>NW_005871050.1:10157142-10159115 GCF_000147115.1 Myotis lucifugus | reverse complement strand
ACAAGGAACCCTAGAATCCTTTCATTGCAGTTATACCCTTCATGCTTTACATGTAAATTTGCATATTTTTAGTTATGCCTTGTGTTAGGTCCACGTCAACAGGAGCCAGGCCAAAAGGCGTTGTGAGAGTTTATGAAATTTTGTTACATTCTCTAACAGCGGTCTGAGACCAGTGTGTTGGTGTCAGCACCAAGGGGGTGTTTATGTTTTCTTATAGAAGGACTGGGTCAGGGTTTCACTAGCCACCTGGTGAGCTGCCTGAATAATAGGACCGCCTTGGAAGATAGCAGAATGTTTGGTGGGAGCACAACTAGGTCAGGTAGAGGGGAGCAACCAAGTTGGCTGAGGAGTGTGTGTTACCTTCTGCAGGTACAGGCTGTTTGCTTCAAGCTACAGAAAAAAACTTATAACAATAAATTTCAGAAAACATGTCCAAACAGGAAAGTCAGGGGTAGTACATCATAATACCTTGTTTTATCCTTTATGGGGAAAGCATAGGCTTTGGTGTCAGATTGGTCTGAGTTCAAATTCTTAATATGTAAAATGTGGTTCATCTGTGCAATGGAATACTATATTTTCATTGTAAATTATGATGTAGGTACTTACTAGAAAAGTATGGGTTTATATGGAAGGACATATATAATATATTGTAGGATGAAATATAAATATCAGAGTATTATACATGGTATGCCATTATTTATAGTTTTTATTTTTCAATTATAGTTTATATTGAATATTATTCTGTATTACTTTCAGATGCAAAGCATAGTAGTTAGAGAATCATATACTTTACAAAGTGATTCCCCCCAATATTTCCAGTAGCCACCTGGCCCCATACATAGTTATTACAATATTATTGACTATACTCCCTGTGTTGTAATTTATATCCCTGTGACTATTCTGTAACTACCAATCTGTACTTCTTTTTTTAAAATAAATTTTATTGATTTTTTACAGAGAGGAAGGGAGAGGGATAGTTAGAAACACTGATGAGAGAGAAACATCAATCAGCTGCCTCCTGAACACCTCCTACTGGGGATGTGCCCGCAACCAAGGTACATGCCCTTGACCGGAATCGTACCTGGGACTTTTCAGTCTGCAGGCCAACACTCTATCCACTGAGCCAAACTGGTTAGGGCCAATGTGTACTTCTTAATCCCTTCATCTTTTTACTCAGCCACCCAAAGCCTCTCCCCTCTGGCAACCAGCAGTTCATTCTCTGTATCTCTGAGTTCGTTCTTGTTTTGTTTGTTCATTTATTTTGTTTTTAAGATTCTACATATTTTAAATCTATGCATGAATATTATATATGTGCAGAAAAAAATATCTGAAAGAACAGATACCAAAATATAAACAGTTGTCAACTCTGGACAATAAGAGTAGAAGTTGTCTTAATTTTTATTTCACATGCATGTTTTGTATATACTTTGTGCATCATTATGATTTAATTGAATAATTTGTTTTCATTCTAATTTTTTAAATTCATCAATACTGTTATTGTTATAGAAGTCTGATATCTATGCAGAAAGTTCCTGCCAGAGGTTATCACTTTGAAGTTTCTTATCTGAAACCTGGATGGAAATATTAAGACAAGTATTCTTAACTGAAGTAGTCATTGTGAAAACAAAG
The DNA here is from genome assembly GCF_000147115.1 of Myotis lucifugus. Classification (NCBI taxonomy): domain Eukaryota; kingdom Metazoa; phylum Chordata; class Mammalia; order Chiroptera; family Vespertilionidae; genus Myotis; species Myotis lucifugus. The sequence goes on along the minus strand of NW_005871050.1, from coordinate 10,157,486 downwards.
CATTCCTCAGATCTAAATGGAGTAGGTTTCTTAGCTGTTGGATGAACAATTGCCCATATGCAGATGTACTAGTATAGATTGAAGCTATTTTTACTTTCTTAGTCTCAAACTTAGTTGGACTGCTGTTTTGTAAATTTTTTGCTAAATTATTACTAGGATATAAACTCAACTACATCTATGTTATATGTTTAGATAATTTCTATCCATTGTTCTATACTACCTCCCTAGCCCACCCTATTCTATTTTTCTATACATACCTGCATCTGACATCTTTGAACATCATCATTCCATTATCTCCCCGCCATTGTGTCTGCTTGGATAGAAAGACCATTTTTTTTTTCTGA
>NW_005871050.1:10129816-10156968 GCF_000147115.1 Myotis lucifugus | reverse complement strand
TGGATAGAGTATTCTTGGATTCAGTCCTTTGCTTTGATCACTTTGTAGATTTCCGTCCATTCTTTTCTGGCCTGATGTGTTTCTGTTGAGAAATCATTTGATAATCTAATGGGAGATCCCTTGTATGTTACTTTCCGCCTCTCTCTTGCAGCCTGTAAGATTCTCTCTTTATCCTGAACATTTGCCATGGTAATTATGATGTGTCTTGGTGTGGGTCTTTTCGGGTTCACCTTGTTTGGGACTCTCTGGGCTTGTGTGACTTTTTTCTTCCCCACCTCAGGGAAGTTTTCTGATATTATTTCTTCGAATAGGTTTTCTAATCCATGTTCATCTTTCTGTTGTTCTGGCACCCCTATTATTCGTATGTTGCTTCGTTTCATGTTGTCCCAAAGTTCCCTTAGGCTCTCCTCCTGCCTTTTAATTTTTTTCTCCATTTGCAGTACAGTTTGAGTGTGTTTTGCTTCCTTGTCTTCTAATTCACTGATTCGGTCCTCCGCTTCTCCCAGTCTACTGTTGATACTTTCAATGGTGTTTTTTATTGCAGCTATGTCGCTCTTCATTTCTTCTTGGGACTTACTTAAGTTGTTGATTTTTTCACCTGTTTCTTCTAGCTTCTTGCATACGTAGTTGAGTTTTTCATCTGTTTCTTCTTGCTTCTTGAACATCCGGTGCATGTACTCTAGGAACCTTATTCTGAATTCTTTTTCCGTCATGTTGCATATCTCTGTCTCACTTAGCTGCTTTTCTGGCGAGTCCTCCTTTTCTTTCCTTTGGGGGTTTCTTTGTCTACCCATGTTTGATCTCACTGACATTACTAGTTGTTGAATCGTTCAGTGGCTGGACCCTGGGTGGCAGTGGCTGCTCCCTGGGTGGCAGTGGCTCCTCGGTCTGTGGTTGCTCCTTGGGCGGTTGTGGTAGCAGTGGCTCCTCTGTTGATAGCAGGGCCTCTGATGGGTGCTGTTCACAGTTGTGGTGGCTCTTCTGGCTGGTGGAGGGAGGCTTCAGACGCAGCAACTGTTCCCCAGGCAGAGCGTGTGGTGATCAGGAGGCCGCTGTTGCTTGAATCTTCGAGGCAAGTCCAACCTTTCCGTGGAGGGGTGCAGGTCTCCCCTTGGCTCTTGCAGTCGCGCTGTTTGCGAATCGCTGCCTCCGGGTCAGTAGCCGCCGGGCTAGTAGCCGATCTCTGGATGCCGGTGAACGCTGCCTGAAATGGCGCGGTCCCGCCGCTGTGCTGGCGCCCAGAGGGAGGTTTCAGCCTCAATCTCCAACCATCCGCATTTTTTAGGAGTTTTCTGTCTTTCCTGGCTGCAGACTGTCTCTCAGCTGAACCTCCCCAGCTTGATCGGGCTGATTGTTACCCGTTTCAGCTGCTCGCCCCCATCTGGTCCGGGACAAAGCACCAACACGTCCGTCTAAGCCTCCGCCATTTTCTCCCACAGTCATTTTAAGATTGCTTAACAAACAGCATCTCTTAGCATCAATTTTATGTCAATCAACTACAAACATGAAGGATAGTTGTTTTTAGTAAAATAAGCCTTGCTTTACAAAGAGTTGATCATTTTGCTCTAGCCAAAGTTATCTTTTGTTATAACCTTGGCTCCTACACACACACACACACACACACACACACACACACACACAACCCAACAATAACAACAACAAAAAACTAGCTAATCCCTATATGATTTCAAGCAGTCTATTTTTTTCCTAACCTACAATACAAGCTCTTTCTTGTTTCAGTTCAAGCCTTTATTGTCCTCAAAAACACATCAAAACGCACCTCTTAAGAGAAGCATATCATATTAACCCATACCCATTCTGACTCTTCTTCCTCCCCTCTCTTCAGGATCCAGGTATTATATTATTTTGCCCTCATTACATTTAGTTTTACAGTTGGTCTCAAGTTGTTTTATTGAAGATAAAATCGGGATAAAAGCAGTTGAGTGACCCTTAACTAGATGGTACACTGGCCCTACCTAGAGATAAGGATCACATATAATAAAAATGGCATTGAACTTGGAAAATAGACTAGAATCTGAATGCTCTACATGCTGCTAACAAATGACAAGCCTTTTGAATGTTAATTTGTCAGTTGTTAAATAAAGAATCATATGTTCCCTAAGGTCTTTAAAGATTCTTCTGCTTTATAATTCTATTCTTTTAGATTTTCAAAGCCTCTGTGACTCTGTGATGATGACCCTAATACTGTACCCAAGCTACTGTTTCTTTCATTGTACATATTTCTTCACACTCTAGATTTCGATAAGATATATACTAGTAGATATCCCTCAATTAACTATAACTGTTAAAGCTGTTTCTGGAGAGAAATCAAGATCATTGGGGACTATATTGGGACCTAAGGTATTTAAAATATACTTGTTTCCAAGTATGAAATACTTTAGGGCAACATCCAGAGAATAGCTTAAACAGTATGCAACATTTATTTAGTACTTACATGACCAAGTTCAGATCAACTGGACAAAAAATGATACCTGATCTCAAATAACTTATATTCTGAAGGGGAAGGGTGAAGAAATTTATTATTCAAATAAATAAACCCATATATTGTTCCTGATGGTGTTCAGTGCTATAGAGAAAAATTCAGAGTAGAGAAATAGTATTTGCTGATTTTGGAAGGGGTGCAGTTTTAAACATAGGTTCTGGAAAGACTTCACTGGAAAAACAAGATTTCAGCAAAGATCTGAAAAGGGTGAGAAAGAGAGCCATGTTGATAACTTAGGGAAGAGTTTCCAGGAGGAGAAGGAAAAAAAACACAAAGTCCCTGAGAAGTCTACATGACATGTCTGAGAAATAGCAAAAATGACAGTATGATTGGAATGAAGCGATTAAGAGGAAGACTAAGGAGAGGAGGTCAGAGAGGTCATAGGTGCTTATTCATAAAGGACCTTGTAAGACCATGTAAGGACTTTAGGGTTTGCTCTGTAATGAAGGTAATTGGAGGCAGTTCAACATTGACAAGTCATGATCAAACTTAGGTTTAAGTAGTCACTTTGATTGCTGTGTTGAGAAAAAAACTGGTGTAAGGTGGGAGCAAGGGTAAAAGTACTAGGTGTACCAGTTAATAATGGCAGATTCTGTAATCAAAGAAAACATGATAATTTCAAAACAAACATCAAAAGTGCTTTATTCAAAGTAATGTCCATGGCTACCTACACATTTCCCCCATCTTTCAGGTAATTTGTGGATACCATCCCAATAGAACTTTTCTTGTTTTGAGGCAAACCATTCAGAGACCCAATTTTCCACTTCTTCCTACGTTTTGAAGGGCTGCTTAGAAAGTGCATGTGCCATTGATCAGAACAGGTGATAATCTGAAGGAGCAAGGCCTGATGAATACAGGGGGTGGATTAATCCTTCCCAGGCAAGATCTTTTAACGTGTCTTTAACTGGTTTTGAAGTGTGTGATGGTGTGTTATCATGAAGCAAAATTACTTTGCCGTGTCTTCTGGAACATTCTGGTCGTTTCACAATTAAAGCTTGGTTCAAATTGATTATTTGTTGTCAGTAGCAATCAGTATTAACAGTTTCACTTGGTTTTAGAAGCTCACACTACACCACACCTTCCTGATCCCACCAAATGTAGAGCATTGTCTTCTTTCCAAAGCGATTTGGCCTTGCAGTTGATGTTGATGGTTGACCTGGATCAACCCATGATTTTGTGCATTTGGGATTCTCAAAATAAATCCACTTTTCATCGCCAGTCATAATTCGATGCAAAAAAGACTTTATTTCATGCTGTTGAAGCATCATTTTACTGATGACTTTTCGGTTTTCCATTTGTTTTTCATTCAGTTGCACCCATTTTCCTTCCTTTAAAATCTTCCCCATTGCTTGTAAATTATTGGAAATTGTTTGCTGAGCAACGTTTAATCTTTCTGCAAGTTGTTTTTGAGTTTGACATGCATCTTTATCCAATAATGCTTGTAATTGTTGGTCTTCAAACTTTTTCAGTTGACCTGGATGTTCTTTGTCTTTCACATCAAAATCATCCCTTTTAAAGTGTTTCAACCAGCATTCACAAGTATCTTGAGATGGAACATGTTCACCATAAGCTTCCCGCAGTATACAATAACTTTCAGCAGCACTTTTCTTCAAAATAAAGTAATGAATTAAAACTTCCCGCAAATGCTCTTTTTTGGCACAAAATTTGACATTTTTGAGCGTAAAAATATCTATAATGTTAACACCTTCAGCAAATTTGACATATGAAGTTTTGAAGCTTGTTGTCAATACAACAAAATAGCATACATATCAAATCGCATATATATCAACATATGTGTAACTCCATCTATTGAAAAAATGCGCATTATTAACTGGTAGTAAAGAGCTATTTGAAGGTTTCCGCAATAATTAAGAAAAGAGACAATAGTGATTTGGACAAGTTCAGTAGAGGTGGAGGTAATGAGAAGTAGTCAAATTCTGGGTATATCTTGAAGGTACAGCCAACAGGATTTCCTAATGGAATGGGATATCAATTGGAAGTTTCATGCTCATTAACAAATCTGGAAAGCCCAACAATAACAGTAATACTAGAATCACAGTAATTCTAGAATGAGAATTAGGGCTAACACATAGCACTTACTACCTAACAGGCACAATTCTAAGTGCTATATGTGCAGAAAATTGTTTAATCCTCATAACAACCCTATGAGGTAGGTACTACTTTAATCCCAATTTGATAGATAAAGGAAACTTAGGCTCAAGTAATCTGCCTAAGGTCACACAGCTAGTATGTGGTCCAACTAGAATTCAAATCCAAACGATCTGATTTCAGAGTCCATGATCTTAAATTCTATGATAGATTGTTTATCATTGTTCACAGTACAGTAAAAATACAGGTACACATAGACTAGAAAGTCCCCATTGCCTACTATTTTAGAAAAATATTTTCAATTGAGAACTCAGCTTTTCATTGCTCTTGCCATGTGGCCTTCAGTGGCCTCTTAGTAATGTACTTTTCAATGTATGAGATAAGCATTATCGATACAACCAGCCAGGGCAAGCCTAATGGCATGTTGAATAAATAATGTCCTTTGGAAACATCTGAATTGTTTGAGTGTGTATATAGAAAAAGCGATGAAATATATAGCTATCCATTCCAGAGTAAACATTACTATTTCATGTAACAGGTTTTCCTTCATATCCTATAGGAAATCTCCAAACACTTTTTAAAGTTATCAACTCTTTGGATACCTTGCTAGGGTAGATATAAGGTACTGTGCCCATCCTACAACTGAGAAGCTAAGTGCTCTAAAGTTAACTAGATGAGCCCTGGTAGGTATGGCTCAGTGGTAGAGCCTCAGTCCACGCAATGAAGGGTCACAGGTTCGATTCCGGTCAAGGACATGTACCTGAGTTGTAGGTTCTGTCCAGGCCCCAGTCAGAGCACAAATGGGAGGCAACCAATTGATGTGTCTCTCTCACATAAATGTTTCTCTCTCTCCCTTTCAATGAAAAAATATCCTCAGGTGAGGATTAACCAAAAGAAATAAATAAGTAAAAATAAACTTAACTGGGTGATCCATGCCTAAGAAGTAAATAGATGAGACCTTTGACCGCCAAAATTTGTGAATGTATGTCCAGAAATCACATGCACAAAAACAAGAGAAAAGTAGGGAGAGTATAATTTAACATTGTGTATGATACTCCCCCTATTAAGTTCAAAATGAAATAGCATTGATCAAGGGCTACCAAAAAGCTAATGCAGTCTAACCCACAGTATTAAACAGATGGCATTTAATTAAATAATAGGACTAGTCCATTATCCTCTGGTCAGACCACATTTTAGTATTTTTAAATGTATTTTTTTATTGATTTCAGAGAGGAAGGGAGAGGGAGAGAGAGATAGAAACATCAATAATGAGAGATAATCATTGATTGGCTGCCTTCTGCATGCCCCACACTGGGATGGAGCCCGCAAGCCAGGCATGTGCCCTGACCAGGAATTGATCTGTGACCTCCTGGTTCATAGTTTTAACACTGAACCACTGAGCCATACTGGCCAGGCCACACTTGTAGTATTTTATTGACTTCTGGCCACCACTCCTTCAGAAGGCAGTGCACTACTTGGGAATGTGTTCAGGAGCAGTAGATCAAGACAGAAACTTTAGAAATCTAGCCAGATAATTATAACAGCTACCATTTATTAAGCACTTATAATTTACTGTGCTCAATAAGTTATATGTATTATCTCATTTAGTCCTCACAATCATTATTTGAGCAAGGCTACTCTTTCAGGCTTAGATATCTTACCTAATAATAGACAAACATGTAAATTGACCATACCTTCGCTACACTAACCAGCCAAAAAGGAGAGTATGCAAATTAACCCAACAAAGATGGTGGTTAATTTGCATATGTAGGCTCGAAGCGGTGGAGCGAAGCCTGATGGCTCCCCGCTGGAGCAGCAAAGCCTGACGGAAGCCCTGTGTGTTTATGTCTCCCGTCAGGCCCCAGCAGCCCCAAGCCCCACCACCTCCGTGCTGGGGATGCTGGGGTCCAGATTGGAGACACAAACACGCAGGGGAGCCCAGCACCCAGCAGCCCCCAGCCCTGCTGAAGCGGAGCTGGGGGCTTCTGGGGGCTTGATCGGAGACACAAACCAGCAGGCCCAGCACCCAGCAGCCCCAAGACCCACCTCCTCCGCGCTGGGGCTGCTGGGGGCCAGATCAGAGACAGAAACACGCAGGGAGGCCCTGCACCCAGCAGCCCCAAGGCCCACCACCTTGGTGCTGGGGCTTCTGGGGGCCAGATCAGAGACACAAACCCGCAGGGGGGCCCTAAACCCAGGAGCACCAAGCCCCATCACCACAGTGCTGGGGATGCTGAGGGCAGGATCGGAGACACAAACCCACAGCCCCAGCACCCAGCAGCCCTAAGCCCTGCCATTGTGGTTCTGGGGCTGCTGGGGGGATCAGAGACACAAACCCGAAGGACTGGCACCCAGCAGCCCAGGCACCCAGCAGACCCAAGCCCTGCCACCATGGCGCTGGGGCTGCTGGGGGCCGGATCAGAGACACAAACCCGCAGGGGGGCCCTGAACCCAGCAGCACCAAGCCCCGCCACCACAGTGCTGGGGCTGCTGGGGACAGGATCGGAGATACAAACCTGCAGGGGGGGCTGGCACCCAGCAGCCACAAGGCCCACCACCTTGGCACTGGGGCTACTGAGGGCAGGATCAGAGACACAAACCCTGCGAGCCCTGCACAGGACAGGTGCTCTGCTCCAGGCGAAGTGCTTTCCCTCTGACCCCGCTCTCCCTGGGAGTCCGGTGTGGAGGGCGCTCTCCCTGGGAACCCAGAAATCCGCCTCTGGGACGACTGTGCAGGAGCCACGCCTGGCGAGCCACGGAGAGGGTGACCTACCCATGCGGATGTGTATGCTGGTGGAGGCCCACGCAGCTGCCATAGTTGAAGTTGTCCTTGATGTAGGAGCAGGGATAGTGGGGATGAGAGTTGGCCAGGTTGGCAATGGAACCCCAGCTCCCCACCGAATGACTAGAGCACATGGTCCTCAGTCACTTCCTGAGCAGCAGTCAGCCCTGACCAGGGATCAAACCCGAAACCTAAGTACATGCCCTGGCAGAATGGAACCCAAACCTTTGCTGTAGCAGAGGAGCTCCGACCCACAGCAGGGGCCAGGGCAGCCAGAGGGGTTTTGTTGAGGGGCCCTGACAGGCAGCGTGCAGCACAGTGGGTTAGAACCTCCTCCTGATACAGCAAGGTTGCAGGTTGGATCCTGGTCAGGGCACAGACAAGAAGCAACCAAAGAGAGCATAATAAGCGGAACAACACACTGGTGTTTCTCTCGCTCCCTTCCTCTCTCTAAAATAATCAATCAATAAAAATTAAAATAAAAAGTAAACCCTCTGGCTTGCAGAGTTGCTAAAAGAGTTTGAAAGTGAAGTTCCATCCCTTCCTGCTCATTCAACAAATACTTCACATGCTCCTTCAATAATCACACTGCGGATGGGTGTTTGTTGGTTTGTTTTGGTTAATCCTCACCTGAGGACATTTTTGCATTGATTTTTTTTTTCCTCTGGAGAGTGGAAGGGAGGGAGAAAGACAGAAACGAATGTGAGAGACATCAATTGGTTGCCTCTTGCTGAATCCCCGACCAGGGCCCGGGATTGAGCCTGCAACCCAGGTACATGCCCTTGATTAGAATCCAACCCGGTACCCTTCAGTCCACCTGCAGAAGCACTATCCACTCAACCAAACCAGTGTTTCTTTTTCTTTTTAAGTCTTCCCCTAAGGATATGGTGTTTTCATTGATTCTAGAGAGAGAGGAAGGGAAAGAGAAAGTTCCCCAAACATTCTGACAGGGTGGAACCCACAACCTGTGTATGTGCCCTCACCTGGAATCGAACCCATTACCCGTTGGTGCGTGGGAGGACACTCTAACTACTGATCCACACTGACCAGGACCTGGAGGTACACTTAAAATTGTTTTTCAGATCTGCCCTGGCCAGGTGGCTCAATTGGTCAGAGTCTCAACCTGTACACCAAAGGATTTCCTGTTGGATTCTAGGTTAGGGCACATACTTAGGTTTAGGTTAGATCCGGTGGGTCAGCAGGTGCAGAGCAGCTACTGGTATTTCTCTGTCACATGGATGTTTCTCTCTCTAAAAATCAATTTTAAAAATATCCTCAGGTTAGAATTTTATATATATATATATATATATATATATATATATATATATAAATTTTCATATCTAAAATTTTATTTGGTTCTTTTTTAAATTTTATTTTTCATTTACAGTTCACATTCAATATCCTATCCTATATAATAAAACCCTCATATGCAAATTGACCGAATGGTGGAATGACTGGTGGCTATGAACTGAGCACCAAGGGGCAGACGCTCAATGCAGGAGTTGCCCCCTGGTGGTCAGTGTGTTCCCACAGGGGGAGTGCCACTCAGCCAGAAGTGGGGCTTACAGCTGGCGAGTGCAGCGGCGATGGCGGGAGCCTTCGCGGTAGCACTAAGGAACAGCAAGCCGAGCGGTAGGAAGCAGCAAGGAGGTGGGTGGTAAGGAGGGAGGGGTCCCGGACTGCGAGAGGGCACAGGCCGGGCTAAGGGACACCCCCATCCCCAGTGCACGAATTTCGTGCACCAGGCCTCTAGTGTTAAATAACATGTCCAAGTTCAAACAGCTAATAAGTTGTGGTGCCAGTATTTGAACTAATGTTTGGATGATTCCCCTGTACCGTGTTGGATTTTTGAAAGAAAAAAAAAGAGCATCTCTATGTGCCAACACTTTACATAAATTATCTAATTGAATACTAACAACAGTTCTATGAGGTAGGTATCATTGTTAGTATCTCTGTTTCACAGATAGGGGAACAAAAGCTCAGAGTGGTCATGAGCTTACCCAATGACACACCACAGAAAATGACATAAGTGAAATATAAAAAGAACAATAGTTGGAGACACTAGTGTTGTTTATCCAGAAAAAAAAAAATTTAGAGTACCATTTAAAGTTTGGAAACAAGTTTGAAAACTACCGGCACCTTTCAAATTTGAAAATTTTAAGATCAACCCATCATGCTCTGCATATAACTCATTTTGACCTCCACATATGTATACATATATTCATTTAACAAATTATTTTTTCACCTATTGCATGCCAGGAACTCTGCCATGTACTGGGAATATAGGAATAACCAAGATAGATAAGGTACTTGCTCTTAAGGAATCTTGTTATTCTGTTTCCTCTTTTTTTACACTCTGTTATTCTATATTTTTAATCTTCTTCAAAACTCAAATTTACCTAAAAAGTCACTTTGCTCTATGCTAGGAATCTCCAGTAATAAATCACTGCTTCTCTACACTCCCTCACTCCACACACACACAAACACTTTACTGCTGGCATTGCTTTGTTCTTCGTATATTCTAATACTCTGTTATTGTTGGTAATGATTTATTTTCTTTCATTCATTCACTAATTTGTTCACTGATTATTTATTGAGAACTTATATAATGCTACATGGTACCCTAGAGGCTGGGGATGCAATGGTGTTCAAGAATGAATGTACAATATTATGCTGCGTTCTCAGTTTTATTTTAAATGTACTTTTATTATTTTGTCTGACCTTCCCCACTCCTTATCTACCTAGCTGTTTCTGATGCATTGATGTGGAACACTTTAGGGCCTCTCAGAGAACAATATGAAATCTATTGATCCAGCTAAAACTCCCATCCAGTACTGGAGTCCCATGTGCTAAATCCCAGGTGGTTGACCATGTGGGTTTAACTAGAATATAGAGTAAAGGTGAATTTACTACTTTTCACAACATTTGTTCTAATGTCACAAAGTCCTTTTTCTAGATTGAATTTAACTGAGTCTCATTTTGGTTTTCATTTGCTGGTCCTAGTCCCAATTTATCCACAAAGAACAAGTTATATCATTTTATACAGCATCCTTTCAAATATTTGAAGACATCTATTGTATCTCCCTTTTGCCTCACCTTAATGAAGTTAAGTAACCATATCCCCTCAGTTGAAATATTTTCTAAACAGCCTTCTCTAGACACTTTCAACTTTGGCAATATCTCTCAACATATATTTTCTTTGTTTATTTAAAGCAGGGGTGGGAAACTTTTTTTCTGCCAAGGGCCATTTGGATATTTATAACATCTTTTGTGGGCCATTCAAAATTATCAACTTAAAAATTAACCTGCTGTATTTGGTCAAACATTTAATTAACTCACACCCAAGGCCTTGGTAGGGCCAGAACAAATGATATTGTGGGTCGGACGTTCCTCTGATTTAAAGAAAATAAAGTAGATACCCAGCTAACTCTGTTTCAAGACTGTGTGACACTTCTCTTTTCTTTCTTTCTGTTTTGTTTTTTTAAGAAATGACATCATAATATAAACTTTATTTTAAAGATCATAAAAAGCTTTATAATACTAATTATACACAGAAAGCACATTTCTTCTGTTTGATGCCTTCACATCACATTGCATTGTATAATGAGAAATATATTTGAAAGATTTGTTCTGCATGCTGCTAACACATGTGACCAGCATTTGCATTACTCAAATTTTAATAATATTAAAGTAAAAAAAATCATCTTCTATTGGAAAAATCACATCTTAATAAGAACAAACCTACACTTAATCTAAGGATTTTAACCTCATGCTAATTACAGAATTGAATTTTTTGCTAAGAAGTTTTCTGGGGGTCAAAGGGTAAGAGCTAGAGGCCAGAAGAGTGAGTGCTTTCCCAATATGAGGCTGAGATGGGATTCTGACATGCTTTTTCATGCCTGAGGAACTGGTGGCCTACTTACTTGAGGGCCTGAGAAACCTTATAGAAGATAATTTTTTCTAAATGAAGAAGTAAATAGATGCAACAAGCTTAACAGAAAAGCAAAGACTGGATGAATCTGAATACAACACGTTTGTTTCTTGAGCCAGTCCATATTAGATTAATGTTTGAGACTTATGGAGAAACATTAAAACCTAAAATATTTTGCTAATATACCAGTAGAAGTTTTGGCATCAGCATCAGTACCTGAGTGTGCCTGTAATATAATGGAGCACAGAGGGGGAAAGGGGGGATTCAGTTCACATGGTTGGCAGTGAAACACAGTGTGCCTTTGACATGTTGGGGGCTCTGGTTTATCAGTAGTGAGAGAGAACAGTGGTACCTGGCAGACAAGGCAATAGTTGGCAGAGGGGACAGTGCTTTGTGGGCATGAAGATACACAATGCATACTTAGTGATAATTGGAAGCACGTGGCAATTAGCAATGGAAAACTTATGCAAGACTACACCAAAAAACCACTGAGAACTTCCAATGCTATCTTAGGTGTGACTTTGGAGAGAATATAGAGATTCTATGTCATCAATTTGGCAAGAACTACATAATGAAATTGATATCGCTATTTTTAATACAACCTAAATTGTTACCCACAGGCTGTTGTTAGAAATTAAAATGTTCATAGAGAACAGTGCTTACTAACCAAGGTATATTAGTATTTTTTGAAACATGAAACCCAAGAACCACCCAGGAATGTTCGTATTCAATAGGACCAAGGTAGGTTTCTAGCAATCTGTATTTAGAAAAAATTCCTCCTGTAATTGTGTTGCACATCTCTAATAAAAACGGGTGATATAGAGCAGGTGTTATCAACCTTTTCATGTAAAGGACTAGCTATTAACTATTTTTGGTTTTGTGGGCCATGATCTCTGCAGCAACTACTTAACTACACTGCTGTGGGAAAGCAGCCAACAATAATACATAGACAAGAGCCTGTCTGTGCTTCAATAAAACTTTATTTATAAAAACAGGTGCCCAGCCCATAGGACATAATTGGCTGAGCCCTGATTTAAATGATTAATAATTAAATTAGTGGTAGGTTATGCATGCCAACTTGACCAATGCTGCTTAGATACAATAAATAATTAGAAGCCACTGTAAATATTAATCAGAGGAATGTGGCAGCACTAAGAAAGCCTGAATGACATTGTTGATATATTTTTTTGTGCTCATGAGTCCAAAAGGAAAGACTTGCATATTCCCAGACATTTAAAACTAAACTTCCTGGCCACACTCCAAATGTGAAACTCTAGAAGAACAGCTTTGGGACCAATAAACTGAAGTTGTAGCGAACACAGTGTTTCAAGACAGGAAGCAGGCAGGTAATATAAACTGGTTCAAGAAGAGTTTCAATAATTCAGTGAATGTCATCTCTCAAATGGACTATAAAGGGGAATGTGGGTTGTTTAGAAGGTCCCTTAGCTTTGAGGATGATGTCAGGAAAGACAAGCAGGTCTGCCCCCAAGACATCTTTTGGTATGGAACCCCAGTTTTTGTCATTCTAGCCTGGACGGAACCCAAATGGGACTTTTCAGGCTTTTCTACAAGAATGCTGATTTGGTTGAAAAGCTTCACTACTGACAGGGTCTGGCTAAATATTCAGTTCTTGAACAATGGTAAAACCCTCTAAAGCCCATTCCAGCTCTAAAATTTTATGATTCCATTATTCATTTTTCTTTCACATTCATCTTAAGGGACCTCTTCATATATCAACGACAAGCCATCGAGCTGCAACACAATTGGGAAGCACAACTGAGCAAATGGCTCTCTGCAAACCCCTCTTCTCCTTAGGAAGAAAGTGACAAGGACATGGCTAGGGCTTCACTTGGCTGCTGTGTTGCTTTTGACCCCTTCCATTTAAAACATTTGAAGAGCCCTAGCTGGTTTGGCTCAGTGGATAGAGCATCAGCCTGTGGACTGAAAGGTCCCAGGTTAGATTCCAGTCAAGGGCACATGCCCCTGTTGAGTGCTCTATCCCCAGTAGGGGGCATGTGAAAGCAGCCAAAAAAAATTATCCTCTTAGCAATACTTATATCTGACAAATTAGATCTCAAAGTGAAGGACATAACAAGAGATAAGGAAGGCTACTTCATAATAATAAAGGGAGCAATGTAACAAGAAGAAATAACTCTGGTAAACATATATGCACTCAATACAGGAGCACCCAAATACATTAAAAAAAAACTTCTGGAGGATATCAAGGGAAAGATTGACAGCAATACAGTCATAGTAGGGGAATTTAATACCCCACTATCATCATTGGACAAATCCTCTAAACAAAAAATCAGCAAAGAAACATCAATCCTAAATGACTCACCAGATCAGACGGAATTAATTGACATCTTCAGAACATTTCACCCCAAAGCCACAGAATATAAATTCTTCTCAAGTGCACATGGGTCATTTTCAAAGATGGACCCTATATTGGGTCACAGGCAAAGTCTCTTCAAATTCAAGAAGATAGAAATCATATCAAGCATCTGCTCAGATCACAATGGCAAAAAACTAGAAATCAACTACAATAAAAATAATAAAAAAATCAAACACCTGGAGGGTAAATAGCATGCTATTAAACAATGACTGGGTTACCAGAGAGATCAAAGAAGAAATAAAAAGCATCATGGCAACAAACGACAATGAAAACACAACAATCCAAAATCTATGGGACACAGCGAAAGCAGTCTTGAGAAGGAAGTTCATAGCTTTACAAGCCTACCACACAAAAAAAGAAACAATCGTAATAAATTATGTAACCCTACAACTCAAAGAGTTAGAAAGAGAGCAACAAGAAAAGCCCAGCCTAAGCAGAAGGAAGGAAATAATAAAGATCAGACGGGAGATAAACGACATAGATTCAAAAAAAAAAAAAAAACAAGACAAAAGATCAACAAAACCAAGAGCTGGTTCTTTGAAAGGATAAACAAGATTGATGAACCTCTAGCCAGACTAAACAAGAAGCAAAGAGAGAGGACCCAAATAAACAAAATCAGAAATGAAAGAGGTGAAATAACAACCGATCCCACAGAAATATAAACAATTATGAAAAAATACTATGAACAACTCTATTCCAACAAAAAGTACAACCTAGATGAAATGGACATATTCTTAGAAAAATACAAGCTCCCAAAACTCAACCAAGAGGAATAAAAAACCTGAATAGGCCGATAACTACTGAAGAATTTGAAACAGTGATCAAAAATCTTCCAGCAAACAAAAGCCCTGTTCTGGACAGCTTTACAGGGGAGTTCTACCAAGCATTCAAAGAAGAACTAAAACCTATCCTACTCAGACTATTTCAAAAAATTCAAGATGAAGGCACACTCCCAAGCTCTTTCTATGAAGCCAGCATTGCCCTAATTCCAAAACCAGATAAAGACACCACACAAAAAAGAGAACTACAGGTCAGTATCCTTGATGAACATAGATGCTAAAATCCTCAAAAAAATTCTAGCAAATCAGATTCAGCAATACGTAAGAAAGATCATACACCATGACCAAGTGGAATTTATTCCAGGGATGCAAAGATGGTACAATATCTGCAAATCAATAAATGTGATACATCACATAAACAAACTGAGAGACAAAAATTACATAATCATATCAATTGATGCAGAAAAAGCATTTGACGAAATCCAACACCCTTTCTTGATAAAAACTCTCAGCAAAGTGGGAACCTCAACATAATAAAAGCCATATATGACAAACCTACAGCCAACATCATATTCAATGGACAAAAACTAAAACCATTTTCCGTAAGAACAGGAACAAGACAAGGATGCCCACTTGCACCACTCCTGTTCGACATAGTACTAGAAGTACTAGCCATAGTGATCAGACAAGAAGAAAAAATAAAAGGCATCCAAATTGTAAAAGAAGAAGTAAAACTATCCTTATTTGCAGATGACATGATAATGTACATCGAAAACCCCAGATTCCATAAAAAAACTACTAGACCTAATAAATGAATTTGGCAACGTAGCAGGATACAAAATTAACACCCAGAAATATATGGCCTTTTTATACACCAATAATGAACTCACAGAAAGAGAAATGAAAAAAATCCTATTTACCATTGCACCAAAAAAATAATATACCTAGGAATAAACTTAACTAAGAAGGTAAAAGACCTGTAGTCGGAAAACTACAGGACATTGAAAAAAGAGATAGAGGAAGACATAAATAAATGGAAGAACATCCCATGTTCATGGATTGGTAGAATCAACATCATTAAAATGTCCATACTACCTAAAGCAATCTATAGATCCAATGCAATACCTATTAAAATACCAATGGCACATTTCAAAGATCTAGAACAAACTCTCCAAAAATTCATCTGGAATAAAAAAAAAAGACCCCAAATAGCCACAGCTATCCTGATAAAGAAGAACAAAGTTGGAGGGATCACATTACCAGACATCAAAGTATATTACCAAGCCACGGTTCTCAAAACTGCCTGGTACTGAAACAAGAACAGACATATATACCAATGGAACAGAATAGAGGATCCAGAAATTGACCCAAGCCATTATAGTCAATTAATATTCAACAAAGGAGTCAAGAGCATACAATGGGGTTAAAACAGCCTCTTTAATAAATGGTGCTGGGAAATTTGGTCAGATACATGCAAAAAAAAAAAAGAAAGAAAGAAACTAAATCACCAACTTACACCATACACAAAAATAAACTCAAAATGGATAAAGGACTTGAATGTAAGATTGGAAACCATAAAAACCCTACAAGTATCCATAGGCAGCAAAATTGCAGACATATGTCATAGCGATATCTTTACAGACACAGATCCTAGGGCAAGAGAGACCAAGGAGAAAATAAACAAATGGGACTACATCAAAATAAAAAGCTTCTGCACAGCAAAAGAAACCATCAACAAAACAACAAGAAAGCCCATTGCATGGGAGAACATATTTGCCAATGTTATCTCCGATAATGGTTTAATCTCCAACATTTACAGGGAACTCATACAACTTAACAAAAGGAAGATAAACAACCCAATCAAAAAATGGGCAAAGTACATAAATAGACACTTTTTGAAAGAGGACATTCAGAAAGCCAAGAGACACATGAAAACATGCTCAAAGTCACTAATTATCCAAGAGATGCAAATCAAAACGACAATGAGGTACCACCTCACACCTGTCAGAATGGCTATCATCAACAAATCAACAAATGACAAGTGCTGGAGAGGATGCGGAGAAAAAGGAACCCTCCTTCACTGCTGGTGGGAATGCAGACTGGTGCAGCCATTGTGGAAAACAGTATGGCGTTTCCTCAAAAATTTAAAAATGGAACTTCCATTTGACCCAGTAATACCACTTCTAGGAATATATCCCAAGAAAACAGAAACACCAATCAGAAAGGATATATGCACCGCTGTGTTCATAGCAGCATAATTTACAAAAGCTAAGATTTGTAAACAGATGAGTAGATTAGAAAACTATGGTACATCTACACAATGGAATACTACGCTGCTATAAAAAAGAAGAAATTTTTACCATTTGCAGCAGCATGGATGGAACTGGAGAGCATTCTGCTAAGTGAAATAAGTCAGGCAGTGAAAGAAAAATACCACATGATCTCACTCATTTATGGATAATAAAGAACATTATAACCTAATGAACAAAAATATAAATACAGAGGCAGAGAAGCATTGAACAGACTGTTAAATTACAGCGGGAAGGCTGGGGAGTGTTGGGGGTATAGGAGATAAATCAAAGGACATATATGCGTGCATATAAGCATAACCAATGGAAACAAGACACTGGGGGGAGGTAAGGACATGTGCTGGGGGGTAGAGAAGGCCAGGGGAAGGTCAATGGAGAAAAAAAGGAGACATATGTACTACTATTTGTAATACTTTAAACAAGAAAATAAAATTTAAAAAAAAAGAATAGTAAAAAAAAATATCCTCTCTCTCTCTCTCTCTCTCTCTCTCTCTCTCTCTCTCTCTCTCTTCCTCTCTGAAAGCAATAAAAATATATTTTAAAAATAATACAAATATAACACTTGAAAATGGAAGGGATCCAAATTCATTATTGAGTCGATGACTAGACCCATATCAGAGGCGTCTTGGTTGTGAGTCACTCACCTCTGGGGGAAACACTATCCTTTGCACATTAAATCACCTATCTCCCAACCCTATTTCTTAATTTCTCTTCTTCCTAATTGAATTAATCACAAATGCATCGTTTCTAACTATGGCTTATCCATTTAGCCTGTGTGACTGTCATTAGTTGCAGGAGGGGGGAGCAAACACTTTAATGACTTACTTAAAAATGAAACTTACTTTGAGGAGTATTGTGTATGTTTTTCCCCTCCCAGCTATTACTTTTCCGTTTTTACATCTTAATGTCTCATCTGGTTGAGCACCTTATCACTACCCAACAGGGGAAGGTGGTGTTTGTATTTGTATTTGCATTTATATGGCATTTTCATACAGTGTATCTCACACAGCTGACAGAGCAATGAATCACAGGCCTGTAGCACCCTCTCTACATGCATCGTGGGAGCAGTCATCTTCCACATGCTCTACAGCAGCAAACTAATTAATCTTTCTTAATTTTAATTCATAAGGAAGATGCTGTGGCCAAGGAAGCATGGAAGAGTGTCTGGCTGCCTGTTTCTCCCGAATTTCAGGAAGTTAGAAATACTAAGAGAGCATCACAAAGGCAACCATGGTTCCTCACAGTCTGTCCTTTGCTGACATGGTTACTGGTGGAATCCTATGCTGGACGAGTCATTGTAGCTTCTGTGTTACTTTAAACATTTGCCTTTTATAAGTTGACTAGAGGCCCGGTACATGAAATTTGTGCATGGGGGGAGGAGAAGGGGGCCCTCAGTCCAGCCTGCACCCTCTCCAATCTGGGACACCTCAGGGAATGTCTGACTGCTGGTTTGTGCCTGCACTTTTAACAGATGACAGCTCTATTGTTGTTTCTTTCTTTTCATGCTTAAACCCATTGAAATTAGTAGGTATTCAAAGTGTGTATACATTTTGGGGGGACACCCTGTATATCTCTAGTCAGCAGTGAAAGGAAACAATGGTGGATTTGGAACCCCCAGACAGGGAACCTTGCTCACTCCCCGCATGTCTCCCCACTCCACTTTCCACCTTCACAGGCAGCGGGAGAATCAATGTTTTTTCTCATTAACTCGGAAAAGCACGTCCTGTCACCCGCTACCTGGCAGGAGTGTGCTAGGCCCCAAGCAAGTGAGGCTCAGTCAGGGTAGCCTTCACTCATGGGTGCTGGCACCCAAAGTGCACATTCCTCCTCTACAGTCGCCCCGACTATCCCACCGTTTCACTGAGAGGACGGAACTCCTTGCCTCCTCTGGGATCCCGATCTTGAACGCTGACCGAAGGCACCTCAGCGAGGGCCGCCCGCACCCACCAGGTGTGTCTGTCCACACCTACTCCTGCCTCAGTACCTGCATTAGCCCCACGGAGGTGATCTCGTTGCTGCACTGGTCTCCCCGGGAACAGGGCATCACCACTCCTCCCTCTCACTGTCATCTCACAGGCGCCCACCCTCAGCACCCAGAACACTCAGACACTCTCCAAGGGATGTGAGCATGCTGGAGGGGACATGTGCACGTCCTGTGGGGGATGTAGGCATGCTGGGGTTGATGGAAGTTCGGCAGAGGGCCGGGGGGGAACTTGCATGTGCCATGGTCCCGGACTATTGCAGGTGTGCGTGGGTTACAGTGCGCTGGGGGACATCGCACGCCACGGGGGGAGGAGAGGATGCACGCACCAGAGGCCTGTGGCTACACAGATCCATAAACTCCCATTGCGTGGCCAGGAGGATGTCAATCTGGCCCACCACGGTGGCTGTCCCTGTGATCACGCACCTTCTGGTCTAGCATGCTGCCCACAGGTTCTCCATGGGTGGGGCGGGGCGGAACACCTGCATCGTCGCCGTGGTGACGATGCAAGTGTCCTGGCCTGGCCACCACCATCTTTGTCGCTGAGTGACCCTCAATTTGCATATTCCCTCCTTATTGGCTGTGGGTGTTGCCATCTTTGTCATGGAGTTGTGGTCAATTTGCATATTCCCTCTTTATTAGATAGGCTAGGAAAAAAGGGTGGGGGAGGGGAAATATATGGATGTGGCACACAATTACTATAGCATCACCCAAGGAGTTGAGTTTACTTATCACATCTGCTCCTCTTCAGAAACAGTTCTCACTCAACAGGTATTCATGCCCTTCTTTAAAAAATCAGGTGTAAGGCTTTGTGTCATCTGCAAGCTATTACTGGTAATGGAAGGTCATTGTGGAATTACAGTGGGGCTTTGACTTACGAGTGTCCTGACTAATGAGTTTTTTGAGATACCAGCTGTCTCTCGGCCGATTTTTTGCATTGAGTTGACAGAGAAATTTGAGTTAACGAGCTCCTTAACGAGCTTGGTCTTGGAACGAATTAAACTCGTAAGTCAAGGCCCCACTGTAGTTCTATGGAAACCCAGGTCCACTCAAGAGCTTTGAGGTGGGCGTTAATAGCTTGTTGCTCAAAATAGAGGTGCCTACATTTCCCTTATCTCACAGACCCTCACTCTTCCCCCAAACTATCCCAATTGCCCTATCAGAGGTTGAACCCTGAGCTGGACTGCCCAGGCAAACTTTGATGCAGCATTTAATATGTTATATATAAGGCAAAATGGACACCCACCCCCAAACACAAGAAATATAGACGTAGAGATGCTCCAGCACCCACAATGTTAAGAATCTCTCTGATGTTTCATAGGGGAGGGGACCTGAGAATTTTTTTTGAATTGCCAACAAGATGTAGCCTTGCAGTAATTAGGGAACTAATGAACCCAAGCTTTATGGCAGGTCCCATAGGTTTTCATTAAAGGACATAATGTTACAGCATTTAGTGAAATGAATAATTAGCTGCACATGGTGTAAACATCAAGCACACTCTTAGCCTCCTCTACTCCCTCCATTACCTTGCTGTAGATGTCCTGCCTGGAGGCTCTATTGCAGGGGTCCTCAAACTACGGCCTGGGGGCCACATGCCAATACAAATATTGTATTTGTTCCCATTTTGTTTTTTTACTTCAAAATAAGATATGTGCAGTGTGCATAGGAATTTGTTCATAGTTTTTTTTTAAACTATAGTCCGGCTCTCCAACAGTCTGAGGGACAGTGAACTGGCGCCCTGTTTAAAAAGTTTGAGGACCCCTGCTCTATTATGATGCTTGAGTAAAACATTGCCCTGGTATAAATCCTGTAGGATGAGGCCAAGAAACTTCTCTGGCTGGGAACATTTGAACCTCTCAAGCACAATGCAAAGATTAGAATGATCTGCAGAGCCTGCAGATGTCATTTAAATTAGGGTCCATGATAGGAAAACAAATGGTTGGGTGAGATAATGGGAGCTTGTGTGGTATTCTGAATTCCTCATCTTTACTTTTAGCCAATTAAAATTAATTCCTGCAGCCTCACAGCCCGGAAATCCCAAGTTCCCAGACATGTCAAGTTGTGGTTCAATTTTAAGACAGAGGCAATTCCTCAAGAAACCCCAGCCTGACACAATCAAATAAGCCTTGTCAAAGTCCACCTAATCAAAAACCCTGCACTTAATCACATCAGCTTCTTTAGTTCAAACTAGACAGACTCCCATCAGGGGATGGAAGATCTTAGTCAATGCAGCCTGTTATTCAAATAATCTGAGCTGCAGCACTCCACAACTACAACCAGGTTATGGGAAATCAGCTGCAGCTAATTAAAAGTGGTGTGCTGTCTCCCATGCCTGAGTCTCAGCTCCTCCTCGTGGCCGGGGACACACTGTAATGCTTCTTTAATCACAGCACCGCATCAGGGACCTGGACCAGGCAATTAATGAGATCGTGAAACCCAGAAAGTCAGCAAGTAAAAGCAAAGCTGACACTTGTGACAGGGAAAGGAGAGCCAAGAAAAAGGTATGGCTCAGTGAGACACCATCTGGAAACATCCTCCGGATTCACACACTCGGTAGCCCATTGGCAGACTCGGCCTCAACAGTACTGGTGCTCCTTCACATCTCCAACATCCGCTATACCTTCAAAATGTTTGGTTTCGTGATCCAGGGCCTTCCCCTGCAGCAGTATTATGTCATACAGTGGCTTATTACAACTCCAATTCAAATTGACAACAAGACTTTTGCTGTAGCTTGCTAGAATTCAGAGGTGAAGTTTAGGTCATGTTTTTCAATATCAATTGAGCTAAACACACTGGTGTGATGGTTCGAGATAGGTTCTGGTGGTAAATAAGCATATAAATCCTGTCTCTGCCATTTATTTACTAGTTGTGTGTGTTCCTAAGCACTTCCCTTACATCTCTGAGCCTGTTTCTTCATGAATAAAATGGGGATAATAGTAGAAAATAACTTATGTAAGCTGCTTTTAACTTTATCTTGACAAAAAATACATTTTAGATGGTTATATGAGATAGAGATACTCTGAGATAGATAGAGACAGAGGGAGAGATGGAGATGGAGAGAGGAAAAAAGAGAAACAGGACAGGACAGTGACAGTGTTTGATGCATATAATGAATTAAAAAATGCTAGTTTTCCTCCTTTACTCTATCAAATAACCAACCCTAGATAGAGCCTAATAAAAAAAGTGACTAGATAAGAATATAGATGGCTAAAAAAAACCCTTTTGTGGAAAATCACTCAAAACTCACATCCCACTAATACTGGATAAGCAATGTCATTTCCTTGTAGGAGGTACAGAGGACTTGTGAATCCATAGTGTACCTATGTATTGTTTGTCTCCCCTAAAAATACTATACATTGCATGAAAGCAGGCATGTGGTCATGCTAACTATTGTACCCACTTTTCCTAGAGCAGACAGTAAAAGCCCAAAATGCACAGTTTGTTGAGTAAATGATGAATCCAATTGTTGCCATCCCCCTCTTTACACAAAACCTATATTCATGAAAACCTGTATGTGAATAAAAATATGTATTAAATGTTTCTTAATAGGTTGGAGACACTGATGAAGCCTTTTCCTTTTCTCATTCATTTAGTAAATATTTATTGGGCACCTGTGACATGCCAGATACTGTGCAAAGCATGGGAAGTAATAGTGAAAAAGAGTGTATCACTTGCCCTCCTGGAGCTTAAAATGCAATGGAAAGTCTGCATTTAAAAAAAAATAATTTTCTGATCAGTATAAGTATTTGGAATATTTCAATAATGTTATATTATCTTTACTTAAAATAGAGCCAATTCACATTAAAATGATCACAGCCAATGATGCATAATGCCTACCTTGGACATTTGGGTCTAAGTTATAACTAGTCCTGATTCATTCAGTTCAACTTCCAGTATTTTTAAAAGAGCCTATAAACTCTCACTGCTCCTTTACTCTTTACACCTGAAAATATCACTGTTGCATTATTCACTCTCTGTGTTTTCTTCAGTTTTACAAGAAGATGTAGTCCTATTTTCAAGGCACACAGCTCCATTGGTGCCTGTATTAGTTGCCTATACCAGCTGGAACAAGTTGTAAGAAACTTAATGGCTTAAACAATGCAAAATTCTTATCTGATTGTTCTAGAGGTCAGAAGTTCAACACAGATCATAACTAGGCTAAAGCAAAGTTCTGGTAGGGCTGTGTTCCACTCTAAATGCTCCAGGGGAAAATCCATGATCTCACTCATTTATGGAATATAATGAACAACATAAACTGATGAACAAAAACAGATCCAGAGACAGAGAAGCATTGATCAGACCGTCAAACCTCAGAGGGAAGATAGGGGAGGGTGGGGGTAAGGGGGAGAGATCAACCAAAGGACTTGTATGAATGCATATAAGCCTAACCAATGGACACAGACACCAGAGGAGTGAGGGCATGAGTGGGGGTGAGGGGGGGGACAAGGGGGCAATAAGGACACATATGTAATACCTTAATCAATAAAGAAAAAAATTAAAACAAAAAAAGAAATATGGTATACATTTTTGTTGTTATTGAAAGTGGGCAATTCCTATTGTATTAGAATTTTAAAGTATTCATTATGATACATCTGTCAAAACTTGATACTGAAAATTTTTAATTTTTATTAAACTGATGGTAGAAAAAAAAGTCCATGTCTTTGTATTTTCCTACTTACAAAGGCCACCTACAGCCTTGGCCCTTGCCCCCTTTCCTTCTTTTTCAAAACCAGCAGGGTAGCATCTTCACATCACTTTCTGACTCTGACATTGTTTTCCTAATGATTACATTGGGCCCACCCCTATAAAATAAGATACTCTTTTAATAGTAAGATCCTTAATCATACATATAAAACCCCTTTTTCCAGGTAAAGTAACACATTCACAGGTTCCAGAGTTAGACTATGAACATCTTGAGGGGGCTGTCATTTTTCTACTATCACAGTAGCCATGACCTCATCCTATAGAACTTGTCTCTGCCACCTAGCTCTGCCTTCTCTTTGTTCTTGTTTATTCCCTTTGATTTTTGAATTTTAAAACTTCGTATGTCTTCGCTCACTAAAAATAACCCTTCCTCTACCTCTTGAGTCCATTCTACCTTTTGAGTCTTATTTCTCATATACTTCAAACTAACAAACATCTTGAAAGAAAAAGCTATACTTTGTTTCTCATTCCTCAACACCAATTCCCTTTATTCATCTCCACAGTTCTCATCCTACTTCTTTGACATTTCTTTAACTTATTTTGTTGTCTTTTTCCTTCTATAAAAAGGAACAGAGCCCCCAGCCAATCATAGGCCCTTTCCTTCCCACTCTATTTATTCCTACACTGTCTTAAGTATATACCAAGGCTTTACCTAGCCACTTTGATTTCCTCATTCATCAAATATTAATTGAACACCTACTCTGTGTTACTTATTTTCATAGACATTGGATAAGGATCTAGAAATCTACACTTCAGCTCTAATATATTATGAAGCAATTCACTTCTCTTCATCCCCACTGCATGCCATCATTTGGACAACAAAAATAGTCTTCTATATAGTTTCCCAACATTTTCCTTTGCCACAATGAAATCCATTCCACATTCAGTACTCACAGTGACTTTTTGAAAATGAAATGATGGTGTAACTTTTATGCTTTAAAACTTTTCAAAAGTCCCCCATTGTGCTCAGGATAATGTTGGGACCCCTTAGTATGGCATAAAGCCTTTCCACACTCTGGGCCCTGGTTTCATTTTTCAGCTTGTTTTTATTGCCTATGCCTACCCTTGTAGTCTACGCTCCAAGTTTGCCAAATAAATTTCTATACCCTAAAGAGCACTAAGTCTTAGAACATTCTCTTCCCCTTTGTTCCCCTTCATGCAATGTACTAGTACCTTTCTCTTCTCTTCTACACCCTCTTCCCACCACCTCTCTCTCTCACACACTTCATTTATAACTTCTCTTAGAGGACACTTTGTTTAGAAGCCTTCCCTGAATACCCAAGTATAGATTAGGTGTCCCAGTTCTATGTTTTTCCTATCAACAGCAATAAAAATATAACATTATAACATGACAATGTATGCATATTTTTTCTCACTGTCCATAGTTGCATACTCCTTGAGGGCAGATTATGTGTTTTACCAGTATTATATGCCTAGCAGGTGGCACTATGCTAGCAAAATGCTAGTAAGATACATGTTTATGAACAATGTTAAATGAATGAATGAATGAATAAAATTATAACACAGGACAAAGGTTTTACTAGAGTGTCCGAGTAGAACAAGAGAGTATGTCCAAATGCCCCATCTCTAGTCTTCTTCATGTACTACTATGAGGTCACTTCTATCTTTGTTTCCCAGACTCCACACTAGGATTCAAAAGGGGAGAGAGACTTTTACCATCTGAAGTGGGAAATCCTATAGGACCCCACCTTAGCCCACCTCATACCCCAAATCTCCCAATTTTCACTATCATTTATTACTATGGGTTAAGTCATTACATGTCAATGAGATAGAAATTCCTGTTCCAATTTCAACTTAAGTTGCACTAGGTAGAAAATCTGTCAAATTATCTGTAGTTCTAGACACCATCATAAGAAATTATTTACCACGGGATCACAGCAGACAAAGCAGAGCTTCTATAGCCTCATACTTTTAAAGCCACTGTAATTTTGCATGAAAATATGGGGTAGCAAGTAGTAAATATTGAGACCTGAGAGTGAAACTGAATAAGTGGGTTTGGCTACCTGTTGCAATGAAATCGAAACACAATGATAGCCAAACTCATGAGACAGGTGCTGGTGCAAAAGTAAAGAGGTTTGCCCTAGCCAATTTGGCTCAGTGGATAGAGCATCAGCCTACAGACCAAAGGGTCCTGGGTTCGATTCCAGTCAAGGGCATGTACCTCAATATTTATCACATCAATATTTCTCTGTCTTTCCCTCTCTCTTCTACTCTCTCTGGAAATCAATGGGAAAATATTTTGGGGTGAAGATTTAAAAAACAAATAAAAAAGGAAAGAGGTTTATTCAGGTGCCAACCTGGGAGAATGCTGGACTCATTTTTCAAAGACCATCTCATCTTCCTGTTTAGGCCAGCAATTCTTATAGGGATAGGATTATTTTTTCTCAATCCAATTATATTGCTAGCTTTTGGTGTGCTCTGGGCCTTACCCAGTCGTCTATCTAGCCTTTGGCATTCTCAGTGTAAGAACCTCTTCTTGTGCCATCTTGGCCAATGGGGGAGACCCCCCTAGTGCTCCCTGACTGTACATGGTATCAGGGTCAGTGGGCTGAGGGACCTGCCTTCAGGAAGCCCGGAGATGCTGCAACCCTCAGCCTGCTTCCGGAGGCTGGACACAGTGCCCACATATTAGGGGGCGGGGGCTGGTTGGAGTCCACAGAGCACCCTTGGATCCCAGTTTGCCTGCATCCTCTGTGCAGCCCCTGCATGGCCCACCTCTCTGACTGACTGTCTATAGTAGTAAGAGGAGAAGAGAACTTAGAAAAGACAGCACCTCCAGTAGCCAAGATGAGTCTGAAGGAATGAGGTTCTTGGGATGCCCCTGGGAAGTGAAATGCTGCTTTAAAGGAATGGGTTATGCACCAAAGCCAACTGTGGCTTGCAGCCTGGGTTCAAAGAACCAAGACATTTAAGATCATGGGGATTTCAAGAGGCCAAAGACAAGAGAGAAAAGATGCTGATCAAAATATTCCTTGGAGATTGCTAACAATGCTATTTAATAGAGGGTATATTTTAATGAAATGGAATATTTTAAGTTTAACTTAGCCTTCAAAATTAATGAATCTTTCCAGAGCTCTAGAGAATAAATAATTATTTGAATCCAGCTTTATTAAATAATACAAATTCAGCTCATTGGTAATAAAAATAATCATAAGTCACCAGAGGAAGCTGAGAGATCTGACCTTTTAATTAAAGATCAGCAGTCTCCAGCAACAGTGCGCTAAAATCATAAAAGCAACATGACCTTTAAATATCTTTGCTAAGGATGAAAATGGGGTAAGTGCATGTGTGTGTGTATATATATCTATATATATATATATATACATATCTATATATATAGTACTTTTTCACAGGATT
The DNA here is from genome assembly GCF_000147115.1 of Myotis lucifugus. Taxonomy (NCBI): domain Eukaryota; kingdom Metazoa; phylum Chordata; class Mammalia; order Chiroptera; family Vespertilionidae; genus Myotis; species Myotis lucifugus. Next base: position 10,130,097 of record NW_005871050.1, on the reverse strand, counting down.
CAGACATTAAATGCACTGATCCCGTAAAATTTGAAAAATAAACATGATTCTAAGATATGTTAAGTAAAAAAGCGAGTGGAAGTTTAATTTTTTTTAATAAGGGGACGTACAAAAAATCAATTTGCGAACATATTTGGGCGCACAAGAAATAGCCCAAAAAAACATATCCACACGGTATTGCATCGAGAACTCCAAAGATTCAAATAGGGTGTACGCCGAAAAATAATAAAGTAAATCATATGCATGACTGAGTTGAATCACATGATCAAGGGTACTAGATC
>NW_005871050.1:10086218-10129716 GCF_000147115.1 Myotis lucifugus | reverse complement strand
CATAAATATCCACTTAATTAATATATCTTGTGAGGCCCTAGGGAGATTTCCAAAATAAATATTCCATCCCGTTTTAAAAAGTGTACTTTAAAAATATTACTTTGTGTTTTTTTCCAATGTAAATCAAGATAAAAAATTCAAGTGACTATCTTAATTAGAGTTTCATAATAAAGCAAGGACCAAAAAAGTAAATTTGGACAAAGACAAAAAAAAAGGGTGATAGAAATTATAGAAGAAATACAGGAGTATGTCACAGACCCTAGGTTTAGGGAGCATAGGCAGGAACTAGGGAATTGCAAAAAATGATCAGAACAAAGACTCCTTTTGGGGGCAGAGGCAAATGTGTCTTCTCTTTTAATCAATTTCTTTCATATTCTCTCTCTCTCTCTCTCTCTCTCTCTCTCTCTCTCTCTCTCTCTCCCTCCCTCCCTCCCTCCCTCCCTCCCTTCCTCCCTTCCTCCCTCTCTCCCTCCCTCCCTCCCACCTGGCTTTCTCTGTTCCATTGGCACATAGCCTAAACAAGGCCACTCCAGCCTCAGTGTCACATGATATCCCAGTTAGAGTGTTCAAAAACTGGTCCATTTCCCAGTTCTCAAGGAAGAAAATCTGTTAAACATAATCTGCTTGTACTATGGACACTTCATGAGATATAATGTGGGGTATTGGCCAGGCCATATACAATTATTTAAAACTGTTCTCCCAAAGGGTGGCACCTGCAACTTGGTTCATATTATCCCTTGTGCTCAGATGGCTGGGAAAGAACTGGACACCTCAGCCAAAAGACGCACTGTAATATATAACATTATATTTAACATGTATAAGCATATTTCCAGAAGGTAATAATCTCTCCCAAAATGACATTAACCTGTTATATGGAGTCATGCTCATTTATTTAGGAAGTATTCATTTCTCTCCAAGATACAGCATAATAAAAAGCCAGTTACAGCGCCAAGGAAAAACATACATTGCAAGACACCAATTCAAAACTCTATATCCAGTTGAAGCAAGAGATGGTCAACCTTAACTATAAAAGCGAAAATATCATCATCACTTAGATGAAAACTGAAAGATTTTTCAGTGTTGACTACAAGAAGTGATACCTGCTTCACTTGGTGGTATCACACTTATCTAACACCCTTCTCTGAAGGGCCAGAGGCGTGATTCAGGTACCATTTAATTAATCCTTAAAATAACTGTCTCTAAAAGAAAAGAAACAGTATCTAGTTTCCTGATTTTAAAGACATAACGCATGCTTGGCATGCTATTTAAATTCTACACAATAATCCAATTACTGTCATCAGACCTGTTTAAAGAAATCTGTTTTCTGGCATGGTCAAGGGATATGGTGAATCTAAGCTTCTACTTGATAATTAACATGCTGCATGAGACAACTTTCAAAGAATGAACAGACTTCAATTTTCTTTTGATGACTCAGAAGGCACTTTGTGAAGCCACAGGGTCTCAGGGCTCATGTTAGGAACATCAGTTCTCTTTAAATAGCAAGTGTTGGTTATTGGCAATAGGAGGCCAGGTAAATCGGCTTTTACTAATACAATGAAATATGTCTATTGAAATATTATATATGTATAACTTGTTTTGCAGGAGGCTGAATTCTTTGGGATTTTATTCCAAACTAGATCATATACAGCAATTCTGAAATCTCCAGAGGTTAAAGAACAAAGGTCTATAAAGAAAAATGTGTGCCTTGTAAGCAGTGTTCCCAGTAATTTGTTTAAGTTGTGAGCAGACAGCCATGCTATATCAGCAACAAACTATGAAGACAGGAAACATATAGAGATCACTGCTGTAATCCAATAGAACTTCCAACAAAGTTGTTATTCAATACACATTAAATGACCTACATAATTACTACTATGCCACCTACAAACATAGGTTTTTATGTGTGTATTTATTTTGTTTGTTTATTTTGTATTGATTTCAGAGAGAGAAGAGGGAGAGAGAGAGAAACATCAATGATGAGAGAGAATCATTGATCAGCTCTCTCCTGCACACCCCTCACTGGAGATCGAGCTCACAACCCAGGCATGTGCCCTGACCGGGAATTAAAATGTGACCTCCTGGTTCATGGGTTGAGCTCAACCACTGAGCAACACCAGCCAAGCTGAACACATATGTTTTTAAACATAGATTTACTAACCATTAGTTTTGTGCTAAATGCCATGCTAAATGTTATGAGCACAAAATAAGACACCAGTACCTCAAATATGCACATGGAGAGCCTAATATGCTCTGGGGAATGGGGAGTGGAAGGCAGCTAAATCTCTCTGAAGGAGAGAATATATAACTTGATTCTTAATAGATAAGTAGGAGTTTACTAGGAAAAGGACGGGAGTGCAATAGATACAAACAGATTATAGGGGCAAAGGCATAGTGGCAGCACAAGCACTGGAATGCATGTGAGGAAAAGGCAAGCAGCTCATCACTGCTGAAGTATCAAGTGCGAAGTGGGAATAAGTTTGAGAAGTGAAGGAAGAGCCAGATCAAGAAAGGACTGAAAATCAAAAATGCCTTCATTGATTTCTTTTTGTAATTTTAGGTCTTTAGCATCATTGTAAACATATACTGACTCCATTTAATCCTCATCCTCACTACACAAACTAAAGGCAACACAGGTCTCAGATTTTAGCCTCTAAATTGGAAATTACCCTCCAAGCAACTGTTCTTCCCTGCCTTGTTGCAGAACTAAGTGTCCTTGTGCTTTATCAGCTAACAGTCAAAGTGCCTAACCCCGTGGTCGGCAAACTGTGGCTCGTGAGCCACATGTGGCTCTTTGGCCCCTTGAGTGTGGCTCTTCCACAAAATACCACGTGTGGGCACGCACGGACAGTGCGATTGAAACTTCGTGGCCCATGTGCAGAAGTCGGTATTTTGTGGAAGAGCCACACTCAAGGGGCCAAAGAGCCGCATGTGGCTCGCGAGCCGCAGTTTGCGAGCCGCACTTTGCCGACCACTGGCTAACCTCTCTCTTGTCCCAGTCAAATAATCTTGATGCAGAATGTTCTGAGACACCTGATACTATAAGATTTTGAATTGCTTTCTAGGCCTCAGGGATTGGAAATGAACATGACCACAGTTCTAGGAGGAATATTTCCCAACATCTAAGAATCCTAGGGCAGAACAATGAGAGAGGATAAGGCCAGTGTTAATAAAGTTTAAAAAAAAGTAATAGTAATGATGACAGACAATTTTATGATAATGGCATTTACCAAGCTCACATTAACACTCTGCTAGGGGATTGATAAGTATCATCTTGCTTAGTCCTATGAGGTAGCTATTGTCTCTATTACACAGAAGAGGAAACTAAGGCCCTGAGAGGTTACATAAGTTACTCAAGGTTGCACAATTAGTATGTAGCAAGATTCAAACCCAGGTCATTCTAACTTCAAAATGGAAGTAATCCAAAATACAATACCCTAGCACAGTGGTCGGCAAACTGCGGCTCGCGAGCCACATGCGGCTCTTTGGCCCCTTGAGTGTGGCTCTTCCTAAGCCTTGGGAGTACCCTAATTAAGTTAATAACAATGTACCTCCCTATATAGTTTACGTTTAAAAAATTTGGCTCTCAAAAGAAATTTCAATCGTTGTACTGTTGATATTTGGCTCTGTTGATAATGAGTTTGCGGACCACTGCCCTAGCAAGTGGAAGAAGAATGGCAAAATAAGAACTAATTTATTCTTTGACTCAGATAACTAAAGATAAAGGAGCAGCCTTAAGGAATAGCAAGGGAATGGATGTTTAATTCTTTCATGGATAAAGGAAAAGCCTCTCTAGCTCCTAAATTCCCTTAATTCCTTATTCCCACCTAATAATCCTTTTAACACTTGGAGTGGGGGAAACGAGTTATAGCTAGTTTGCCTCAGTGGATAGAGCGTAGGCCTGCAGACTGAAGGGTCCCAGGTTTGATTCTGTGCGGGAAACATGTAAACTCGGGCCGATTGTAACTGCGTATTACCAAATATTTGTTTGTAATCCACCCTTTTGGTGGATGGAACAAAACCAAAAGACAGAGCCATCTTATATTTTGGCGGGAAATTCACCCCACACCGGAGTGTTAACAGTAAGAAAGAAAATGAAAATTATTCTAGCTATAGCTAGTTTGCCTCAGTGGATAGAGCGTAGGCCTGCAGACTGAAGGGTCCCAGGTTTGATTCTGGTCAAGGGCACATGCTGGGGTTGCAGGTTTGATCCCCAGTAGGGGGCGTGCAGGGGGGCAGCCGATCAATGATTCTCTCTTATCATTGGTGTTTCTATCTCTCTATCCTTCTCCCTTCCTCTCTGAAATTAATAAAATATATTTTAAAATAAAGTAAATAAAATAAAATTAGGCTATTGCGAATGACTTAAAATGTATGGTATTTGGAGAAAGAACGGGTTTGAATCTGAGCTTCCATTCAAACTATCTGAGAAACTTTACGCAACCTTTCTGAGCCAAGCTCTTATTATCTGTAAACTGAATACTACTAGTATAATTATAACATGCAAAAAATCATCTACTACAATGAGTTTGGCTTAGAAAATGCACACAAATTGGAAAAATATATGCAATCATACTCTCTTATCACTGCTCCAAATCTCAATCCTTTAACTTTAAAGATGTGTATCCACCAAACTCCTAATTAATTTGTTTATTAATATTATTAAAGTATCCATTTACTTCTTTCTTACTCCCAGAAGGCTTAGTATTGCTGGGAAAAGTTATGTGAATATCATGATGGACTCTTTTATATCAACTCTTGTTATCCAACCTTGGTTGGACTTTCAGAGATGACTGACAATGCTTTGATTTTTCACCAATCCAGCCTACTTGGGGAATCTTTCAAGGTACCTATGCTAAAGATATTCCACTTTTCTCAAGGTCCCCAAGCCTTCTATTTCAACAGATGACCTCTTCTATCTGCTTTTTTTTGAGGGGAAAGGAACATTTCATATGAATTATTTCGGCTCTCAGTGATCCAACTTCAAAAGTTCCCTATATTTTTACCTTTCTTTCTTTTAATTCTTACTTCTTATTTCAAAGGAAGAAGTATTCACCTCTTTGAAGACTAATCTCTGAATCTCTGCTGTCTGTCAGTTCTTCTGGCATGCACTAATACCTTACACTGTGAGTTCGGCCCTTCTGCCTCTTACATTTACAGTCATTTTTCTTTGCAATTGAGTCCTTCTCTTTGACCCACAAATCTGTTCAAATCTTACTCTAATTAAAACATTATACCATTCAGTAAAGTGTCTAGGAAATAGTACACAATCAACAGATATTTATAAAATGAATGCAAAAGTCTTTTCAACAAGAAAACATATTATAGCTCTCATTCTCTTTACTCTAAGTGTTTGTTAAAAGGGTAGTTTATACTCAGTTCTGCTTCTTCATGTCCAATTTCAATTCACTGCTCAAATTACTCTAATCTGATTTCTGCTTTCACCTCTCCACAGATATTGCTCTGACCAAATTACCGATGAATGACCTCTTTATCACCACATCCAGTGCCCTTGCCAAGTGAAATTCTATTCAACTTCAGACCACACATGTCAGCATTTATCCACTGGCTTCTGTGATACATTCATTCATTTGGCAAGTATTTTTGGAGCAATTACTAGGCTGAGACACAAATACAACAAATTCTCTGAACTCAAGGAACAGATGAGATATGAGTATGCACTGATCTCATTATCACATTTCTTTCATTACTCTTATTCCAATATCCTTGTGAGATCCTTTCCTTCATCCTACTTCATCAACATAGGATTTGCACAAGGTAATATCCTCAGTCTTCATTTCTCACACTAGACCCCCACTTTTAGTGATGCCACCAGTCCTATAGAGTAATTGGTTACACCTATGATAATATCTTCCAAGTCCATATTTTTCACTCTAAATTTTTTTCTTGAGAATCATGCTGCATGCATTTCCAGCTGCCTCCTGAAAATCTCCATCTGAATATACAAGTAACTCCTAAGCTCAGCATGTCCTGATCTGATCTCATCACCTGACTCCTCTAACTAACTAATCCAGTGATTCCATGTTTGATTTATGTATTAAATTTCTCGCAGTTGATCAGGATCGATATAATGATATCACCTTTAAAGCCTCCCTCCCTTCATGTATCTGTTCTATTTACTAAAATCCTGTAGATCTTTCTCCCGTCTTTTTATCTATCCCACCTTTCCATCTTCGCCGCCAGTAGACTGGTTCAGGGCATCATCACAAATCACCTAAGCAATTATAGTAGCTTCTTAACTATTTCCCATCCTTCAAACTCCCACACTTCAACCCAACATTCATGGTCCCATCAGACTTACCTTCCTAAATTAGAGCTCTCCTCTTCAAAATCCAGTGAAGGGTTGATATTCCATAAAGAATGAAATCTATTAAACTAGTTTCCCTAATAATCAATTTATTGGTATCATCTCCTATAACATGCTTTTCATGCACTCTATATTCTAACCACAAGCAACTCCTCACTGTTCTTATTCTTGGAACCTGTCCTACATTTTGTTTTTAGTAAACCTTTCCGATGCTTTTCAGCAGCTCATAATGCCCTTCTCCAACATCTCCATTTGCTGGGTAATAAATTTTCAGGTCCCAATTAAAAACCTGGTAAAAAATAACCCACTCCTTATATACTCCTGTTATATTTTGTTTGAATTATGTTTATAGCATGTTTTATAGTCTTGTTTCTGGATTATCCTAAAGCCTGTCTTATATATCTTTCATTTAAATATCAAGTTGTTAATTTCTTGAGGATGGGACCGTGACCCATTAGCCTTATATCCACCAGATCTGGCTCAGTTGGTACCTTGTCTACAGTAGATGCTCAATAGCCATTGATTTGAAGTACAAACAACACCTGGCAGAAAAAGCATCATCACAGGAATGTTGCAGAGGTAAAGTGATCAGATTATTTCCTGGTTAATTAAGGGAGGAAGGTAGAAATCAGCAGGGTACTGAAAACTTTAAGAGTACTTCAATGGGCAAAGGGAACAAAATGGGAAGACTGAAGCTTCTATGAAAAATTTGGCAAACTACAGAGTTTTGCCCCCTGCCATAACTCTCCTAATGTTCACTTTAACAGAGAAAAAATAATCAGTGTATAAAGTTTGCCTGCTATCCTGAATGGGAAAGCACATTCATATCTTAGACTGATAATTTAGCACCAACTTGAATCCATATCCTTTGTTTCTCCCAAGTGATAATTTATGCTGCTTACCACCAAGGTGAATTGTGAAGATATAGTCATCATTATAAAGTGGCTTCAATTCCTTTGAAATATGATTCATAGTGTTGTGTACACATATATGTAATGTTTTACAGTAATGACATATTCCTGAAGTGGCCCGTGCAAATAAAATTTAAATAATATGAATCATATTTTAACTCTAATTGCTACTACCACAATATCCTTCTTCCATCCTCAAAAACTACTGAATGCTTTAGGAAAGGGGTCCTCAAACTTTTTAAACAGGGGGCCAGTTCACTGTCCCTCAGACCGTAGGAGGGCCGGACTATAGTTTAAAAAAAAAACTATGAACAAATTCCTATGCACACTGCACATATCTTATTTTAAATTGAAAAAACAAAATGGGAACAAATACAATATTTGTATTTGCATGTGGCCCGTGGGCCGTAGTTTGAGAACCCCTGCTTTAGGATTTAGAGATAGTATAACTGTGCACTCTACCTTAGAGAGAAGGCCCTTTACTCTGCTTAAATAAAATGCAAACCACTCCCATCTTCTAATTTACAAGTTAGAGAACTCTGTGTGATCCTCCCTGCCCTCGTCACATTTGTAGAACACCAAAAGAGAAAATAACAAGAACATGCCACAGTACTCTTAAACAGCTGCCAAGATGGGCCTCATCCCATGGATCCTTATACATATTTACATTTATCAATTTAATAGATATTCACCTGATACCTAATACGGGCCTGGCACTGTGATAGTCAGTGGGGGTACTGGATAAACATGGCCTTTGACCTCATGAATTTAGTTTTTTTAAATTAACTCCTCTAATTAAAGCAGATACATTTATTCTTAATGTCTATATAATATTAATAAAATAATTATTTTATTAATTATGTACCAAGCTCTGGACAAAGGGACATTTTCCATTTTTGGAGAGAAAATGGGTAACTCAAGCTCTCTAAGAACTGCCTGTCACTTTAGGTTTTTACTTCCCACTTTAATCAGCAGCTTTCAATTATTTCTAACTCAATACCTACACCTAGAAAATGGGCTCTTGCTTCATAGCAAATATATCAAAGCTCATACATAGGCTGACCCAGCGCTGATTCATGACACTAGTGTTTTAAATTGTGTCTTCTTCTACCTGACTCACTTGGTTAGATGCCTCTGATTCCTGGCTGCTAACTAGTTGGCTAATATTATACCATCCACTTTCCTCTGTTCTTCTAACTCCTGAAGATCACCTCATGGCCAGGCATTCTCCAAGGCTATGATCCTGACATGGATTTAGCTCCCTGATGATTCTATTAACTGGTTCATGTATGACTGACTTCCTACTCAGAACTTGCCCAACTCTTTTCTTCTCATGACTGTTCCAACACTGGATTTTTCACCTAATGCTGACCTATAGTCTGCCTTGAACTCTGATACCAATCTGACCCTGAGCCCCTCAAAAAAACAATTGTGACTCTCTCCTTGGTGCACCCAATCTGCTGCTACCACTTCTATCACCTATTTCATCCTCAGGCCTTTTGTCTCTAGGTCCAAGGTAGTCTTATATATAGAAAATTCAGGTGGCTAACTACTTAAATTGGTTCAAGGAACTTCTAAAGCCTGCTAAGGCTTCTTCTGTATAAAAACTCCCCATTATCTTAGCTATTTTAAAGCTATGACTCAAAGGCATGAACTTTATCTCTTAAAGTTTACTTATAAGACACTCTGCAGTAGCAAGACCCTCTTCCACTAATAAGTTTATCAGTTTAAGCCTAGAAACTTGGGATAAAAAATTTGCATGTTTTTCTAGAACTATAGAACACTACATTAATTTTCATAAAGATCCTAGGGTTTGTTAGAGACTTGAAGATGGTAATCTTGTCATATCCCCTATGTAAAAGTTAAGATAATTTTCTGGAAGGAGGTAACCAAAGGAATACTATAATTCTTAGGCCATATAAAAACTCATACTAAGCAAAGGGAGAACTTACCCTTACAAATCCTGCCTCAAGACAATGTCAAGCTCCTTTGGAAATCAAGTAGAGCCCTGAGTGTGGTGTCCCTGAAAAGACTTCTCAGGACAACTCTGAGGTCTGGGAGTCAAGCAGCCTTACAAGTTCTAGCACTTAGAGGACTATCGTCCACAGAAGAACAGCCATGCAGTGGAGCTCAACAAAAAGCTAACCATGATGTCACATTACCATCCATAGTGATAGCATGATAAGGAATACAGCATTTTGGTTCCCAAGAGAAAGTAGAGTGGCCTCTAGATAGGTCTAGAATGAGAAGCATGGACTATACTTCCCTGAGATGCCCCCAAACACTTGACCTAAGGAGTTTGGGAACCAGAGTTTTCTCCATAGTAATGAAGACATTCCAGTACATGGGAGCTACATCTTGCCATTATGCATCCTGAAGAGGAAGTGAGCTAAGTCATAGGCTATCAGTATGTACATAAAGGATATGACATGAAGTCCCAAGGACACAGACGAAAGACATTGGGTAATGGGAAATCCTGGTATGTCAAAGATACCAACAGCAGAAATCAAGTAAAATACGATAAAGAGAACCCTCATATAGTTTTCAATTTGAAGGTAAACTTCCCAATGACAATAACTTCGGTAGGACACCTAATACACTGTCCTGGAGAGAAATTGAGATAACTCACTTTCCTGAGTGCTCTCCCTATTTAATTCAACAACTTGTAACAACCTCACCAAGTCTCTGAAAACCACAGAGTAATAAGCCATTTTGTCAGTGAAGATAAAACAATGTGAAAATTTTTCTGATGGCTGTGATCAACAAGTTCAGATCTGAAATATTGACAAGGGGAGCTAGGGGAGGAAGGATGCAGTAGGGGGAAGAAAGAAAACCATTTCAGCTCCCAAATCTCTGTGTGCCAGACTTTATCCACCTAACCCTGAAGTCAAAGAAAGCATTTCCACACACTTTCCCACATTTGTTTCCCCTCCCCAGTTTCCCAGAGGCTCTTCAGTCTCAAACAGGAGATAATCTTCAGATCAATGAGGGCTGATGTCAAACTCTTACTAAGCCATGTTTTCCCAGCTGGGGGTAAATTCCGCTTGCTTGGATGTAAAACTTCCTAATTAGAAATGTCAAGTCTCTGTTTAAATTGCAAGGAAAGAACTAGGAGTGAGGAATACTAGGATATACAGATTTTAAAATTAACTCTTCCCTCACTCTGAATTTCAAGGCTTTGGGCAGTGAAACCTGCAGACTTAAACTCTGGGTTGACTTTCATTCATTTTCTGCTCAATGGAGCTTGGGTGCTGTGGGAGTGTGGGGTTCTGCATGAGGGGTGGGAGCTAGAAAAGCTCCTAAATAATTGTCTCTTTCCCTAGCCAGTTTTACTAAGTGGACAGAGCATCTGCCTGTAGACTGAAGGGTCCTGGGTTCGATTCTGGTCAAGGGCACATGCCCGGGTCGTGGGCTTGATCCCCAGTAGGGTGTGTGCAGGACACAGCCAATTAATGATTCTCTCTCATCATTGATGTTTCTATCTCTCTCTCTCCCACTCCCTTTCTCTCTGAAATCAATAAAAATATCTCTCCCACTCCCTTTCTCTCTGAAATCAATAAAAATATATTTTTAAAAATAATAATTATTGACTCTTGAGTGCTAATCCAAGTCCTTACTGCATTGACTTGAAATCTCTAAGTTTCTTCCTTCTCTGAGTTAAGGCTTGAAGGACCCATCAAAAAGATTGGGAAAATGCCTGGTAATAGAAATGAACTGTTATAATTTTCCATTAACACCTTTATTCAAATATGTTTATCATAGTAGCCAAGGGGGTATGTGTGTAGAGGAAATGAATGAGAACGTGTTTAAAATATCACCTTATTCTTTGGGTGGGAGGAAACATGAGAAGAGCGGAGAGAGTGACACAATTTGATCACATAACACTATATCACCCCCAATTCAAAAAGGATTGGGTGTGTAGAGCTAGCAATTTCCCTGTTAGCTTGTATAGCTCCCAGGATGACTGAGAAAGAGCTGAATTCATTTTTCAAAACCAGGAAGTGGAGAACTTCTATCCTCCTATGTATCTTACTTCTCCAAGTGGTTTTGAGCTCATGTCAAGGTGTGATTATTTTATAGGTTCAATCACCAGCTGACTTTTATCATCTTAGGTTGTTTGCTCCTGGGACATTGGAAATAATAAAGTAGAAAGTGATGTTTGTCTGTTGTTGTTGTTTTCAAAAAGCTAAAGAAAGTTTCATTTATATATATATATATCAATATATATAGATATAGATATAGATATAGATATAGATATATAGATATATAGATATATAGATATATATAGATATATACTAGTCTATATATAAATGAGTAATTAAAGAGAGATGGCCAGGTGACATATCCAGGTTCTCATTGGATGATATTAATCATAATTAGTCCTGTCCCTAGTGCCAATTTCAAGCAGCTTTCCTGTTGAGTTTCTGGCTGAAGTAGGCACGTCAAGCAGAAGGAAAGGCCACCAGCTGTCATAAACTCTCATCCTCTGTCAGGCTCACCTCATCTGCTAAAGAATATAGAAACCTGTAACATGTTCAGTGCATGACAGGAACCCCATGTACCATTAGTTTGGTTTCATGGGGCACCATGGCCAGCTCCAAGTCAGAAATATTAGATTTGTTGTTGAAGAAGTGGGTATTCTAGAAGCAAAATGGCTAGGTGCTTTCTTCCTTTAATGTGATCATATTAACATTGCCCCTGAATTTGTTTCATTTTTCTTTTGAAAGGTGTTCAGAAGAATAAGTAGTTCAGCTGGAGTTAGCACTAGTGGTTCTTTTTAAGTAGATGACACATAGATTTTGCTAGGGTACAAAGAATACTCAGCATGGCAAAAGCTAGGTGACAATTACACGGCATGCTCAGTTGTTAGGGATTTCACTATTTCTTTTTTTTTCAAATGAAAATTTGTACATTTTTGTGCTAAAGAACAACACAATAGTTATTAAAAAATTGAAATTTACAGATTACTTGATACAATCATTTAAAGAAAACAAATTAGCTGAAACTTAATTGAACATGTTTTCTCTTTCATTCTTTGTGGTGGGAACCAAGGACTTTTCCCCTGAAGGATGAAGTCACAGAAGCCTTATTATGCCAAGATTAAAAAAAAAAGAAAAAAGATCAGGTTGAAAGATCAAGCCCCACTTTCAGTAGTGAGATCTTCTGTACCAGCGTACCAAAGAACAGCCAAAATCCCAAAGGCAGGCAGATAGAATGGAAGAGTACAAACCTTTGCGGTAGGACTTACTCGTGTTTTTTAAAAAAATAGGTGACAAGGAACAGGTTAAGAAAATGATGGAACTGAATGGAAAACAGGAGAGAAAAAATAAACCCTGTTCTCCATTTCCGACCCCCTCCAGTCACAATTCCAGAGTAAGAGCATATACTGCATATAGTAATATTTTATGCTCTTTATGCAAAAGGCAAGGTATGTCTCTCTTTCCTTCTTGAACCACAGGAGTAACTAACTAGCTTTTCACTTATAGACAAGTGCTAGTCATTCGTGTTTATGATACAAATCATAAGCACCAAAAAATTAACTGCTGCAATTTGATGTCAAATCACATTACTGGCTACATTTTTAAAAGATTTTACACCCACACATACATACATATAAACACACATATATCTGTGCATCAAATGACAGCTCTTTTTTCTAAACACATGGTATTGGAATATACAAATGTGTATAGAGTATACATATATGCACTGGCATATACCACTCCAAAATACATGTATAAATTATCCCATAAAATATAAGCTGCACTATAAATAAAGCAGCGCAGGTTTCCAATGATAAAGAACACCTAAAAGTCTTGACTACAAAGAGGGATTTTTAAAAACATGTTTAAGTAATAGAAGTTATTTATGGAAATTTCTACACCAGGTAACACAATATTACTTTATTTGAAAAGGGATTTCACTATTTCTTCTTTTTTCAGCACTGTGTACACTGCCATTGGCCCTGAGTTGCAAGCTTTGACTTGCCTAGTTGAACCATGACAAGTTATGACCTTTATTACCATCTTGTCCTTCCCAAGATAGGGATAAAGGTCAGGGAATGACCTCATGTGTCGATGTGGGTAAGTAAGCCAGTGCTATACCTTAAGAACCACAACTGACTGTCACTGCAGGTAGATTACATGTTGATCTACACATTTCACAGTAAGGCCATGAGACCCTTAAGGACACTCACAGGAGTATAAGAAATGAGAGTCTATTATCGTATTCCAAGACCTAGGGGTATTTTACATATAGACTAAAAAGAGCACATTATGCACTAGCTGATTCCATTATGTGGCTTCCCATACTCACCCACTGAGGACTTTTCAAATGCACAGAAGTCAGTGAGAAAAAAAATGCCTGCAATCAATGGACAACACAGGCCAGGAACTTAAGTGTGATTGAGGGCACAGAATCTAGGCTTAATTGGACCCCAGAGCTGGACTCTGGGCTTAGGCAACAATACTGACTGCTGAGAATAAAATTCATGTCTCTTAGAGGAATTTAGTCCCTACCCATGGTCAGCTGCAGGAAATATTTGTAGAGAAAAAATGTAGAGAAGCAAGTCTCTCTAACACAGCTACCCTGGCCCATCTTTTTCAAAGGAAAAGTGACTTTGCATGCTTCGAGGTGACAGAGCTCTGAAAATGACTATGCCCAAGGCTGGGTTTGTGATAGCAGAATTGTTGTTGCTGGGCTGATTTATTCCTATATATGGCCAGCTTCTGGCCAGAAGACAAATGACCTATCTTCCATGTCTTTAACTTCACCAAAGCCCTCCCAGATGTAGAGGCCAAGGAAGTCAAGGTTCTTAGCAGAGTGAGGTAGTTTCATTTTTTAAAAAAATTAAATGATGAACATTTGAGTTAATAACATTTCTTATTTAGTCTGTGTTTTGGAAAAGAGCTTCTATACTAGCTTTGCTATCTGACACCAAATGTCGGTTGTTTTAGCATTCCCTAGTGCTAGACTAAAAAGAAAAACTCCTAGAAGCGTCTTGCATTTTCCCACACTCATCAAAGTAAACTAGCAATCAAATCCTTGCTATGTGCACATTCCTGTGCTTGGATGTATCTGGTGTGTTTTGCTTAGAATTGCAAAGACTTTTTTGGCATCAGACCCTTTAAATGATAAAGTTCAAAGTCTCCACAGGGTCTTTCTCTGATGTACTGTCCCAAAATAGCCAAAATAAATATTTTACTTATACTTAGAGATGTAAAGATTGCTGAAACTCATTTGAAATCATAAAAGATAAATTTTGAAGTCTTTGGGAGGGAGATAAATACACATAATATTTCTCTGTTTAATTGTATGCTATGCACCTGTACTGTCAAAATGATAGTGCTTATCCACTAGAATAATTTAACTGTAGGCTAAGGGGCGTGCCAGCTACATGTAGTCCCCAGAAATTTAAGAGGTTTCTTTTTAACTTTAATTTACCTTCTGCTGATTATCTGTGGGCTGAGTGAAGCATGTTTTGGGGACTACTCAGCACAGAATGTGGTAATTCAATTTCAAATGACTTTTTGTCCATTCCTAGGAAACCTATACTATGCTCTCTCCCTATCCTCTAGACTGAATATGGATTTTTTTATCATGGAAATATAAACATTCCTTTATATTTCAGTATTTTGTATCTACTAAATGGTTACAAACATACTGTAAGTTTTATTTTTTATGTATTTTTATTGACTTAATAGAGAGAAAGGGAGAGGGAAAGATAGAAACATCAATGACAAGAGAGAACCATTGATTGGCTGCCTCCTGCATGTCCCCTACTGGTGACAGAGCCAGCAACCTGGGCATGTGCCCTGACTGGGACTAGAACTGTGCCTTCCTGGTTCATAGGTCAATTCTCAACCACTGAACAACACCGGCCAGGCCATACTGTCAATTTCAATTAAAAAATACTGGCAAATTAAAGGTATAGGATATATGCCCAGATTAGGAGTTTGCATGGGCTTTCAGGCTCACACTAAGAAAAGGCAATATCACTGGGTATGGTACACAGAGATGAGACCAGGAATCTGCAGTTATTAATATTTGTCTTTAGTCTATCTCCTATTTCCAGATGTTCCACTGGGGCTAGTGCTACAGGATCTGGGAGAAAGTATACTCATCTAAACACTATTAACATTTTCAAAAGAAGTTATGAAATAAATTTCTTATGGCAAAATGTCAGGGGATAGGACAAGCAGCAATTCTAAATCTTCATCTTTTTCTCTTTTTTCATGTTTTTTGTTTAATTTCTTTATTAGTTAAGGTATTACAAATGTATCCTCATCCCCCCCATTAGCGCCCACCTCCCCCCCCCCCCACTCATGCCCTCATCCCCCTGTTGTCTGAGTCCATTGGGTTGGCTTATATGCATGCATACAAGTCCTTCGGTTGATCTCTTCCCCTTACCTCCACCCTCCCCTCTTTCACTCTGGGGATTGACAGTCTGATTGCTGTTTCTCTGTCTCTGGATCTGTCCCTGTTCATTAGTCTATGTAGTTCTCTATATTCCACAAATGAGTGAGATAATACGGTATTTATCTTTCTCTGACTGGCTTATTTCACTTAGCATAATGCTCTCCAGTTCCATCCATGCTGTTGCAAATGGCAAGAATTCCTTCTTTTTTACCGCAGCATAGTATTCCATTGTGCATATGTACCATAGTTTTTTAACCCACTCATCTGCTGATGGGCACTTAGGCTGTTTCCAAATCTTAGCGATGGTGAATTGTGCTGCTATGAACATAGGGGTGCATATATCCTTTCTGATTGGTGTTTCTAGCTTCTTGGGATATATTCCTAGAAGTGGGATCACTGGGTCAAATGGGAATTCCATTCTTAGTTTTTTTGAGGAAACTCCATACTGTTCTCCACAGTGGCTGCACCAGTCTACATTCCTACCAGCAGTGCAGAAGGGTTCCTTTTTCTCCACATCCTCTCCAACACTTGTTGTTTGTTGATTTGTTGATGATAGCCATTCTGAACAGGTGTGAGGTGGTACCTCATTGTCGTTTTGATTTGCATCTCTCGTATAATTAGTGACTTTGAGCATGTTTTCATATGTCTTTCGGCCTTCTGTATGTCCTCTTTCAAAAAGTGTCTATTTAGGTCCGTTGCCCATTTTTTTATTGGATTGTTTATCTTCCTTTTGTTAAGTTGTATGAGTTCCCTGTAAATTTTGGAGATTAAACCCTTATTGAAGATAACACTGGCAAATATGTTCTCCCATGCAGTGGGCTTTCTTGTTGTTTTGTTGATGGTTTCCTTTGCTGTGCAAAAGCTTTTTATTTTGATGGAGTCCCATTTGTTTATTTTGTCTTTATTTTCCATTGCCCTAGGAGCAGTATCAGTGAAGAAATTCCTTCGGCATATGTTTGCGATTTCACTGCCTGTGGATTCATCTAGTATTTTTATGGTTTCCCATCTTACTTTTAAGTCCTTTATCCATTTTGAGTTTATTTTTGTGTATGGTGTGAGTTGGTAGCCTAGTTTCATCTTTTTGCATGTATCTGTCCATTTTTCCCAACACCATTTATTGAAGAGACTGTCTTGACTCCATTGTATGCTCTTGCCTCCTTTGTCGAATATTAATTGGGTATAGAGGTTTGGGTCGATTTCTGGGTTCTCTATTCTATTCCATTGATCTATATGTCTGTTCTTGTGCCAGTACCAAGCTGTTTTAAGAAGAGCGGCTTTGTAATATATCTCGATATCTGGTATTGAGATCCCACCTACTTTGTTCTTCTTTCTCAGGATTGCTGCAGCTATTTGAGGTCTTTTTTTATTCCAGATGAATTTTTGGAACATTCATTCTAGATCTGTGAAATATGCCGTTGGTTTTTTAATGGGGGTTGCATTGAATCTATAGATTACTTTGGGTATTATGGACATTTTGATGATGCTGATTCTACCAATCAGTATCATGCATCTGCAAATAAGAATAGTTTTACTTCTTTTCCAATTTGGATGTCTTTTATTTCTTCTTCTTATCTGATCGCAATGGCTAATACTT
This sequence comes from Myotis lucifugus, assembly GCF_000147115.1. NCBI lineage: Eukaryota > Metazoa > Chordata > Mammalia > Chiroptera > Vespertilionidae > Myotis > Myotis lucifugus. The sequence goes on along the minus strand of NW_005871050.1, from coordinate 10,112,468 downwards.
CCAATACTATGTTGAACAGGTGTGGTGAAAGTGGGCATCCCTGTCTTGTTCCTGTTCTTAGGGGAAATGGTGTTAGTTTATGACGTTTGAGTATGATGTTGGCTGGCGTTTGTCATATATGGCTTTTATTATGTTGAGGTATGATCCTTCTATTCCCACCTTGCTGAGAGTTTTTATCAAAAATGGGTGTTGGATTTTGTCAAATGCTTTTTCTGTGTCTATTGATATGACTATGTGATTTTTATCTCTCAATTTGTTTATGTGATGTATCATGTTTATTGATTTGCGGATATTGTACCATCCTTGCATTTCCGGGATAAATCCTACTTGGTCATGGTGTATGATCTTTCTGATATATTTCTGGATCTGATTTGCTAGAATTTTGTTGAGTATTTTGGTATCTATGTTCATGAGGGATATTGGCCTATAATTCTCTTTCATTGTGTTGTCTTTTTCTGGTTTTGGTATTAGGGTGATAGAATGAGCTTGGAAGTGTTCTTTCCTCTTGAGTTTTTTGGAATAGTCTGAGGAGGATAGGTTTTTAATTCTTCCTTGAATGTTTGGTAAAACTACCCTGTGATGCCATCTGGCCCCGGGCTTTTGTTTGCTGGGAGCTTTTTGATGACTGCTTCAATTTCTTCCATAGTTATTGGCCTATTGAGACTTTTAGAATCTTCCTGATTGAGTTTTGGAAGATTATAATTTTCTAGGAATATGTCCATTTCCTCCAGGTTGTCTAGTTTGTTGGAGTAGAGTTGTTCATAGTATTTTTTAACAATTCTTTGAATTTCTGTGGGGTCTGTTGTTATTTCGCCTCTTTCATTTCTGATTTTGTTTATTTGGGTCCTCTCTCTTTGCTTCTTGGTGAGCCTGGCTAGAGGTTCATCAATCTTGTTTATCCTTTCAAAGAACCAGCTCTTGGTTTCATTGATCTTTTGTATTGTTTGTTTTGGTCTCTATGTCATTTATTTCTGCTCTGATCTTTATTATCTCCTTCCTTCTGCTCACTCTGGGCTTTTCTTCTTGCTCTCTTTCTAATTCTTTGAGTTGTAGAGTTAGCTGATTTACTATCATTTTTTCTTGTTTTTTGAGGTAGGCCTGTAGAGCTATAAACTTCCCTCTCAGGACTGCTTTCATTGTGTCCCATAGGTTTTTGGATTGTTGTGCTTTTATTGTCATTCTTTTCCAGGGTGTTTTTAATTTCTTCTTTGATCACATTGGTAACCCAATCATTATTTAGTAGCATGATATTCAGCTTCCAAGTGTTTGAGCTTTTTGGATTGTTTTTATTGTAGTTTATTTCTAATATTATGCCAGTGTGGTCTGAGAAGATGCTTGGTATGATTTCAATCTTCTTGAATTTGGGGAGACTTTGCTTGTGACCCAATATGTGGTCTATTTTTGAAAATGTCCCATGTGCACTTGAGAAGAATGTATATTCTGTGGCTTTGAGGTGAAATGTTCTGAAGATGTCAATTAAGTCCATCTGATCTAGTGAGTTATTTAGGATTGCTGTTTCTTTGCTGATTTTTTGTCTAGAGGATTTATCTAGTGATGTCAGTGGTGTATTAAAGTCCCCTACTATGAATGTATTGTTGTCGATCTCTCCCTGGATAACTTCCAGGAGTTTTTTTTTTATGTATTTGGGTGCTCCTGCATTGGGTGCATATATGTTTATCAGGGTTATATCCTCTTGTTTTATATATCCCTTTAGTATTATGAAGTGGCCTTCCTTATCTCTTGTATGGCCTTCACTTTGAGGTCTATTTTGTCAGATATAAGTATTGCTATTACAGCTTTTTTTTCATTTCCATTTGCCTGAACGATATTTTTCCATCCCTTCACTTTCAGTCTTTGTGAGTCCCTTGTTCTGAGGTGGATCTCTTGTAGACAGCATATATATGGGTCATGTCTTTTTATCCATTCAGCTACTCATTGTCTTTTGATTGGAGCATTTAGTCCGTTTACGTTTAAAATTATTATTGAAAGGTACTTGTTTGTAGTAATTTATATTTTTGTGCCTGTGTTCTTTCTTACCTTTTTATTTCTTATTTTTACAGCATTCCCTTTAGCATTTCTTGCATTGCTGGCTTGGTAGTGATAAACTCCCTTAGCCTTTTTTTGTCTGCGAAGCTCCTGATTTCCCCTTCAATTTTGATTGATAGTCTTGCTGGATAGAGTATTCTTGGATTCAGTCCTTTGCTTTGCAACACTTTGTATACCTCCTTCCATTCCCTTCTAGCTTGTGTTTCTGTTGAGAAATCATTTGATAATCTGATGGGGGATCCCTTGTAGGTAACTCTCTGTCTCTCTCTTGCAGCCTTTAAGATTCTCTCTTTGTCTTGTACATTTGCCATCATTATTATGACGTGTCTTGGTGTGGGTCTTTTGGGGTTCATCTTGCTTGGGACTCTCTGTACTTGCGTAACTTTTTTCTTCCCCATATCTGGGAAGGTGTCTGTCATTATTTCTTCAAATAGGTTTTCTAATCCTTGCTGCTCTTCTTGTCCTTCTGGCAGCCCTATTATGCATATGTTAGTTTGTTTCATGTTGTCCCAAAGCTCCCTTAGGCTCTCCTCCTGCTTTTTAATTTTTTTTTCTCCAGTTGCTGTTCAGATTGAGCTTGTTTCTCTACCTTATCTTCTAACTCACTAATTTGGTCCTCTGCTTCTTCTAGTCTACTGTTGAAACCTTCTATGGTGTTTTTGATTGTAGCTATATCACTTTTCATTTCTTCCTGATTCTTGCATAGGTTGTTGATTTTCTCAGCCATCCGGTGAATGCATTGTACAACCATTACTCTGAATTCTTTTTCTGTCATGTTGCATGCTTCAATTTCACTGATTTCCTTTCTTGGCGACTCCTCATTTTCTTTCCTCTGGGGATTGTGTCGTCTACCCATTCTGACTATCTCCCAATGGTTCAAATGTTGAGTTGCATGGGCCTGGGCCGTGTGCAGTGGGAGCTTCGCACCACCCTAGTGTCACTGAAGAGCTCTGACACTAAGATGTGTGGTTGTCATGGGTTGGTGGGAACCAGGCTTGCTCAGAGTTAGTGTTACCAGCGCTCAGTGTGGCCTCGTTTGCGCACTTAGAATCAGGGACCCCACCTGCACTGTGCTGAAACAGAGACCTCCCTAGCATGCGGCAGGAGTCAGAGTTCCCCAAGAATCCAGTATCAGAGTCTCGGTAACTCCGCGCAGCCTCACCTTGAGAGTCAGGGTCTCTGTGTGCGCATGCAGCAAGAATTGGAGTCACTGGCTCTTAGTGTGATTGCACTGGGAATCAGGGATCCCAGGTGCAGGTGATAAGAAACAGAGTCAAGTCACTGGTGCTTAGTGCTGCCTCCCGCCTGGAGAATCGGGGTCCCGGAGCCCGTGCTGCGGGGAACAAGTTCCCAGTGTTTGTGCGTTTGCAGGCTAAGATTCCTGTAGCTCATGCTGCAGGGAACAAGTTCCCAGTGTTCGTGCATTCCAAGGCTAAGATTTCAGTAGCAGCACTGAGGCCAGGGCGAGGGGTGGGTCTATCAGTTACTATGGAGCTGCCCTTGAGCCTGCAGGGAGGGGGATGGGCTCTGTTACTCACAGAGATCTGCCACCAGGATGTCTGGATTCTTGGTGCCCATGGGTCTGTAGCTGTGGTCACAGGTCTCTGTCCCCAGTGGCTGCAGGGTCCTGGTTTGTGTCTGAGACCAGACTGTGGTGCTGAGGCCAGAATCCTAGTCTCAAGCAGCTCTGTTTCTCAAGATGGCGTGGTCTCTGTGCCTGTGCTGTCCGCCCAGGAGTGTCCGCGTTGGGAGTGGGGCTCCACCGTCTAAGACTGCCCGATTTAGCAGCCACTTGGAAGACCTGCAGAATCTAACTGTCCCTAGCTCATACACACACACACACACACCACACACGTCCACACACTCCTCTATCACTCCCTCACGCTCTCACACTCTCTCCCTTCCTACCTTCCTGCCGGTCACCATCTTTCACACATCTTCATCTTTTTCTATCAGTCCTGAAATTATGTCAACTAGGCTGCAACTTGTTCTGCCTACACAGAGGTTAGGTTTATGGAGAGGCACACCTTGAATTGCATTCGGGAATCTAACTAAGCATGCAGGTCACATAGACAAGTGTCTATCTACATAGTGATGATATTGTGAGGGGGATTGAGAAGTCCCAAGCACAAATTGATTACCCATAACATTCATATACTATGGTGCATAAAGTTCTACAATAAATAATTCTAATTTCTTCATTAAGTTCTCAATCTTTAGTGTATCAGTATCATGGTATCACCAGGAGGGCTTGTTGAAACACAAATTGCTTTATTAAAATTTAAAAAAAAAGATAAATGGGTTCTACTTGCAGAATTTCTGATTTCATAGGTCTATAATAGAGCCCCAGCATTTGGATTTCTAGCAAGTTTTCAGATACCTCTGATGTTTGCTGTACCAGTCAGGCACCATACTCTGAGAAACACTGCTCTACCTTAACAGAATGCAACTCTCCCTAGGAAAGGTAACATAAACTCATTTCTTTCTTATTGTTATTGAATTTATCAACTCACTATTCTGACCAGAGGAGCTTTGGACAGTATACAAATATGAATATTTGGTGACAGGTAGAGAATGAAGGCAGAGAAGTAGAAGATGATTTGGGGAGAGGAGAGGAGGGGAGGAGAGGGGAGTGGAAGAGAGGGGAGGGGAGAGACTGCAGTGTTACAAATGTCACTGATACTATAATTTTTCTAAGGATCAACCTGTTCCTATATAGCCAGATTCCTTAGAATAGGTATTCTCGTACACAGTACAACAAGTTGAGTAAATATTTCTTGGATCCCTACTATGTGCCGGATGTGGAACGAATAAGTTAAAAGAAATTTGTCCTTCTACCTCATTTCAGAAACACAGCTCAGCAGGGAAAAGTTTTCATTTAACTGCAGGATGTAATTAATGTATTGAGAAGATGACATTGTGTTGACCATTCACAATTCATGCCGTTTAGGGACTACTAGTAAATAAGTGAACTGGTGCAGACAAAAGGAAGAAATAGCTTATGCTTCTTTGGCTGGACTAAAACAGTATTTCTTTGGTCCTTATCATGAGATGGGATACTCTGTCTGACATAACAAATAATCCTTAACTCTCAGTTGCTTCCAACAACACAGGTTGACATATTTTACTTATGCAAAATGTGCTATAGGTTCAGGTAACTCCAGTGTAGCTGTTTTCCATGTAACAACTTATTAGACTTCCATTTTAACACTTGCCTACACAATTTTGGCACATTGGAAGAGAAGGTTGGAGAGTTGAGTGTCAGCAACTAAACACAGCCATGTTGAAGTGATGCATGTAACATCTGCTCATATCCAATTGCCTAAAGATAATCTTACCATGTGCCCAAAAGGATAGAGAAACCAGATACCCAGAGACATCCCTGTACCAAAAAAGATGCACAGAAACTTTGACCTTGGTAGATGAAACCCACCCTTGATTCTAATAATAACTTTCAAGCTTATAGTGAGATGGTGATTCAGGAACAGAATGATATAAAATATGTTCAGGCTTTTGGCCCTAATTAAAAAATTAAAAGGGTCACCACACATTTCCCCTATAATGATTAGGAATTCTAATTCAGACTTTTTCTTTTCCTTTGATAAACATCTACCCTCTGTCCAAAAGTAAAAAAATAAAAAATCAAATTTCAGAAAAGACAAAGAAATTTATCTTACCCTCAAAAGTGATATCAAACAAAATAATAAAATGGAAGACCTGAGTTTATGGTTGTGAATGTTATTAAAGATGCAAGAAATTTTAGTGCAATATAACATAAAGAATGCACGCATGAAGGTTTTTAATATGCAAAGACAAGTATCTACACACAGACAGACACACACACAGACACACACACACACCTACATAGCTTTCTGGTTTTAACAACTCTAGTAGGGAAAATGTGAAAATCACTATTATAGATGTGGAATTCTTCTTGCCCAAAAGACTTTCATAAAAGCTTCTAAATCCATCATAAACTATTTCGGCCCAGACTCAAGCCAGAATATACTACTATGTAAGATAGTCTGCTTTAGTTCATTCCCTTCTTATCATGCTCAGTTTCTATTATTGAAAGTCTTATGATTGAAAATATAAGACTGGACCCAAAACTCCCCATTCCAACCAAAATAAGATAATTAGTTAAGGTCAGTGTGCTACATTAAGTCAAATTTACTTAATAAGCATTTACTGAGTATGTACTATGTACATGGTACTGTGCAAAAAGGTATGACGAATTCAAAGAAGATTGAATTTCCTCAACCTTAACTTTCACTGTATAAAATAACCTGTTACGAACAGTCTCCAAATTCTTGGTAGGGATGGGCAGTGCTTTAAATCAGAGTTCAGAACGATGGAGAACAGACATCTAGCAGCTTCTGTCAAGAAGAACTTTTGGAAAGAAATGAGAACTGCTATGTGTCATTAATGGGTCTAGCTTGATTAGGGAGAGGAGAAGGAAATGGATAGTCTATCATTAGGAAAGAGTATGGAGAATGTCAATGAAATGGAAAACAATAAGTTGGCCAAATGTGTAGAAGAGAATGGTGATGACTAAACAAAAACAAACAAAACAAAACAAAAAAACACACACAAAAAAACAAAACAAAACAAAAAAAAACACACACACAAAAAAAACAGACCTCTCCTTAATCAAAATATCTGAAGATAGAGAAGGTGTCAGAACCCTAACCACAGATAATCACAATTCAAGGTAAAGTTGATAACCACTTTCAGACACTATTTGTAAATTTGCTCTTTCATATATCTCTCTCTGAATTGTTTTTTCTTTCATCTCTATCTATCCCTCAAGGCCAAGCTTAAATTCAGCCTCCTTCAGAAAAGAAAGTCTTCCTAGATTTTATGTCCCCCACCCATAGCAGGTAGATGATTCCTCTCCTATTGCAATGTGGTATGAGGTATGGGAAAATATCAGAGCTGAAGTAAGGGTATGTTGGAGGATCTATAAAGGAATAGATCTGGAGGAAAGGATCATACGTTTGCTCTCAGAGATTTGCTCATTTTAGTTGAGATTGCTATGTGAGTGAGTGTAAAGTAGGGGCTTAGTCAATAACAAAGTAAAACTGTCTCAGCTAAGAATATGATGTAACAAAAGGAATGGGGCAAGGGTCTAAATTTGCAAAGAACGATGGAGATCAGATGCATTCAAAAGAAAAAAGACTACTGTACATATAAAACTTTTTTTTCAGAAACCTAATGGTAAACACACACACACACACAGACTCACACACACACACACACACACACACACACGCCCCTGAGGTACATAACTTAAAAAAATGGAAAACAGAGGGGGAAAATGTGTGGACTATTGCCAAATAAAAACAAGACAGAAATAGACAGAAACACATAGAAAAAGAACCAATGGAGGCACAGAACTACCAGAAAACAAAAAATGAAAGGCATATAGGAAATCCTCATAAATCAATAATTACCCTAAATCGGCGGTTCTCAACCTGTGGGTCGCGACCCCCTTGTCAGTCAAACGACCCTTTCACAGGGGTCGCCTAAGACCATCCTGCATATCAGATATTTACATTACGATTCATAACAGTAGCAACATTACAGTTATGAAGTAGCAACGAAAATAATTTTATGGTTGGGTCACAATATGAGGAACTGTATTTAAAGGGCCAGAAGGTTGAGAACCACTGCCCTAAATGGTCACACTAATATATTTAATTAAAAAAAACCACCTGGTAAATTCGTCCAATAGCAAGTTTGAAGGAGAGAAAGTCTAGGAGACTGAATTCCTACCTTCTTTTTTTTTTCATTTCTTTTTTTTAAAATTAAATCTTTATTGTTCAGATTATTACATTTGTTCCTCTTTTTTCCCCCCATAATTCCCCTCCTTCCAGCTCCCACCCCACCCTCCGCCCTCACTCCCCACCCACTGTGTTCATCCATAGGTGCACGATTTTTGTCCAGTCTCTTCCCGCATCTCCCACACCCCTTTTCCCCCCCAAGAATAGTCAGTCCATTCCCTTTCTATGTCCCTGATTCTATTATAATCACCAGTTCATTCTGTACATCAGGTTATTTATTCACTTGATTCTTAGATTCATTTGTTGATAGATGCATATTTGTTGTTCATAATTTGTATCTTTACCTTTTTCTTCTTCTTCCTCTTCTTAAAGGATACCTTTCAGCATTTCATATAATACTAGTTTGGTGGTGATGAACTCCTTTAGCTTTTTCTTATCTGTGAAGCTCTTTATCTGACCTTCAATTCTGAATGATAGCTTTGCTGGATAAAGTACTCTTGGTTGTAGGTTCTTGGCATTCATCACTTTGAATATTTCTTGCCACTCCCTTCTGGCCTGCAAAGTTTCTGTTGAGAAATCAGCTGACAGTCGTATGGGTATTCCCTTGTAGGTAACTGACGTTCTTTCTCTTGCTGCTTTTAAGATTCTCTCTTTGTCTTTTGCTCTTGGCATTTTAATTATGATGTGTCTTGGTGTGGTCCTCTTTGGATTCCTTTTGTTTGGGGTTCTCTGCGCTTCCTGGACTTGGAAGTCTATTTCTTTCACCAGGTGGGGGAAGTTTTCTGTCATTATTTCTTCAAATAGGTTTTCAATATCTTGCTCTCTCTCATCTTCTGGTACCCCTATAATTCTGATGTTGGTACATTTGAAGCTGTCCCAGAGGCTCCTTACACTATCTTCGTATTTTTGGGTTCTTTTTTCATTTTGCTTTTCCGGTTGGGTGTTTCTCGCTTCTTCGCATTTCAAATCTTTGACTTGATTCTTGCGATCCTCTGGTCTGCTGTTGGGAGTCTGTATAATATTCTTTATTTCCGTCAGTGTATGCTTACTTTCTAGATGGTCCTTTATCACACCATCGAGGGTCTCATTAGATTTCCTGTACAATTCATCAAGTTTATCGACAGACTCTAGAAGCCTCTTGAGAGACCTCAAAAGTGTGGTTCTGAACTCAATATCCTCCCTTGATAGTTTTGTCCTGTTTCTTTGTCTCCGCATTTTTTATGCTTTCTTGGTACACCCCCTAGTGGTCTTTGTGCGCAGTCTTGTTGTAGTTAAGCCTTGATTGTTATAGTTAATACTAGAGGGATTTGACCTCCAGGCCGACTGGCTGTGCTAATCTAGCCTTTGCCTGAGGCTATCCGGCAAATGGCTCTGTGCAGGGCTTGGGCGGGGCGGGTCCTGGGATCAACAGGGCAGAGGAGGGAGCAGTTATGGATGCTCTCAGTCCGTCCCCAGGGGCTCTGCCTCTCTGTCCCAGCAACAGCTGCAAACCTCAGAGGGACGGTAGCCAGACAGTCCTGCTTCTCCCGTTTGAGTCTGGGTCCCTAGAGACTCGCCCAGATCTGGAGATCTGAGTCTGAGGCTCCCTCTGGATTGAAACAGACAACCGCTCCCTCAGCCACCAGCCCTCGCCGCGTGCACTCCGCACCTTAGTATTTTACTTTAGCACTGCGCCTCCTCTGATTCTCGGTTCCTCCTAGTTGTAGAACTTCCATTCAGCCAGCCTTCCTGTGGTTCTGGATGATGTCCGTTCTGTCTTTTAGTTGTATTTTTGAAGTGGTTGTTCGAGGCAGCAAACTCCCGCGTTAACCTATGCCGCCATCTTGGTTTCCAATTCCTACCTTCTTAAAAACCAAGGGCATAAGAAGCTGAAGTCACAGGGGACTTGCACAAAGTCCTTTTGTGTCTGAGCCACGTTCTTCAATGACCGACACTGGGTACTATAATATCACTTTTTAAACAGAGTAACTTCACACTAACGGAATCAAATACTGATAGGACGTGTCTTTTTTTTTTTGCAACAACAGCAACAAGATAATAATAATAATAATAATAATAATATTGCTAAATATAAATGTACTGAATTCACCAATAAATAGGCAGAGTAGCTGACTGGATCAAACAATAAAACCAAACCATATGCTGCCTTCAGAGGATATATCTATGCTGCAAAGACAAAGATAGACTCAATTCAAAAGAGTAGAAAATGATTCTCCAAGCCAACAGCATCCACAGAAAAGTGAAACAAGAAAAATCTCAAGTAAACATTCTTACATTGCATCCTGAGAACTAGAAAAATAAGAACAAAAGCAGCCCAAAGTTAGCAGAAGAAAAGAAATAATAAACATTAGAAAAGAATTGAATGAAATGGGAACAAAAACACTATACAAAAAAGTAATATGAGCTTGTTCTTTGAAAAGATTAATACAATTTATAAATCCCTGGCTTGAGTCACTAAAGAAAAGAGAAAAGACTCATAAAACAAAATAAAAAATGAAAGAGAAGTTACCACAGACATCACAGAAATAGAAAGGAACATACTAGAATACTGTGAAAGACTATATGACACCAAATTCAATAACCTAGAAGAAATGGATACATTTCTAGAAATATATAACCTCCCTAGACTGAATCATGAAGAATTGGAAAATATAAATAGCCTGATCAACAGTGAGGAAATTGAAACAACTATCAAAACCTCACAAATATAAAAGTCCAGGACCAGATAGCTTCACTAGTGAATTCTACCAAATATTCAAATAAGATTTGATACCTTTCCTTCTCAAACTCTTCTATAAATTGAAGAGGCCATACTTCCTAATACTTTTTATGAGACCAAAATAATCCTAATAACAAAACCTGGCAAGGATAACATAAAACAAAGAAAACTACAGACCAGTATTTTTGGTGAATACAAATGCAAAAATCCTAAATAAAATCCTAGCAAATCAAATATAATACATTAAAAAAATACATCAAGATGAAATGGGTTTCATTCCAAAAGCACAAGCAAATTGATTAATGTACTACATCACATTAACAAAATGAAGTATAAAATAATATGCCTGGCTTGGGGGCTCGATCCCTAATAGAAGGCATACAGGAGGCAGCCAATCAATGATTCTCTCTTATCACTGATATTTCTATCTCTCCCTCTCCCTTCCTCTCTGAAATCAATAAAAATATATTTTTAAAAAATAAATAAAAGGCATTCAAATTGGGGAGAAGTAAAAGTGTCACATTTTACAGATGACATGATTCTTTATATAGAAAACACTGAAGACTCTGTCAAAAAAACTATTAGAAACAATAAACAAATACAGTAAATTTATAGGATACAAAATCAATGTACAAAAATCCACTGCATTCCTATATACTAACAGTGAAATTTCAGAATAAGTAATGAAAAAAAAACACACAATTCCCTTTCCAATTAAAACAAAAAGAATAAAATATCTAGAAATAAACTTAACAAGGGATGTAAAATATCTATATACTGAAAAGTACAAAGCATTACTAAAGCAGATTTAAAAAGACACAATGAATTGAAAAGATAAATCTTTTTTCATAAATTGGAAGAATCAACATAGTGAAATTGGCCATATTACCAAAGGGGGAAAAAACAGATTTAATGCAAAATCTCAGTGACATTTTTTTTAAAGAAACAGAACAAAAAATTATCATATTTGGCCCTGGCGAGTGTGTCACAGTTGCTTGAGGGTCGTCCTGTGCAATGGAAGGTCATTGGTCCGATCCCTGGTCAGGGCACATGCCTGGGTTGTGAGCTCAATCCCCAGTAGGGCATGTGTAGGAGGTGGCAGATTGGTGTTGCTCTCTTCCTTTCTCTCCTTTCCCTTCCTCTCTCTATCTTTCTCCTTTCTCTAAAACTAATTCAAAAAACAATTTTAAAAAATATTATCAGATTTGTGCAGAACCAGAAAAGACACCAATAACCAAAGCAATCCTCAGAAAAGAGAACTAAGCTGGAGGAATAACACTACCTGACTTCAAATTATATTACAGAGCAATGATATTCACAACACCATGTTATTGGCAGGAAAACAAACCACAGACCAATGAAACATAGTTGAGAGCTCAGAAATAAAACCACATGTATATGGGCAAATTATTTTTGGCAAAGGATCCAAGAACATACAATGGAGAAAAGAAAGCCTCTTCAGTAAATAGTGCTGGGAAAATTGGAAAGCCACATGCAAAAGAATGAAACTAGACTATAGTTTGTCCCTATGTAAAATAATTAATTCAAAATAGATCAAAGACCTAATTATAAGACCTGAAACAACAAATTAAATAGAAGAAAACATAGGAGTACCACTTATGGGCCTTGGTTTTAGAGAAGACTTTATAAATTTGACCCCAAAGGCAAGAGAAGTAAAGGTAAAATTAAATTAATGGGACTATTTCAAACTAAAAAGCTTCTGTACAGCAAAAGAAACTACCACCAAAACAAAAAAGCAACCAACTGAATTGGAAAGATATTTGCAAACAACAGCTCCAACAAGGGGTTAACATCCAAAATATATAAAGAATTCATACAACTTGACACCAAATAAACAATCCAATTTAAAAATAGGCAGGGGACCTGAACAGACACTTCTCCTATGAAAACATAAAAATGGATAAGAGATATATAAAAAGATGCTCAACTTCACTACCTATTAAGAAAATGCACATCAAATCTACAATGAGATACAACATCACACCTGTTAGAATAGCTATTATCACCAAGATGGGTAATAACATGTGTTGGAGAGGTTGTCGAGAAAAAGGAGCCCTCATTCACTGATGGTGGGAATGTAAAATAGTATAGCCACTATGGAAAACAGTATGGAGCTTGCTCAAAAAATTAATAATAGAGTTATCATATGACCCAGCAATCCTCCTTCTGGGTATCTACCTGAAAAATTTGAAAACATTTATTTGCACAGCTATATGCACCCCTATGTTTATCACAGCATTATTCACAGTGGCCAAGATATGACAACAACCAAAGGGTCCTTTGATAGATGATTGGATAAAGAAGATGTGGTACATAAATACAGTGGAATACTACTCAGCCAAGAAGAGATGAAATAATGCCATTTATGACATGGATGGGCCTTGAGAATATTATGTTAAGCAAAATAAGTCCATCAGAAAAAGCTAGAAACCATATTATTTTACTCATATGTGGCATATAAAACTGAAACTCATAGACACAGGATGGTGTTTACCAGAGGAAAGGGGGGTGGGGGAAATAAAGCATAAAAGGAGTCAATTATATGGTGAAGAAAGATGATTTGACTTTGGGTGGTGGGCACACAATGCAATATACATATCATGTATCATAGAAATGTACACGCACTTAAAACCTATATAATCTTATTAACCAATGTCACCTCAATAAATTTAATTTAAAAAAATAAAAAAAAGAATACAAACAAAGGGATATCCTGATCACCTACCAACCTTAGGCTACTCCCTAGAGAAGACCTTGGGGATGAAAGGGGTGATTAGGTAGTCAAAAAATATCTGTAATACCTTAGTTCATACCCTTGAAGCAGTCTAAGCCCTTGGGACCAATAGTACAGACAGGAAATCAATATTAAGTACTCTTTGCACATCATCTCCTAAAAGTTCACTATCAACTTTGGGAAAAGATCCTCTACAAACGGCAGCTAAATCTTGGGCAACCTTCATATGGATTGGTGACACACAGGCTGAAGGGTCCCCAAGGACCCATGGAAGTCAAAGAATAGGAGCTATCAATGATTTTTACAGTGTGGCATTGGGACTCTATAAGGGGTCATTCAACACTGCATTTGCATACAATAACCACTTCAATTATATTCTATATGTGCCAGGAAGGCTAGCACTCATTCGCAGGAAATTTTTGAGTCAGTTTGCCTAAATCTGAACATCTGGTGTAACAGGAAGAAAGTAGTAAAAGCAATGGAGAATGAGGAACAATCTAAATAAAGGAGATGATTCATATTATGTTCTTCCCTCCATTCCCCATAGGGATATAGATTGTCCCACTAAGCAGGTGGCACACTGCAGAAGAGGGAAAACAGAATGATATCCCTCTGTGCTGGAATCTAACATGGGGTACACTCTTTTGTCACTAGATCCTGAAATCTCCCTCAGGCTGAGTTTGGTCGCTGGTATTATACCGTATGCATGTGTGCATGCATATGCACATATGTACATGAACTATTGTGCTTTTGAGAACATTTTTAGTGTGTTATTATGTGTCTGAAATGATATAGGAAAATAATTGAAGGGTAAAGGATGTCCCTGAGATTAATTGTGCTACAAATATCCCAAATCCTGAAGCCAAACTGGAGCCTAAAATGGCCCATAAGCATTCTAAGGTTATGTTTTGTAATTGAAATTCTTAGCAGATAGTCTCAAATAGAGTAATATTCATAACTTTTTACTTGGCTCTTATAGGCTAAGAAACGCTGACTATTGCCATGGTGGAGGGTCATTCAATCACCTGTCACCATCTGCCCAGTGTTCACATTTTGAAATGTGTTTATTTTTAAATTTATTTTTATTGTGGACTCTATTACAGATGTTCCCCATTTCTCTCCCTCTTTGGCCATCTCCTCCAAGCCCACACCTCCCCCTTACCTGCCCTTCACCACAATGTTGTGGGTTACCATGGGCTGTGTATATATGTTCTTTGGCTAATTGTTTCATCTTTTTAAAAATATTTTTTCATTGATTTCAGAGAGGAAAGGAGAGATAGAAACATCAATGATGAGAATCATTGATCAGCTGCCTCCTACACACCCTCTACTGGGGTTCGAGCCTGCAACACAGGGATGTGCCCTGACCAGGAATTGAACTGTGAACCACTGAGCACACGGTCCAAGTTCTTCATCTTCTTTTATTCCTCCCACTGCTCCCCCTTCTGACATCCTTCAGTCTGTTTCAATGGTCCATGTTTCTGGGTCTATTTTGTTGATAAGTTTATTTTGCTCATTAGATTCCACATATAAGTGAGATAATATGGTATGTCTTTCTCTGACTGGCTTATTTCACTTAGCATAATACTACTCTCCAGGTGCATTCATGCTGTTGCAAATAGTAAGAATTCCTTCCTTTTCATGGCCGCGTGCAGTATTCCATTGTGTAAATGTACCAGGGCTTTTTTTTACCCACTCATCTGCTGGTGGTAAAATGGGCTGTTTCCATATCTTGGCTATTGTACATATTGCTTCTATGAACATAGGGGAATATGTAAATCCTAAGAATCCATTGTTTACTTTTTACCAAAAAACAAAACAAAACAAAAAAGGCTGACTCATCATTCAGAACAAAGAAAAAAAAAGAAGACCGATTTTCTATTTAGCTTCTCCCTAAATCTATTTGTGTTTCTGAATCCCAAAATACTGACTGGTGTAGTTCCTTGCAATAGGAAATAAAACTATATGTCAGAGCTTACCTGCTAAGGCTAAATGAATGTGAATAAGGTTTGAATACATACCAGCTTCTGCCTATTGTCCTGGCTTGATTAATAGCAGCCCTTTCCATTCTCAAAAATTTCCCAGTTTGAACTATAAATAATATGGTTACCTGAGATAAAGTGATTCATTGGGTCAGTTGCTTTTTATTTTTTTCTAATTTAATTAATATTTGGACTTCTATCTCTGTATCCAGCACTAGATATTTTCAACGCCAGTAACTTCAAGTGAAAATGAGTGATGATTTTTGAGTATACACACTGCATTATACATCTTCAGGGCACCTCTACAGCTTGGAAACTCTCCATTATGAGATTATTATTTCTTAGCATTTTATTAGCTTGACCTTGAGAGCCAGGGTGTACTCCAAGATAACATTATCCTGCACCCTAACTGTACACTGGCAACCATTAGCCATTACACTTGGAAATTGAAATCAATTTCCCTTTCCCAACTCTGCTTTTAGGGCCAGGTGTTTTGAAGTTTATTGTGTAGGTAAAAGTATCTCCACATTCAGTGGAGCTGATGAACTGGGATGTAGAAAGCCACCCACTGACAAGCCTGTGAACTTGAGGTTGAAATGAGAAACATGCTGTTAGTGAATGGGTTATAGGCTGGCATTCAGATCTAGTTATAGGGTCGTCCTGTGTATATGAGAGACACTGTCCACACATTTCCCTCTTAACTGCCCCTGCACTCCTCAGGGCATGGATGATATACATTTGCTTTAATTACTTTAATGGCTTCAGAGTATTTCTCTTAAATGATTAGCAGTTAATTCCTGGGAACATAAAAGATCTTCTCAAGTATCTCCTAGAGCAGTGATGGCGAACCTATGACACGCGAACTCATTTTTTTGGTTGATTTTTCTTTGTTAAATGGCATTTAAATATATAACATAAATATCAAAAATATGTCTTTGTTTTACTATGGTTGCAAATATCAAAAAATTTCTATATGTGACACGGCACCAGAGTTAAGTTAGGGTTTTTCAAAATGCTGACACGCTGAGCTCAAAAGGTTCGCCATCACTGTCCTAGAGACACTAAACTGCTCTGGAGGTAGAAAACAATAAGATGGAAGAGGACTCAGGTGTCTGTTTGGAATGGAAGAAGAAAAACAATTAGAGCAAGAGTTCTTTGACATGAGTGTGATAAGAATGCAGAGTCCAGCCGAAACCGGTTTGGCTCAGTGGATAGAGCGTCGGC
Source organism: Myotis lucifugus (assembly GCF_000147115.1). Taxonomy (NCBI): domain Eukaryota; kingdom Metazoa; phylum Chordata; class Mammalia; order Chiroptera; family Vespertilionidae; genus Myotis; species Myotis lucifugus. The sequence goes on along the minus strand of NW_005871050.1, from coordinate 10,095,959 downwards.
CTGCGGACTGAAAGGTCCCAGGTTTGATTCCGGTCAAGGGCATGTACCTGGGTTGCGGGCACATCCCCAGTAGGAGATGTGCAGGAGGTGGCTGATCGATGTTTCTCTCTCATCGATGTTTCTAACTCTCTATCTCTCTCCCTTCCTCTCTGTAAAAAATCAATAAAATATATTAAAAAAAAAGAATGCAGAGTCCAGGGTCCAAGTTTTTAGAGATTACAATTTCTTAAATTTGAGATGGACTGTAGGAATCTGCACTTAAACAAGAATTATTGTGGGCAATTTTGAAGCAGTGGTCTCATGATCACACTGAGAAAAATTAGAGAAAGTTTTAATTCAGAAAGTTCATTTAAAAAGAGGTGACATCAGTTCAGTTCAAGGGAAACAAAGCTATCTGAAAAGGAAGATGTCATTGACCGTGTTGGAGAAAACGCAGCCTAAGCAACTGTGGTCCAGACATGGCAGACCAACTAACCAAAGGAAGTTGGCAAAAGCAGCACACACTACAATAAATATCTATAAAGACGTATTCTTGTAGCAATTCATGCCGCATTCTAATCTTGCCACCTGCAATGCAATAGCAAATGAGCAATTACAAAGACAACATTCAGTGCAAAGTGTTTGGCACATAGCAGACATTCAGTAATGGACAGACTAATGGATAGATAAGTTAGATAGCCCCATGAAATATTTCCAGGAAAGAACCTCATGAGAAAGTTGGGATGGGGAGAGGATATAATTCTTATACTATGTCAACAAAGCTCTGCGCCATCTTTGGATGATGAGGCCACAATCAAAGAACAAGAAGTAAGTGCACTCACTGGCACATTCCTAGTGTTTGCTCCCAAAGGCTGTTATTGTTAACATTTGTATCAACTATTTTACATTTTCTAGTCTCCCCCTCAAATCCTTTGCTTTCTGTTTCTTATGTACTATTACACATGCAGTACACAGGGCAGGATGGGTTTCATCAAACTCAGGTCTTTGCATCACATATAGGACTACATTGGTACACATGCTACTCAGAAAGGAAATAACTTGCCTGGATTCCACGGGAAAGAAAGATGCTCTGACTGAGGAAGAACCATGAGCAAATAACTTCTCTCTCAGATCCTGCAACAATATGTTTTCAATTGTGTTGTAGTATAGGGAAGCACCAATTCTTTCCCCAGACTATACAGAAACATTAAGTAAAAGCAATAAATCTTGGAAAGCAGGGATCAGTGAGACAAAACAGAAGAGTATGTGATCTGAAGTCAAAAAGACCTGGATTTGCCAGGCCAGCATGGCTCATTGGTTGAGTGTTGACCTATGAACCAGGAGGTCAAGGTTCAATGCCCGGTCAGGGCACATGCCCTGGTTGCGGGCTCAATCCCCAGTGTGGGACATGCAGGGGCAGCTGATCAATGATTATCTCTCACCATTGATGTTTCCACCTCTCTCTCCCTTCCTCTCTAAAATCAATAAAAATATTTAATATTTTTCCTAAGTCCTGCCTGTTCCCTGCTCTATTTTGATTCACTCTTGTCCTCACCCTGCCATCCTGCCCTTCTATTCTCTAAACACACATGGAGTAAAAACCTTTCCCATCCCTTGAAACTCACTGGCGTAGACAAAGCCCCAGGGGTTCAGGCTATAAAGCAGGACAAACGCTCCAAGTGAACAAAATGCTATATCTTTGTAAATAGCCAAAGTTGACAATGGCACATTTCCTGTAAAGGGAACATGTCATCTCTCCCACCCATCTTCCTGGGGTTGCTTTCTCCACAATCCCTTCTTTGCCAGGTCTGCCATCTTTTGTACTGCTGTGGCAGAAGCTATGGTAAGAAGATTTGATGCTTTTTTTTAAGGCTTAAAAGACTGTGTATTCCCTGTGAAAGCACTGACCTTAATATTGCAGTGATGGTAAGAAGACAACACTGCTGTGACTTCATAAAACCAAGGCAGCATGCCCAGCTCAGTCTGTCCTCAGTGGGTGCAGGGGTTCCATGGCAGTGGAGTGCAGCTAATGTCAAAGGAAAGTCATTAGAAACAGAAGCAGGGGGCATGCAAAGAGCAGCTTCCAACTGAGCTCATGGCTAAGTTTCCCTCCTGATAGATGGGGAAATATTTCTGCATTGGGTGTGTGGAAAAGAGTCAGTTTCTAACTTTGATAAGCCTTCTACAAATGTTACCAAGTCACCTGGGTGATGACCTGGGGTGAGGTGGGGGTCAAATGTATTTATAAAAGCCATATTTCAATTGGCAGGTGGCAGGGATGGCCTATCCTTGTCTTATCTCACTCTACCAACAGGGAATCACTGACTGCTGTGTCTGAAGGAAATAAAACAGGTTCATTTCCTTGCACACTTCACAGAGGAGTAGAACTAGCAATGAACTCATATATATGGCAGCAGGTGAGGAGCAGAAAAAAACTGTATTGAGGGATTTGAATTGCCTTATAAATGGCACTAAGACCAGAATATTAATGTCTTGGCTGCCTCTCTGGGAATGGTCTAGTTAAAGGGCAGTACTATTAAGTCGGGGTATAATCCTCATGTGTGACAATGAGTTCGCTCTTATCCTCATCACTGCTTCAGACCTTAACCTTACACAGGACTGAGACCCTAAATTCTGACCACAGCCTGAGTCCCTAATTTTTTTAAGTATTTTAATTGATTTCAGAGAGAGGAGGAAGGGAGAGGAAGAGAGAGTTAGAAACATCAATGATGAGAGAGAATCATTAATCAGCTGTCCCCTCCACACCCCCAACTGGGGATCCAGCCTGCAACTGGGCATGTGCCCTGACTGGGAATTGAACTATGAATTCCTGGTTTCATAGGTTGATGCTCAACTGCTGAGCCAAATCAGCCTGACTTGAGTCCCTAATCTTGATAAGATTAAATCTTAATAAGCTATTGTGATTTAAATATCACAATAGGAAATGGATAAAATGGGAAGCATTAGTTTGCTCCATCCCAAGAGCGATAGAACTAATCCGAAGTAACATTTAGGGACAGCAGGTAGAATGTGTTATATTTGTATGTAAAGAACAGCAAAGAGAAAACTGGGGTTGTCTAAAGGAGAAAGAAGGCTTGCCTTGGAAATCTGACAGAAGTTGCTCTCACTGGCCCAGAGTTAGGCAGACTGCTGCTTTTGACTACTTGGCTAGATGTGTGGAATGCAATGTCAATGTGTGTACTCTAAGGCTCCCTCCCCCACAACACAGCAGAGGGAAAGAAAGTCACCAATGTCTACCACCTTGTCAGAGAGCCTCATTATAAGACAAAGGAAACCTTTACATGTTAGCCTAACTGATGCGGATTTGATTTTTTGAGAAACCTGGGTTCAACTCCTGGTGGTTCAACTTCCTAGGTATAAGACCTTGGGCAAGACAGTGTACACTCTCTGAGCCTCACATTCCCCATCTACACAAAAGGATTCTAATGGTACTTATTTTATAGAACTAGTGTGAGAGTTAAATTTGATAATGTAGGTAAAGTATTGAGCACAGGTCAGAGCACAAAACAATAACAGTTATTGTCATTGTTATTATTATTACCACCACTACTATAACACGGCTCTCGTCAGTTTACCAAGAGAGTATAGGATAGTTATTATTAAGAGTTCAGGTTTGGCTCAGTTGGTGTGGCTCAGTGGTTGAGTGTCAACCTATGGACCAAGGGGTCACGGTTAGATTCCCTGTCAGGGCACATGCCCTGGCTGCTGGCTCCATCCCCAGTAGGGGGCGTGCAGGAGGCAGCCGGTCAATGATTTTTTCTTATCACTGATGTATCTCTCTCTCTCTCTCTCTCTCTCTCTCTCTCTCTCTCTCTCTCCCTGCCTCCCTCCCTCCCTCCCTCTATAAAATCAATAAAAATATACTTTTTTTAAAAAGTTCAGGTTTGGCAGCCAGAACTGAACTTCAAGGTGTGTTCTAAGCTGTGTACCTTTGGGCAGTTTACTTACCCAGTCTGTATTTCACTTTCCTCTGTGCCTTTGTGGTGACAGTTTTTTCTGACTCATGGGATTATGAAGATTAAATAAGCTAGCATATGTGAAACACTCAGAAATGGTGCCTTTCACATAGTAAGTGCCATGTAAATATTAGCTATTATTATCTGTATTTTGGTAAACATCTTGAGGGCTTGGCGCAGAGGTCCCAATGGTGCCTTCAGTTCACAGCATGTTCTCAGTCTGTGTTCCAAAACCCATTAAAGCTTCAGTTCACAAATGGAGGTTTGGAACCACATCTGGTCATTAAGATTCTGTCAGCAAAGGCATGTGCCATCACACTTCAGAATCCAACCCTCTGTCGTCTCCCATTTATGAGTCACTGAGATACCATAGTTGCATCTGTCAGGACAGATTATGTTATGTCAACAGGACAATGCAACAATAACTACAACTGGTTGTGGCATGTAAGAAAATGACAAATAAGTTCCAGGAATTTGAAAAGACGGTTTTCTGAAGGGAGGGCAGGTGCTGAGCCTGGATGTGAAATGGGAACTGCTTACAAATTGGAAGATGGAAAAATTCCAGATTTGGCCCTTATCCAACTTGGAAGTCCACACAATTTATATTTGGTACCTTCATTCTGTTCTCTCAATGCACCCAATGACTGGATTGGCTATTATGCTACTTCAGTTTGGTCTATCTTCTCTAGAAGGGACCTTTTCTCCAGAATGTTCCCTCTCAACTCCCTCCTATCTTGCTCCTAACCCAAAATTCTACCCCTTCATTATCTGACCTGGAATATACAAGGCTGATCTGATCTTAAGGCAATACTTTCATCAGGGGTATAATTCATTTTAAAAGCTTCTAGGAGCTTTAGACTAGGAAAATGTCTCTCTAAGATTAAAAACAAACAAACAAACAAACAAAAACAGCAACAAGGAATATTTTGACAGATGCAGATATTGAAAGAGATTAGACTAAAGGAGACCTTTGGTAGCACCTATTGAATTCATTATTTTGTTAACAAATATGTACTGACACTATATGTTAATTCTTTTAAGGTACAAGAATGTCATCAATTAACAAAAATAATAATAATAATAATAATAAGGTTCCTGAACTTAAGGAGTTTATGTTCTAGTAGGGAAGAAAATAACCAAGAAAAATATAATTTTAGATTATGTGAGCAATATGAAGGACATTTATTTAACAGGGTGATGGGATAAAGGGTAACAGGAATGAGAGTGATTGAAAATTTATATAGTATGCTAAGGGGACAGTTTCTTTGAGGTAATGACATTTGACTTGAGATTTGAATGGTGAGAAGGAGCCTGCCAGGCAGAGATCAGAATTATGGTAAAAATTACTCCAGGTAGGGAAAACAGCAAATTCATAGGCCAGGTAAGAAGAATAAATTTGAAATTTTAGAGGAACGGATAGGAAAACAATGTGGCTGAACTATAGGGAAGTAGGATGTAAGATTACAGAAGAGCCTGGAGCCAGGTAATATGATAGAACTCTAGGCAAAGAAAGGGGAATTTGGCGTTAATTCTAATAGTTAGACTTTGGAGGGTTTTAAACAAAAGGGTCACATAATCTGATTTACATTTTTGGAAAAATAAAACAATTAATATGAGGTAAGAGACACAGGCAGGGGACAGTTCATATAGAAGCTTCAAGAATAAGGTGAATCACAATACATTAGTCCATGAATCTCACTTTCTTTAAAAGGAGACTGGAAGAAAGCTCCTGAGAGTGTACACCAAGCATGTCAAACTCACAGCCCTCGGGCCACATGCAGCCCACAAGGAATATGTTTGTGGCCCAGTCAATATAAGAGTATATAAGACTTTTATATAAAGAGTTTTAATAAAAATTTCATAACTTAATTTTTACAATATCCTGTTATACATAATTATTAATAACAAACTACAACATTTGCTAATGACTGATTACTATAATCGTGTTGCATTCATTTCCCTTATGTGCCTTACACACAGGTGCACCATTTCTCTCCACTAATACTAGCAGTGGATATTTTAGCAGCCGATTGTCATGTCATTAGTCTTGGACTGACTTGTCTGGTGTGCACAACAGGAAATATTTTGCTTTCAGAGAAGAAGAAAAATGGGTTTATTGTGTTATGCTTATTAATTTGTGTAGTTTTTCAGTGCCTGGTAAGTTAATATTCAAGAAAAAATATTAATTTTTGTTAAATGTTCTATTATTTTATGTTAATTTCAGCCCTTTGTATTCAGCATGTCTATATGGCAATAAACCTATGTTTCTATGAAAATTGAAGCTTTTGTTTTTTTGCGGCCCACATAAACTTAAACCTTGTTTATTTGGCCCATGTTAGCCTTTGAGTCTGACATGCTTGGTGTACACCATGCTTTTGAAAGCTTCATCTTTTTTTTTTGTGGTCAAAGAACACCTAATTTACCTAAAAAAACCCTTATTTTCTTAAGTTACTAAGTACTCTCAAATGTCATAAATGACTTTTTTCCACCCTTGCTGGTTTGGCTTAGTGGATAGAGCACTGGCCTGCGGACCAAAGGGTCCCAGATTTGATTTGGGTCAAGGGTACATACCTTGGCTGCAGGCTGCTCCCCAGCCCTGGCCCTGGACACAGCTTATGCAGGAGGCAACCAATCAATGTGTTTCTTTCACATCAATGTTTCTCTCTGCCGTTCCCTTTCTCTTCCACTCTCTCTAAAATCAATGGAAAAATATCCTCATGTGAGGATTAAAGAAAAAAAAAGACTTCTGTCCTACAGATAATTTTCTTTTGTTAATATGTGATATCCTTGTTATTTATGCAGCAAAGAACAAAATAACATCATTTGAAATCTTTTCTAATTATTTCATGCTAGAGGCCTGGTGCATGAAAATTCATGCACTGGAGGGGGGATCCCTCAACCGGCCTGCTCCCTCTCACAGTCCGGGAGCCCTCAGGGGTGGGAGGCGACCCAGTAATCAGGGGAAGGTGACACCCCCATCACACCTCTGCTGATGCCACTGCTGGCAGCATAAGCTTCGGCTGGCCCTCCTGGTTACCTGCACCTCAGGCGGCCCTGGGTGGCTGGGCAGCCACCACTTGAGGCTTGCCTGTGCCTCGGGCTGGCCCTGGGCGGCTAGGGGGCTAAGGGGACTGGGCGACTCTGGAGGCAGGGCTGAGGGGACTGGGCGCCACCATCTTGTGGCTGTGGGCACCGCCATTTTGAGGGCATGGCAATCAATTAGCATATTCCCTCCTTATTGGCTGTGGGTGCAGCCATCATTGTGATGGTGTGAGGGTCAATTAGCATATTCCCTCTTTATTAGATAGGATAGAATAGTTGTTTTACTTTTCCATTTGAACTCACGTTACACCCAGTGTGATCCATGGACCATCTGCTACAGAATCACTGTGTGAGCCTATGAGAGAAGCAAATTTTTGGACCTACCCGCCCCCAGCCTACTAAGTGCAAAGCTCTGCAGATAGAATCATGTTACATGAATGTTCTAAAAGTTCCCCAACTGTTTCTGATGCACAATATAGGTTGGGAACCATTGTCCTACACTTTTAATATGCTCGCTCCTACTGTTTGTTGATTCGTTCTGGAATGCTATTTCTCTAAATCTCTGCAGAAATTCCATACACTGACAAAAAAGAAGGAAATCAGATAATGTATTGACTTTAATAATAATATACCAATATTGATTCATTAATTGCAACAAATGTGTCATGCTAATGTAAAATGTTAATAATAGTGAAAAATTGATGTGAGGTATATGGGTATTTTCTATACTTATTAACAATGTATTGTAAATACAAAATTTTCTAAAGATTTAAAAAATAAAGAATAAAATGACAAAATAAACATTTTAATACTAGTAAGTTGAGAGAAATAATCATAAAAAACCCTCATTAATGGAGATGCAGTTAAGAGTATATAGATCCATCAAGAGACAAATGGTAGGGGAGGGGGAGTTAGAGAGCAACCAAAGGACTTGTATGCATGCATATTAGCATAACCAATGGACACAGACACTGGGGCGGTGGGGGCTTGTCTGGGGTGGGAATGATTGGGGGGGAGGGTAAATTGGAGAAAAAGGAGATACGTGTAAAACTTTAGAGAATAAAAGGGAAAAAAAAGAAATACAAAAAAAGTAAAAATCAAAGAAAAGATTAAATATATTGCCAAAACAAAATGAGTATTGACATGCAAAATAATAGTAATAATATCTTTGGGGGAGGGGGTTAAAACATATATGGTATTAAAATGCACAATGATAATAACCCAAAGGTTGGTGTGGTAGATGCAGTTAAAATATCCTCAGGGCATTGTTTTGTCTACAGAAATATAAAAAATAAATTTAATCTTTAATTAGTCAAAGATGCATGTTATAATTTCTGTCATCACCATTAAAATAATAATAATAATAAAAATTAATAACCAATAAGCTAATAAAATTCAGGAATAAAATATTTGAAATATAATTAATCTAAAATAAGGCAATAACCCTGGCCAGTTTGACTCAGTGGTTGAAACGTCAGCCCATAGTCTGAAGGACCGCACGTTCCATTCCTGGTCAAGGACAGATACCTTGGTTGCAGGTTCAAGCCCCAGCGTACAGGAGGCAACCAATCAATGTGTCTCTCTCACATCAATGTTTCTTTCACTCTCTCTCCACCTCCTCCCTCCCTTACACTCTCTCTAACAATGAATGAAAAAAATTCTCAGGTGAGGATTAAAAAAATATAAAATAAGGTAATAAAGGAGAGGTAAGGGAGCATAGAATAGGTGGGGGCAAATCAAAGATAAAAAATAAATAACTAGTTATAAGGTATACATAAAACTAAATAGATAAATAATTTCATTAAATATAAATGGCATAAATATGCCAACAAAATATATAGATGATCAAACTTGATTAAAAACTATGTGCTGCTTACAAGAGATGTACCTTAAATATAAGGACACAGAAAAGCTGAAAGTTAAAGGAAAGAATTATTGAAAGTAAAAGGATAGACAAGATATATTATGCTTCCATTAGACAAAGATAACTGGTGTACTTCCAAAACAGAAAAAGTAGACTTCAATGCAAGATACATGACTAATAATAAATACACTATATTTTCATGAAACATTATATCAAGAAAATATAATAAGTTTCAGTTTATATACATAAAATATAGCATCAAAACATGTGAAACAAAAATTAATAGAATTAAAAAGAGAAATAAAAACCAAGGAATGTGAGGCTCATTGAACTTTCAAAAACAAATAATTGCATTTCAATACATTAGCAAAATCAAGGAAAATATAAAATAGAAAGACAAGTACCACATGAAATCACTTATAAATGGAATCTAATGAACAAAATAAACTGTTGAACAAAACAGATACAGAGACCTTGAAGCATGCAACAGACTGACAAATTACAGAGGAGGCAGGAGTGGGAAGAGATTAACCAAAACACTTATATGCATACTAGAGGCTTGGTGCATAAAATTCATGCATGGAAGGGCGAGGGGTGTCCCTCAGCCTGGCATGCACCCTCTCCAATCTGGGACCCCTGCAAGATCAGGCCTAAACCGGCAGTTGGACATCCCTCTCACAATCCGGGACTGCTGGCTCCTAACTGCTCACCTGCCTGCCTGCCTGATTGCCCCTAACCGCTTCTTCCTGCCAGCCTGACAGATGCCTAACTGCTCCCCTGCCGGCCCGATCACCCCCAACTGCCCTCCCCTGCCCGCCTGATCGCCCCCAACTGCCCTCCCCTGCAGGCCTGGTCCCCCCTAACTGCCCTCCCCTGCAG
>NW_005871050.1:10082692-10086118 GCF_000147115.1 Myotis lucifugus | reverse complement strand
GGCCTGGTCACCCCCAGCTGTCCTCCCCTGCGAGCCTGGTCACCCCTAACTGCCTTCCACTGCAGGCCTGGTTGCCCCCAACTCCCTCCCCTGCCAGCGAGGTCGCACCCAACTGCCCTCCCCTGCTGACCTGATCGCCCACAACTGCCCTCCCCTGCTGACCTGATCGCCCACAACTGCCCTCCCCTGCTGGCCTGTTTGCCCCCAACTGCCCTCCCCTGCTGGCCTGATTACCCACAACTGCCCTCCCCTGCCAGCCATCTTGTGGCAGCCATCTTGTGATGGCCATCTTTTGGTGGCCATTTTGTGGTGGCTATCTTGTGATGATGTCACGCGTGATGCCACCTAGACTTTTATTATATAGGATATGCATAAACCATGGACAGACAATAGTGCAGTGAAGGCCTGGGGAGAAGGAGGGAGTTGGAGGGGGAAGACATCTGTAATACTTTCAACAATAAAAATAAATTTAAATAAATAAATTAAATAATCTCAATTGAAATAGATAAGGCATTTTATTAAATGTAGCATTCATTCATGATTTTAAAAAATAACTCTTATTAGTCTAATAATACAAAGAAACATCTTTAGTCTAACAAAAGACTTACATAAAACTTACAGCAAGATTAAAACTTTAAGAAGTGCTTGTATTCAGGATTGTATTCAAGATGCTCATTGAAGCAAGAGGTCAAAGGAATAAAACAGTTTAAGGACTACAGAGGAAGAAATAAAACTCTTAATATTTTTATATGACAGAATTGTATATATAAAAATATAAAGGACTTTAAAAGTAAACTATGAAAATTAATAACTAGCACTATGACTATATACAAGGTCCATGTACACAGATCAATTGCGTTTCTATATAGTATCAACAAATAATAATACAGATTTTTAAAAGGCACCATTTACAAAAGCAACACAAAAAAAGAAAAACCAAATACACAGGAATACATCTAACTAAATATATATACTAATCAGGAAAACCCTGTGGAATTATTGGTAGAAATTAAAGAAAACTGAAATAAATGGAGAAAAACAACTGAGTTCATAGACTGTGAGATTCAGTATTTTAAAGATGTTGATGCTCCCAAATTTATCTAACTATAGATTTATTACAATTCCAATTAAAATGCTACTGTTTTGGTGGATATTAGCAACATAATTATAACATTTAAGTGGAAATACAAGAAGCCAAGATTTGTCAAAGAAACTTTGGGGGGAAAATGGTGGAGAATTTACACTACCAGATCACCAGTACTTATCATGAAACCACAATAATTAAGACAGTGTGGTATTGGTACAAAGAAATCAATGGAACATAGTGTGGAATCCAGATACAGGCTAGTATATATGTGGATACTTGATTAATGACAAATGTGGCACTGGATAGCAATGGGAAAATGAAGTGTTGGATCACTTAGAGAACCAGAGGGAAAAAGTGAAACTTGACCCTTAACACATGCCATGTACAAAAATCATTTCAAAATAGATTTATAGACCAACATGTAAAAAAGAAACAACAAAACATCCAAAAACTAGCATAGGGCAATAGCTTTGAGACCTTGAGGAGTAAGGAAAGACTTTTAACCCAAAGGAAAATACAATGAATGGGAATTTATTTATTTATTTATGAATTCATTATCTTTATATTGTATCCTGTGTTCAGCACCCAAAGTCAAATCTCTTCCCATCACAATTTATTCTCCCTGTACCCTCGTCTACTTCTCCCCATCCACCCTTTCCCTCATTCCCTTTGGTAATCACCATACTGTTGTGTATGTCTGTTTATATTTTGTTGTATTTTTTCTTCTTTGCTTAAATCCTTCACCTTTTTCACCCAGCCCTCCAACAACCCTCCCCTCTAACAGCTGTCAGAGTGTGCTATCTATGTATTTGTTTCTATTTTGTTTATTAGTTTATTTTGTTCATTAGATTCTATATATATAAGTAAAACTACATGGTATTTTTTTTCTGACTAGCTTATTTCACTTAGCATAATACTCTCCAGGTCCACCCATGCTGTCACAAAAGGTAAGATTTTTTTATGGCTGAGTAGTATTCCATTGTATAAATATACCACATTTTTATCCACTAATCTATTAATGGGCACTTGGGTTGCTAACAAATCTTCGCTATTGTAAATAACTCTGCAGTGAACATAGGAGTTCATATATTCTTTTGAATTCGTGTTTTGGGTTTCCTCAGATATATTCCCAGAAGTAGAATCACTGGGTCACAGGCAGTTCCATGTTTGATTTTTTGAGGAAACTCAATACTGTTTTCCATAGTAGCTGCACCAATATGCATTCCCATGAACAGTGGATAAGGGTTCCCTCTTCTTCACATCCTGGCCAAAATGTATTTGATTCATTGATGATAGCCACATTCTGACATGTATGAGGTGATATTTCATTGTGGTTTTAATTTGCATTTCTCTGGTGATTAGTGGCAGTGAGCTTTTTTTTTCATATATCTCTGGGCCATCTGTATGTCCTCTATGGAGAAGTGTCTATTCAGGTCCTTATCCCATTTTTTAGTTAGATTTTTTTTCTCTTGGTATTGAATTGTATAAGTTCTTCATAATTTTTTGATATTAACCTCTTATCAGATGTATCATTGGCAAATATTTAAATTACTAACTTCTGTTCAAAAGGAATAACCATTAAGTGAATATGCAAGCCACTAAATGTTGCTTTTGCAATATGTAACTGATAAAGGATGTATATCCAGAATATAAATATATTATCAAAATATTGAATGAAATAATTCATTTTCAAAAGTGTACAAATTATGTGATTAAAATTTTATAAAATTCAAAATAAGTAAATCTAATCTATGGAGTTAGAAATCAGGATAATAGTTACCTTTAGGGAAGTGAGATGAGCATAATGCCCATAGGATTAAAGAGAGTTTCTGGGAGCTTTTAATGTCATCTTTACTGATCTATGTAATAGTCATAACAGGCATTTCCACTTTGTGCTCATTCATTGTCATTTTTCATGTCTGGGTCAGAAAGTCACTTCAAATCACATTGGAACTGCTAATAGCTTGTTGGTTGACTCAGTAACCTCACTGCCATGACCATCTCTATTAGAAGCTTGACATAATGATTAGCACAAAGCTTAACATTCAAAGGGTGAATGACTTTTTACTGACATGAATGAGAGAAAATGAGAGTAGTAGAGCAAATGACAACAAAACAGTATGGATCTGTGAAGCAAAGAATGCATCATTTAACACAACACTATTTGAGAACAAATTGTTAAAAAGCATAGGAGGCCAAAACTTTGAATAGCCATACCCAATGCATAATGTCTGCTTATCTATCACATAGGATCATATACAAAAGAAGTGAGAATGACTTCTGGTCAAGATAGAGGCATTTATAATAATGAAAGTGTAATATGCAAATCAACCCGAATG
>NW_005871050.1:10041506-10082553 GCF_000147115.1 Myotis lucifugus | reverse complement strand
TACTAGCTATACAACAGGCCCCCCAAGCCAGGGTTTCAGTGCCAGCAAGAAAAGTCCCCATAACTTCTGGCTGTAAAAATTAGCAATGATTGAGGCTGAGGGAGACAGAGACTGCTGGAGTCCCAGGCAGTTCCCCTTAAAGGGCTCTCACATGGACTTACTTGGACACTCCCTCTGTGCTCCATTGCTGGAGCAGCAGCTTGAAATGAACCAGGGACATATAGGGAGAAACTAAATTATCTAGCATCATGGTAAGAATGGGGGGGGGGAAGGGTCAGCTTTCTGACAGACAAAAGTGCTGGCAGAGGCCATTGTTCCTTTACTCAGACCCCACCCAAAGAGCCAACATTCAGGTACCATACCTGAGACTCCATTAACATGGCTAACACTGTTACCCTGCCCTGGTGATTACCTGAGAACCCTATTACACTCAACTTGTGGGCTCATCCAAGTTGTTTCCAGTGGCTTTTTCATGCAACTGGCTTCTCTTGCCTCAAGCTTCAGACTTTCCTATAGTCTCAAATAAGTAGCATCTGGCCTCAGCATACCCATACCTATTGCTAAGTGGCCCCAGGCCCAGCACTAGCAGTAGACCACCATGGTTCACAGCTTGGCCTCTCCTGGGCACCTCTATGCCCATCACAAGAAGCAACCATCTGCAGATTGCTCTGCAGCTTGTGCTAAGTGACCCCAAGTAGGGCACAAGTGGTGGCTGATTTTGTAGCTCCCTGAAGGCCTGAGAGCCAGTGCACCTGGTGGACAGTTTCGAATCATGCTGTGTTGTAATCCTACTACCTGCATGAGTGACACATTCAAGGGGTTTATTTGGTGAGTACCAAAGCCCCCTGAAGCAAGACCTGCTCTTTTGGGCTGACTCCTGTACAGCAGCTCCTCCACTGCAGTTGCAGCCAGTCCTTGTAGCTGATTGGCCTGTGGGTCAATCACTCCCAGTGATGCCAACAACAATCAAGGCTCAACTGCAACAGGACAGTTCATATAGCCCCCACAAGGTGTACCTGAAGTGCCCATTTTGAATGACAGCAGAGAATGAGCCACAGGTCCCTACAGGACGCCTCCTATACACGGCCATTCTTCCAAGTCCATGAGACATAGTAGCTCTATTAATACATAGAAACATACACAGGGAAGGGGCCAAAAGAATGCTTACAAAGATGGTCAAGGAACTTAGTGAGAACTTTAACAGAAGGAAAGACATAGAAATCATAAAAAAGAACCTGTAAAGAATAACTTACAGGGTATCAACAGCAAAGTAGATGAAGCTGAGAATGAAATGAGTGATTTGAAATATAAGGGAGCAAAAAACACCCAATCAGAACAGCAAAAAGAAAAAAGAATCCAAATAAATGAGGACACTGTAAGGAGCTACTGGGACGATTTCAAATGTACAAACATTTGCATCATTGGAGGGCTGGAAGGAGGAGAGAGAAAGCAAGAAATTAAAAAAAAAACTATTTGAAAAAATAATGACATTAAAGTTCTCTTACCTGCCGAAAGAAATAGACATGTAAGTCCAGGAAGCACAGAATCACAAACAAGATGAAGCCAAAGAGACCCACACCAAGACACATTAGACTTAAAATGCAAAAGTTCAAAGATAAAGAGAGACTCTTAAAAGCAGCAAGATAAAAACAATCAGTTACCTACAAGGGAACTCCCATAAGACTGTCAGCTGATTTTTCAACAGAAACTTTTCAGGCCAGAAGGCACTGGCATGAAATTTTCAAAGTGATGAAAAGCAAGGACCTACAATCAAGACTACTTTACCAGCAAAACTATCATTTAAATTTGAGGACAAATGAAGAGCTTCCCAGATAAGAAAAAGCTAAAGGAGTTCATCACTACCAAACCAGGGTTACACAAAATGTTAAAGGGTCTTCTTTAAGAAAAAAAATAAAATAAAAACATGAAAATAAAATAGCAATAAATACATACTGGTATCTATCAACAATTGAATCTAAAAATCAAAAATAAATGAACAAGCGGAACAGAAACAGACTTAGAGATAGAATATTTTGATGGTTGACAGATGGGGAGCGGGGAGTTGGGGAGATGGATGAAAGGGCTGAATGAATTGAGAAGTACAAATTGATATTGAATAGTCATGGGGATCTAAAGTACAACATAGGAAATACCAATACAGTCAATAATATTCTAATAACTACGTAAGGTTTCAGATGGGTATGAGATTTATCAGAATGATTACTTAGTAAGTTATGTAATGTCTAACATTGTATGTCAACTATAATAAAAAATAAAAAAAATGGTTAAACAAATAAGAAAAAGAAGAAGATTGTACATAAGAACATTCTTCAGATTTTTTGTTATACTTTTAAGACATTTGTTTTGTTAAACTCAGGAATAAACACATAATAACACATATTCCTGCTTTTAATATCCCCTTCTTTACAATTCCAATTTTAGTATCTCTGTTTCTTCTCTCACAAGATAGTTAAAACAGTTAAGGTCATATAAGCTTTACCTTGAAGCCAATGAAAGATAAGCAGGAAAGATTCAGGCAGGAAAAAATCTAGTCCAGTGGTTCTCAGAAACATCAGTGTGAATTATAACCACATGGAGATGTTTGTTAAAGCACAGATTCTCAGGCTTTTCCACTGAAGAGTTTATATTTTTAAAATATCATAGGAGATTTTGCTGTAGGTGGCTTATGGGAAGAAATACTGATCTCATTCAAGACCCTGCCTCCCTTCAGGATTATTGTATTAGCATGTCATATATATTAACTCTGAGCCTATTTAAAAAATATTTTCAAAACAGAAAAAAGTCTATAAAATTTACCAGGTATTATAATAATTACCTATTTTTAAAAACTTGCACTTTCATTTTATTTTTTTTGAAATAGAATACCATTGTAACATGCACTAAGGGAACCAGATATTAAAAAAAAAAAAAAACACACATGGTGAATCCTTCTATAAAGTGAAAAAATATCCCTTGATTTATTTGTTGCATAAATACAGATTTTCATATCTGAGTTTACCTGCTGGGAAGAAATGTTCTCCCTATTGTCTGGGTCCTCTGTTCAATATGTGACCTTTTTACCATTCTGTGATTCATGTGGAACTATTCAGAGAAGCAAAGGAGTAGAGATGCATGTTAACTAGAGTGATTGGGTTGAAGTGCTGCCAGGGGCCAGCAGGACAAGAGATAAAAGGAGCTCAGGCCTCTGTATGGAAGGAAAACTAAAGTAAAAGGGAGGAGTTAAAAACTAAGAGAAGGACTCTAACGCTGAGAAGTGTGACGAGATATATACATGAAGCTCAAGAGCCTTAGGTTTGAGGTGTTGCTTTTTGCATGTTGGAGAAGAAATTAAGGACAAGACAGAGTCACCAGTTCTTTCAATGGTAAAGTTAATAGGGAAATCTCTAACCTGATTTTGGGTGTGATCATAGAGAAACTAGGAAGTGAGGACTTGTTAGAGAACCAGGAAGGGAAGAAAGTAGGCCAGAAAGGAGCTATATTTGGAGGCTACTTCAAGGCCACAGTATCAAGGTTATTCATATGTCGAATTAATTTCCTCTTTAATACTCTGTGCCTTGTGATGATCTCAGAATACAATAAAGTAGATTCATTAAGTTCAATAAAAACAGCCAAAATTGGTGGTACCAAACTACTGGGGACTGAATGGATGCCCTATCTCTCAGATTCCAGCCCTAAAGGAAGCCCTAATGATTAAGGCATAGCAGCAAAAGCAAGATATGAATCATATAGTATACGTATTAAATTGAGAGCTTGTTTGGAGGTTCTAGCAGGGGAGCGCAGCTACTCGTATACCCTTGACCGAAGACTGGTCCTCTCCTGGGGGGGGGGGGAAAGGTCGTCCTCTTCGACCGACTGAGCGCGCAGCTTCGGGAGGGACGAACATGGATCTGTGAGGGAGGAGGGGGACACCCGCCTAGCCAGCCAGATCAGCCGAATCAACCCTGGCGATCAATGGGGTGACAGATGTCGCAGCCAGATCGCCCTCACATCCTTAAATTGAATAAAAATCCAACATCATGGCAAGGAAGATCCTATTATCTATCATAAAACCTGTGGTATTGGTGGATAAGCACAATAAATGAGATGACATAGGATTCCAGGGATAAAGTGTAACACACAACAAATTCATAAAATTGTCACTTCTCTTCCTCTTAATCCCTTAAACAATGTAAACTTATATTCAACAGGACCTCCTTTTTCTTCAACATGAAATAATATGGTGGGCCATGGTCCACTTTGGCACAAATCAATTCAACAAAATATTTCTGCACACCTAATATCTGTCCAGTACTATGAAGGACACAAAGATATATCCAACACAACTTCTATCTTAGATGAGATACTAATCCATAAATGAAACAAGATGTGTATAAATTACCTCAATTTGAGTAACAAATCAAAACACCATGAAATTCTATTAAATTATAGGAAACCTACCAGTTATTTTTAATTACACACAAGAGTTAATCAGGAAAGAAATGCATAATTAATAGAATTATATTTTTTCTTAAATGATAGCAGCATATCAAACAAATCTATCTGAGAGACAGCTGGAGTCCCATCTCACATTGCCAAGTACACTCATGGTCAGGGGAGTATATAAAGCAAGAAACAAATATTTTAGGATGGCATCAAAGATTAAAATTATCTTAAACTCAAATGCCAAACTGCCCATCACTCACATTTAGGTGAAAGTAAAGGCAGGGTCTAAAAACTGGGCTTCTCAAGTACACCTATATCTTTAATTTCCCCCTTGGCAAGTCTTCCTGTCCCATGAAATCACATGATATAGCAGGACTCCAAAGTCTGCATAAATCAAAAGTGCTTGTCTTCCTAGAAATGCCATAATGCCCCAGAGTCCATTCTACCAATGATTTAGCCCCTGATGAGTTCTCCAATGGATCTGTTGTTCTTTTTTGTCAACCTTGGGGATTTTCCATGACCTCCAAACAGCTTGAATAATTTTTCAATAAATAGTGTCGATCCAACATCCTTGATGTTTTCTGACTTTTTCGGAACAAACTTATGTATTTGGAATGCATACTATCTTTTAGAGTTAATAACTTCAGCTGTTAATGCAGTAATTTTCAAATTTTATTTTAGGAATTAAAATTATTCTTCACTCCCAATGGTCAAGAAATTGAATATGTAAACGAGATTAAAGTGAATGTGAACAGCCCTATTGCTTCAGCATCGATCTTCTCCACAGTCCCTTGGGGACTCCTTGAGGGGCTTTGCAGAATCCTCAGAGAGAAGGTATGCTTTTAAACCATTATTATACCAGGATGAAGTCTTATTTTAATAACTAAACAGATTCCCTCCAAAAAGAAATAATATTTCAATGAAATATCTTAATGGTAAGTTAGGTAAAAAAGGTAAAACCAATAAGGCCTGGATTGAAAAAAAATAGTTTAAAAAGAAAGCAAGTTAAACTTCCATGCATTAAAATTGATAAAAGTTTGTGATGGGAAGGAGAGGAAAAAGGCTATTTGTGATACTGTGATATTTGTGATGCTGTGACATTTGCCCACATACAAAAGCTTATGTAGGTGAGCATTTGTTGTGGAAATAAAAGAAACGTGACTGGGCTCCCAGCTCTGGATTGGCATGGAACAAAGGAAAGTACAGTGAGAAAGAGGCCAGTGAGAATGAGAAATCAGTGGAAAGAAAAATTCAGAACTAGAAGTGATAATAAAATGTAAGTCCCTGTAGAGAGAACCAAGATGGTGGCATAGGCAAACTACTTGCTGCCTCCCACAACCACATCAAAATTACAACTAAAATACAGAACAACTACCATCCAGTACTGCTGGAAAGCTGGCTGAGTGGAAGTACTACAACTAGAGAGGTAAAGAAGAAAGCACATGGAGACTAGCAGGAGTTGCAGAGGCACAGAATGGGCTGGTCCGGCACCCGGGTGTGCCACTTTTTTAATTGGGATCACCTCTGTGGAGGCCACCTGGAGGAGGGAGTGGTGCCAGCTCCACACCACACCCCTAGCCCAGGGTCCCAGAGCTGGGGAAAGAAGTCCCTATGGGAAGTAAGAACTACAGACTGTAAAAACCAGTGTGGATTGGGGTTGAGTGACACACAGGCTGCTGGAGACCCAGCTGCTCCTCTTAAAAGGCTGGAACCATGAACTGAATTTACAAGCTCCTACTTCCTCTGAGCTCCAGTGCTGAGCTAGGCTCTGGGGGACCCAAACACATACTGGGAGAAACTGGACTGTCTGGCATCTGGGCAGGAACTCGGGGGCAACTTTCTTCCAGAAGGAGGTATTCACAGCACTCATTGTTCCCGTACTGGAACCTCCCCAGCGCAGGACTGACTGGCAGCCATTTCTGATTGCTCCACCCTGGTGATTCCCTGAGACCCTGCCTCACCCAATTTACACCCCCACCCAAGCTGTGCACAGCTGCTTTTGCATATGAATGGCCGTCCTTAATCAGGCTAAAACTCTGTCAAACAAGCTGCAGCTGGGTCAGGGAGCCCCAAACCTATCAATAAAAGGCCCAAGACCTGACACTAGCACCAGCCTGACTTGTTTCACAGCTGGGCCTCACCTGGGCACTTCCAAACCTGATACAAAGAGGAGGAATCTGCAGATCTCTCGGTAGCTCCTGCTGGGTGGCCCCAGGATCTGGCTGACTTTGCACCTCTCTGGAGACCCAAGAGCCAGTGTACTCAGTGGTCAGGGTGAAACCATACCAGATTACAACTCTTCACACCCATAAGTGACACACTCAAGGGGAAAACTCAGTGAGCACCAAAGCCCCACTGAAGCAAGTCCTACCCCATAAGGGTGTCTCCTGCACAGCAGCTCTCCCACTGTAGTAGCAACGGTCCCCACAGGCAATTGGCCTGGAGGTCAATTCCTCCCAGTGACACCAACAGCAATCAAGGCTCAACTACAACAAAACTATGCACACAGCCCACAAAGGGGTGTGCCAAGAGTGTCCAGTTCAGGTGATTAGGGAGGCTGAGCCACTGAACCTATAGGACACCTACTACACAAGGCCACTCTATCAACTCAAGGAGACTTAGCAGCTACCCAATATACAAAGAGACAAAGAAACATGTCACAAATAAAAGAAATAGAAGAAAGCAAACTACTGGATATAGAGTACAAAACCACAGTTATAAGGTTACTCAAAAATCTTCTAGAAACCTCTGAGGAACTTAGTGAGCATTTCAAGGATCTTAGTGAGAATGCCAAAAAAATGGAAAAGGACCAGTCAGAAATTAAGCATACACTGACTGAAATAAAGAATAATATACAGGGATTCAACAGTAGACTAGAGGATCCCGAGAATCAAATCAATGATTTGAAATATGAGGAAGCAAAAAACACCCAACCAAGAACAAAAAGAAAAAAGAATTCCAAAAATATAAAGATAGTGTAAGGAGCCTCTAGGACAAGTTCAAGCGTAGCAACCTCTGAATTATGGGGGTGCCAGAAGAAGAGAGAGAGCAAGATACAGAAAACCTATTTGAATAATGACAGAAAATTTCCCCTACCTGCTGAAAGAAATAAACTTACAAGTCCAGGAAGCACAGAGAACCCCAAACAAAAGTAATTCATAGAGGACCATACCAAGAGACGTCATAATTAAAATACCAACGGCAAAAGACAAAGAGAGAATCTTAAAAGCAGCAAGAGAAAAACGGTTACCTACAAGGGAGTGCCCATATGACTGTCAGCTGATTTCTCAACAGAAACTATGTAGGCCAGAAGGGAGTGGCAAGAAATATTCAAAGTGATGAATAGCAAGAACCAAGATTACTCTACACAGCAAAGCTATCATTTAGAATTGAAGGTCAGATAAAGAGTTTCACAGACAAGAAAAAGCTAAAGGAGTTCATCACCACCAAACCAGTATTATATGAAATGCTGAAGGATATTCTTTAAGAAGAGGAAGAAGAAAAAGATAAAGATAAAAAATATGAACAACAAAATGGCAACAAATACATACCTATCAATAATTAGACCTAAAAATCAAATTAATAAAAAATCTGATGAACAGAATAAACTGGTGAATGGAATAGAATCAGGGGCATGGCAATGGAACAGACTGATGATTCTCAGAGGGAAGGGGTATGGAGGTGTGGGAAAAGATTAGACAAAGATCTTATATGCATGTATGCTTTATCTATCGACACAGACAATAGGGTGGTGAGGGCCTGGGGTGGGGTGGAAACCAGGTGGAGGGGAGCTATGGGGGGGGGGAGAGGGACACCTTTATAATATGAACAATAAATATTAATTAAAAATAATAATAATAAAAATGTAAGTCCCTTTTAATTTACAGGGGAAAAGGGTGAGCAATGAACTTCTAAGAGAATGTGAGAGAATATGTACCTGGACACATTCCAAAACCTTGACATAATTGAGCACAGCTTTGGTTTAGGTCCAAAAATCTTCTATTTAGCATATGAGGGGACTGTGCCATTTCTCTGTGTTTGAGGTTGGAATGAAAAATAACTGAAAAGTTTATTCTATTCTCTCTAATTCTCCTCCCAAGTCCTTACCTCTTATAGATAGAGGGGGGGAGGAAAAGAGGAAAAAAAGAGAGAAATGGAGATAGCGATTAACTCTGGGGGTTTCCCTAACACTCCCCAGGCGGGGGGGTGGGGGGGAGTGGAGAAAATGGAGAGAATAAAGTACAAACAAGAGGTAGGGGAATCATAAGGATTTAAAAACAGAAAAAAGAGGTATGGCATAAAATAAGATAAGTAGAAGACTAGGAAAAGAGAGAAAAAAATAAGAACTTTCTATCCAAGTCAGGAAAGCCCATTCCAAAACCCATAACTCAAATTTTCAGTGTGGACCACACATGTATGCCCTTGCTTATGTACCCTAGTTGTTTTTACTTCCAGAAGCAGACTATTATCTTTAGAATGGGATTTTACAGAAATATCTTTTATTT
This sequence comes from Myotis lucifugus, assembly GCF_000147115.1. Lineage (NCBI taxonomy): Eukaryota > Metazoa > Chordata > Mammalia > Chiroptera > Vespertilionidae > Myotis > Myotis lucifugus. Next base: position 10,073,605 of record NW_005871050.1, on the reverse strand, counting down.
CTCTTGGATCCTACAGATCATATTCCAGTGCTCTACACAAATGATACTCAGTAAATGCTGGTTAAATGGGGAGGAGGGAGGATAACACCTTGGTTCCACCTGTATGTGTCCAGGTACATGTTTTCTCACCCCTTTTATCCTACAGGAGAACTGAACTACCTATAAATCCCTTAAAACATTGTGCTTTTTCGAATATCCATGAGTTTGCACATTCTAGGTTTCCCTGACATAAATGTCCTTCCCCAATTTGTGTATCTGCCAAATTCCTAACTCTGCACATTATACCCATTTCTATTATTTTATTCATCATCAAACACATTCTGTATCTGTCTATATGTTTGCTTTACCAACTGAACTATGAGATTTATGAAGATAGGTCCCATGTCCTTCTCAGCCATCGCAGTAATCCCAGCACTTCATTCGTCATTCAACAAATGTTTGTTAATTATGTATATCTATCTTCATGGCTAATCTGTGAACTCCTTGAGAATAGTGACTCTATTATTACCACCTCTAGATGACTGGAACCCAGCACAGACCCTGGAACATACCAGGAATATATCAGTTGAATTGGTTTAACATAATTGTAAAACACTGCCAACTTCTGACAATAACCTGAATGTCTTATACATAAAAGACCAGCAAGTACAATGATTTTAGAACAACCTTTAGGCAATTCTAAAATTCATCTGGTTTCACAGAAAGATTATTTTCTGTTTCTGCATCTTAACATTATAAGATTTTCAATTATTGCTCATTAAAAAGATCAGGCTAGTAATTTCCAATCTGTACTTCTCAATCCCTTCACCTTTTTCATCCAGTCCCCCAATATCCCTCCCCTCTGGCAACCATCAGTCTATTATTTGTATCTATGAGTCTATTTCTATTTTGTTTGTTCATGGGGATGTAAGGTACAGCACAGTAAATATAGTCAGTAATATTGTAATAAATATGTGTGGTACCTGTTGGGAACTGAAAATACCAGGGAGATCACTTTGTAAAGTATATGATTGTCTAATAACTATGCTGTATACCAGAAATTAATAGAAAATAATATTGAATGTAAACTTTCATTTAAAAAATTGTTTAGAAAAAATAAAGTGAGTCTCTGTAGACAGCAAAAAGAAATATCGGCTAGTGAAATAGTTAAAAGTAAAAGGTACCAGAATCAGAAAATTATGGTTCTATCCTGGTTCTTTCCAACCTGGTGCCTATTATACTTGGGTGACCTTGGGCAAGTCACCTGATCTCTCTGAGGATCAACTTTATCACATATACAATGTGAAGAAAAACAATGCTGATTTTCCACATTCGATCTGTAGCAAAATTGACAGATAGTAAATGCTATTATTAGCATTAGCTAACAGTATTGAAAAGTATTATCAAGGTTTAGTATATATCCCAGAAAAAAACAGCCACAGGCTCTGAATGAAGCATAGTTGTAGTTTCAATGCAGCCCTTTAAATCCCCACCCACTCCACTCCCCAAAGTACTTCCCTAGTCAGGGCCCAAGACTAGACAACTGCTTTCATATAGGCAGGAGTATGCCTTTAAGCTTTCAGAGATTTTGGGACACTAATTAGTGTCAGCAGGCCTACCTCTGCATTTACTGCAAAGCATCCCACTGGCCACAAGGCAAGTGAGGCATCTCACCATCTGGAGTTTGGCTCCCTGTGAAGAAGCAGCTTCTCCATTAAAAAAATAAAATAAAAATCTTCCTATATTTTGAATATCTGTGTTTTGCAAAATTTCTTCTGATAAAAATGCATGCAGGGCCTTTAAAAATCAGAAGCTAGGCTGAGATTGAACAGAAATAGTGCTGGAACTATTACTAGGGAGACCAATTGTATGCAGATGGCCTGGCAAATGGTGTGTTAAGGGGAGGCTTTAGCAACCTTGAGTGACTAGAGAACTGGCAATCAAGGAGAAGGATAATTGGAAGATGGCCATTTCAAGGATTTGCTCTGCTGGCATGAAGCCACAAAACATGTCATCGAATTCATTTTTCTATTCCTTCTGATTCCATTCAGTGGGAAGTTACAAGATAGAATACACTTTAGGCTCCAGGTCAGGGTTTGGCAAGCTCTATCTGTAAAAATCCAGGTTGGAAATATTTTATGCTTTGCAAACCATATGGTCTCTGTCACAACTACTCAACTTTGCTTTTGTAGCACAGAAATAGCCATAGATAATAGAAAATGAATGGATGTGGTTGTGTTCGAATAAAACTTTATTTATAAAAACTTCCTGCAGATTAGATTTGGCCTATGGATCATGGTTCTCTAGTAGAATTTATCTAATGGTTCCAAGAAAAGAAGCACAGGAAGAATCTTTCTGAGAAATGGGAACATGTTCAGAGCCAAGATCATGAGGTTATGGCCACTGGCTATGTACATGACCTGGAGTAAGTGGCATAATCTGTTTATACTTCAGTTTCCTTATGAGATGATAGGAAGGCATAATCTCTATGATCCTTTCCAGTGCAAAATTTTATGACTTTCCTGTTAGAGTAGTGATTGTTAAACATTGTTCAGTCCTTAGTTGAATGTTTGGTTTAACAAAGTCTTATATAGAAGCCTTAAATGCATAATAGATAAAAAATTTAGCCGAAACCGGTTTGGCTCAGTGGATAGAGCGTCAGCCTGTGGACTGAAAGGTCCCAGGTTCGATTCCGGTCAAGGGCATGTACCTGGGTTGCGGGCACATCCCCAGTGGGAGATGTGCAGGAGGCAGCTGATCGATGTTTCTACTCTCTATCTCTCTCCCTTCCTCTCTGTAAAAAAATCAATAAAATATATTTAAAAAAATTTAGTAAGCCCGTGCCCTTCATATCACAAATCCAAATTACTGACCATTCTAAACTATCAATTCTCATCCATAGTTTTAAGAATCCACTATCACAGAGAGGGGTTTAATGATGAGCAATGCTTCATTATAAGAATATCACATCCCCTAATTCTTTACAAATGATAAATCTTTTTCAAATACATATTTCCCTAAACCAACACTTCCCACCCTAGCCTTTCTTTACTTTAAGAAATTATTAACCCAAAGAATAACTATAAACATTTCAGGAGACATGGCAAAAGAGAGTTTATTCAACAAGAATGCATGGATATATTTTCGTTGTTTTTTTTTTCCCCCTAAGGATCTTAGAAGTAGAGAGACTGATAACATTCTTTCAAATATTTGAGCTAGTTTGGCAACATTAGTAAGACTTTTAAATGAATGTGATACTTATATGACTAAGTAATCATTGTGTTGGTTTGCCCTGAATAACTTTTAACACAGAGGCCCATCATGCATTTCCACAATTTGCAATAAATAGATTGAGTGTTGAGCTTTCGACAAGGATGGCTTATGGTCTGTCCACTTTCTATATGACTATGTTTTAGCTTGTCTCTATGTGTGTGTAAGAGAGAGACAGAGAAGAGGATGGAAGAAGGGAGGAAGGGAAAGAGAAAAGGAGAGAGAGAGAGGAAAAGGGGCAGATTTTATTTGCTGAGAAAATGGAGGAAGAGGATTAAAGGTGGGGAATTTCATAAAGAATAGAATTGAATCATAAAAGCTTAAATGCAGCAAAATCTAATCTAAACTGAGATTTTAAAAACCTACAATTATCTCATCTATTATTCTGAAAACCCTCAAAAAGCCAATAATTTCGTAGCTAGCTGGTATTGAGAAGGCAATTTTATCCAAGCCAGCTGATCTTTTCTAACAGCACTTACAAAATTAGACTAAAGTAAGTAAAACACTATCTCAAATTATTAGCACTGCCCATAGGGATTCAAGCAGTGGTACAGGATAGTTTCAATAACCAAACTGAAGAGAAATATGATCAAACCATATCATTTCAATTTTTTATATTACATGCCTTCATATTTCATGTTATCATTTTAAAACATCATTGCTCTATTATTTATAATATATCCAATAAAATAAGATCTGATTTTAATTGGATTGCCTATTAATTTTTTTAAATTCTCACCTGAGGATATTTTTCCATTGATTTTTAGAGAGAGTGGAAGAGAGAGGGAAAGACAGAGAGAAATATCGATGTGAGAGAAACACATCAATTAGTTGCCTCCTGCAGGTGCCCCAGCCAGGGCATGGGCTGGGGAGGAGCCTGCAACTGAGGTATGTGCCCTTGACCAGAATCGAACCCAGGACCTTTCAGTCCGTAGGCCGATGCTCTACCCACTGAACAAAACCGACTAGGGCAAATTTTTTAAAATTTATTTCTAATTATAATCAGAATACAATATTATATTCCTTTTGCTTTAGTTCACATCCAAAACTCCAATACCTGCTTTTCCTCTTAGTCCTTACCCCTGGCACTCTGGCTGTAACCTTGTACCTGTTTGCCAAGACCTTAAAATGGCCTATCTGTGACTTACCTCAGTGCCCTTACTTCTCTTGGCCTGCCTTGTCCTAGTATCACTCTCAATTCAACACCAACATTGAATTGCTCTTTACTTTTTCCTGTGTTTTAGATTTCCAAATAAGTCTTATTTTATTAGGAAGAAAAGGGGCCAACTCTTATGCATTTGTTGTTCTTTTTAGTGGCAAGTATATGATTGGTCAACATCTTTTGTCTGATTAAAGAAAATCCACTTTTACATCACTGTCCAATATAGTAGTCACTACCATGTATGGCTATTTTCATTTTAATTCCAATTAATTTTAATTCAATGAAATCAAAAAAATTACTCAGTTTCACTAGCCATATTTTAAGTACTCAATAGCCACATGTGGCTAGTGGTTACTGTATTGTAGTTCAAATATGGGGTCTAGACTAGGACATTATAAGTTGTGTCTTTAATAATAGCATCTTGAAAGTCTTCTAGGGAGAGAATGTGAAATGTCAGATGAATTTACCTCAGCCTGATAGTCAAAGGGAGACCAGTAAAACATAATGGTTAAGGGAATGGACTTGAGAGCCAGATGACCTAAGTTAAATGCATGCCTCTGACATTTACTAGCTATGTGTCCTTGGGTAAGTCTCCTAGTTTCTCTGTGTCTATTTCTCTAACAGTAAAGTTTGAGTAATGGCAGTGCCAGACTCATAGGAAAACTCATATGAGGACTATATTGTAAACACACACACACACACACACACACAATTTTGAACAGTGCCAAGTACATAGTAAGTCTTATATGCATGGTTCTTATTGCTGTTCTTGTTCTTGTTTTAAAAACTGGATTGTAGAGCAGTTGTTTGCCAGCAATACAGTTTTTATGAGGAGATGAAACAGTGGTTTGAAAAACAAAAATTTTATAATAATTTAAACATGTATAATGTTAGAGGAAAGAACCAAACATCAGGTCGCATGTCTTACACCAGGGATTTTGTTTAGCTTTCCTAGGAAAGGAGGAAATGGACATGTTTTTATTTCCATGCTCAGTTTAAAATCCTGGGGAGATCTCCCAAATGAGAGTGGAACAAGACAGCAGAAGACTCAGGAATGGTCAGAGTGGAGTTATTAGGCTAGAAAATTAGGTTGAAAAATAATCTCTTTAAAGATAGACCTTGCAGCCATTGGGAAACACCCACTAAAGGATATATTGAGAAAACAAGCTGAGTTTTAGTAAAGAAGATGAACTAGCAGTAGTGTTACATAATCAGAAGCTTAAAGGAACACAAAAAAAGTACAAAAAGATGTTAAAATTCCTTCCTCTTTTCTTTTCCCTTTCAGTATTAGCACACTACCCATAAAGACAAGGGGACCATCCTCATGTTGTAATGAGGGTCAAAAATGTTTGAGCCTCAAAATATTTCCTTTATTGGCCTAACTCAGGATTTGGGTGAAAATATTGAGTAAGTGTATTACAAATGTATTTGGGTAAATCAAACCCAATCTAGTCCACCTTTGTTGGCGGGGCTGGAAGACATCCTGGTCAGACATGTCACCCTTTTCTCCATTTCTCACCTAAAGTCCATCTAACCCACGATTCCCCAACTTCAAGAAAAACTCCTCAGGCCAATTTAGCCCTTTCCTTATGTTGACTGATAAAAATGCAGATGTACTGTCCCCAAGAAAAAATCAGTTACCCTTGTATAACCACAAACAATATAGGGTCACATAGTAGATAATTATTTCTACTTAACACTTAAACTGATTCTTAAAAACATCAACCCTGAATTACAGCAGTCTCTGCAAAGACAGAGAAGCAAGAGAGCAGTTATGATTCAAGCATGAAAAAGGGAAGGAGTTTGGATCAAGTTAACAGAGATGACAGTGCAGTAATAGCCAGGGCTTAAATATGAAAAGCATGTTTCACCATGCTTAGAAAAGAGTTGGCAGCACACAAAAAAATATTGGTTAAGTAAATGAGCATTGGATGGTTGTGATAAGGATTTTGGATTTCATACTGATAGTGATAAACTATGAGTGGGGAGTTGGAGAGAAAGATAAGGTTTTAAGAGATAAATACAAGAGAGTATTGGCAATACTTCATTATGTTTGAAGGGATGAGAGCAATGGAGGAATCAAGATTGACTCCATTTTTCTCCACAACCTCTCCAAAAACTTGTTACTACTTGTCATGTGGATAAAAAGCCATTCTAATAGGTGTGAGGGGGGTTTCTCATTGCAGTTTTGATTTGCATTTCCCTAGTAGCTAATGAAGTTGAGCATCCTTTCATATATCCATTGGCCGTTTGTCTGTCTACTTGGGAGAAGTGTGTCTGTTTGGCTTTGCCCATTTTTTAATTTGATTGTAGTTTGTTGGTGTTGGATTCTATGAGTTCTTTATATATTTTGGATATTAGCCTCTTTGTTTAAGCTGTTGTTTGCAAATATCTTCTCCCATTTGGTTGGTTGCCTTTTTGTTTTGTTAATGTTTTCTTTGGCTATGAAAAAGCTTTTTGGTTTGACAGAGTCCCATTAATTTGAAAACATTCCCTATCCAGGAATTGAACTGGCAACCTTTTTGGTGCACAGATGAAGTCTTGAGTACATGAAAAGGCATGAATTATAACCATGCCTGCTTGGTTCTAAAAAGCCATAAATGGCTGCCATGAAAAGCCACGTGGAAGGCTTTAATCTCTCCCAAATCTCCATACTCTTTACATGCTTTCATATGAGACTCCCTTTCATTCTTTAGTTCCTCTTTTAGATTGGGTGCATGTTTCAATGGTCAAATATCCAGACCATCCATGGATCTCTTGGCCTCTGAAAGCATGTCCTCCTCTAAGCTGTTAATTTCCATATGAGCAAACCCGGTGGCAACTCCAGAGATTCTGTATGATGAGGGGATTTTGGTGTGGTGATGTGTTGGGGGCCTACCTAGGGAGACTGTCTGCATCTCCATATCAAGCTACTAAGAACATGGTTCTTGCTTTGATTTACATGAAAGTTTCTACTTCCTAATTATTGGCCTATTTGTCTTAACATTGTTATTGAAGTAACATTTATGTATAGAGAATTGCATGTTTCTTAAGTGTAAAAAGCTAATGAGTTTTGACAAATGTATACACCCATGTAACCAAAACCCAAATCAAGATATGGAATATTTCTATAATCCTAGAAGAAATTTCTCTTATTACTCCTTCCCTGTCAATCCCTTACTACAACCCCTAAGCCTAGGCCACCACTGTTTTGATTGTTTTATCTGTTTTTGAAATTAATTTAAATGGAATTATTCAATATATACTTTTTTGGTATCTGGTTTCTTTCACTCAACCTTGTGTATATAAGATTCATCTATTTATTGAAGAGAATATTCTTTCCTCATTGTGTATTCTTGGCCAGTCTTAGAAAGAGAAGGAAATCCTGTTATTTGCAAGAACACAGAAGAACCTGTAATATCTAAGTGAAATGAACCAGACACAAAAGAACAAATACTGTATAATCTTGCTTATATGAGGAATATAAAATAGTCAAATTAATAGAAGCAGAAAACAGAATGGTGGCCACCAGGAGCTGGGGTGGGGGTAAAGAGTGAAGTATTGGTCAAAGGGTACAAATTGAGTATTCCAGGATGAACATTGGTAAGTCCTAGATATCTACTGTACATCATAGTGCCTATCTATATATATAAAAGCCTAAGCGACCGAACGACTGAACAACTGAAGGACTGGTCGACCGGTCACTATGACGCACACTGATCACTAGGGGGCAGACGCTCAATGCAGGAGCTGCCCCCAGGTGGTCAGTGTGCTCCCACAGCAGGAGCGCTGCTCAGTGAGCACCAGACACCAGACTCACAGCTGGTAAACGCAGCTGCAGTGGTACAAGCCTCTCCCACCTCTGTGGCAGCGCTACTGGCTAACTCCAAATTTGGGTGACCAGATGAGCGGGAGTGCTGCGGGGACCAGATGAGCGCGAGTGGTGCAGTGCCTGGCCCAGGCTCAGGGTTCTCCCCGGCCACCTGCTGCACTGTGCACTACTATATACCTCGGGGGATGTCAGGCTGCCAGTTTTGGCCCAGTGGGAATCAGGCCAAAAACGGAAGTTCAACATCCCCCGAGGGGTCCTGGATTGTGAGAGGGTGCAGACCAGGCTGAGGGACCCCTCCTGTGCACAAATCTGTGCACTGGGCCTCTAGTAGTGAGTAATGCTAAATTGTATACTTAAAAATCTACTAAAAGAGTGAGCTTTAATAATATTAAATGTTCTTATCACAATCTATCCATCAATACATAAATAAAGAGGACAGGAAGAAACTTTTAGAGGCAATGGGTATGTTTATGGCATTGATTGTGGTGATGATTTCACGGATGTGTACATATCTCCAAGCTCATCAAATTGTATACATTTAATATGTATAGTATTTTATGTCAATTAGCTATATATATAAAAACCTAAGTGACCTTTACGACAGAATGACCAGAACGACCAGTCGCTATGATGTGCACTGACCACCAGGGGGCAGATGCTCAATGCAGGAGCTGCCCCAACCTGCAGGCCCTGATTGCTAATGGGGCCTGCCGGCCAACCTCCCAGTCCCTTCCCCCGGCCAGCAGGCCCTGATTGCCCAATCGTGGCCGGGCCCCCGGGTTGGGACAGGGAACTGGGGTGGGTGGCAGCAGATGCGGCCCCTTTTCCAGGGGGGCCGAGGGCTGGCTCCCTTCTCAGGGCCTGCCGGCCAACCTCCCAGTCCCTCCCCCTGGCTGGCAAGTCCCAATCACTTGACCGGGGCTGGGCCCCAGGCTGGAACAGGGAACCAGGGGTGGGTGGTAGTGGATGCAGACAGTGAGGGAAGGAGGAGGAGGGGAGGCAGGGAGGCAGGAGAGGGGCAGGGAATCACGCAGTGCCAGCAAGGGAAGGAAGAGGAGGGAAGGCGGTGAGGTGGGGAACCATGCATGGTGGTGGCATGCAGGCAGCGAGGGAAGGAGGAGGCAGAGAGGCTGGGAGGCGGGGAACCTGATGGGCCCTGATCACTGGCCAGGTCTAGGAACCCCACCAAAGCATGAATTTCATACACCAGGCCTCTAGTACCTCAATAAAGGTTAACACTTGATCTTTGTTTTAGCACCTATCAGTAATTTATTCTTTTTTAATTCAATGAGTACTAGAGCAGTACTAGAGACCCTGAGCAAATTAAGCCTGGAATATGCTGGAGGCAAAAATGACAAAACTAAAGCTGTCCTACTTTGGGCACATCATGAGAAGACCAGGTTCTTTTTCAAAAAGACAATAATGCTGGGGAAAATAGAAGGCAGAAGGAAAAGAGGTAGACTAAATATGAGATAGATTGACTCCATAAAAGAAGCCATCAGTATGAATCTATGTGGATAGGACGTTGTGGAAATCACACATTCATATGCCTCCACGAGTCAGAGCCAACTCAGTGGCATGTTTCAGGAACATTCCAATGAATAGATATAGCATGATGTATTAATGCATTCTCCCGTTGAGGGACATTTGGATTGTTTCCATCTTGTGGGTATTATAATTAAAGCTATTTTAAACATTCTTACAAGCCTCTTTTGTCTATACAAATTTACTTTTCTACTAGAAAAAGTGCCTAGAAGTACAGTAGAAATGCTGGGTCATAGGATAAAATGTATGTTTAATTATAAGGAACTGTGAAATAAGTTTTCAAATTGATTATAATAGTTTCTACTCTTACCAGCAAAGTATAGGGATCTTAGTTACTTCACCTACTCACAAAGTTTTGGTATTATCAATATATTGAATTTTAGCCATTCTGGTGGGTGTGTAGTGATATAGCTTTACTTTGCATTTCCCTGATGAGTAGTGACATTAAACATCTTCCCATGTGCTTAGTAAGTTTACACTATTTTTATAGTGATAGACTGCACATATCTTCTACCAATTAAGCTGAAACACTAACACTATTACCCTGAAGAGTTTTTATATTGGGCAGAGTAGGGCTAATGAAGATTATGGGATGATCTAATGCCCCTCTGTCAAGCAACCTTTTGCCATCCTCATTGTGTCTTTTCCAGGCAAGGACTCAAGTGCTTTGGCTGCCACTGCTGCTGCTGCCACAGTTACCTTTAAAATGGCAAAATAGCCTGGCCACTGTGTCTCAGTAGTTGAGCATTGACTTATGAATCCAGAGGTCATGGTTACATTCCAGGTCAGGGCACATGCCCGGGTTTTGGGTTCGATCCCCAGTAGGGGGCGAGCAGGAGGCAGCCAATCAACGATTCTCTCTCATCATTGATGTTTCTCTCTCTCTCCCTCTCCTTTTTTCTTTGAAATCAATAAAAATATATTTCTAAATAAATAAATAAATAAATAAATAAATAAATAAATAAATAAAATGGCAAAATAATAGCCATTTTTCTTGAGCAATTACTTTCCCAGGACTCGAGTTATAGTTGTACTTTCTTAGATATCTTACAAATCAACCCAAAGGTTATTCTTCTTCCTTCCAGGACTTAAACTTTAGTTTCCAGACAGGAAAAATAAGGGAAGTCAACTTTTGAAATCCACTGTTCATAGATTTATGTCTCCATAGTTAGCCCACAACACTAGAGATGGCCTTCATACATACCACATAACTGCATTATAATTTAGGTCTCACTGAGTTTGAATAATGGCACCTTCAGAGAGTAATTTAAAAATTAGGGGAGAAAGAAAGAACGACAAAGATATAGAGAAAAATCAAATAGATGAAGACAAAGCAACACAGTTACCTTAAAAGTACAGATATAAAATCCAGCTCAAATTGATTTGATGTGATTTTGTTTCCTTCCAGACAACTAAATTTTGTATAGTGAAGTTTGAAGGTGAGGAGAGGATTAACAATCAGCTGGATACATTTCAGAAGCTTAAATGCTGTAATTCGCAGGGATCTGCAAGGTCATCTAGTACAACTCCCGGCAGACTGCAGGAATCAATTCATAGAACCCATAAATGTTTTTATCTTTTAAAGTCCCTTGGTCATAGTGACAGACTCTAGAGCCACAAAAAATAAATCCATTGTTTTCTACATGTAACCACTTCATAAGTCACAAAAAGAGCTATTATGCCTTCTACTCTCAACTCCTATTTGAACACTCAGTTCCTTCAACCATTGCTTTTTTTTTCAGGGTTTAGCTTTTTATTGACACAAACACAAAGGCAGCTTCGGTCATGGGGTGGGGTACACAAAAGCAGAAGTCGCACTTCACACCGTTTAGGCCTTATTTAGACAATGAAGAGGCTGAATCCCTCCCCACCACCTCCCATTGGCAACAGCTGGGGCAATAACCCTTCTTAATTCCAGCTCAGAGAGCAGAGGGAGCTACACCTGTACCCTAGGAAGTCCCCACTTTGGTTCCCAGGGCCCAGTTCCTAACCCGCTCCCCCCCACCCCATTTTACTCCCTCATTCCATTTCCCCACCCATGTAAACAAAGTTTGGGGCATTTGGAATGGTACCTTCCTGCTCTGAGAAGGCAGGGGGCAGGGGGCCTCCCATAACTGCACAGGGATGTGCTTTAATTTTTACTTTGGTCCCAGAACAAGAAATAGACGGCATTGACTCCCAGGGCTCTGGCTGGTAAATGCCATCCTTATCTGCAAGGCTGAGAAAACCTCCCCACCTCTTTCTCCTCAACCATTGAGAAAGAAATGACAGCCCCAGAGAGAGACAGGATATGGCACAGGACATAGGAGGCGAGGGGCTGCCTCTGCCCCGACACTGGCACACTCACAGATTTTTGGAGGTGTTGTGGAACTGGGGAGCTGTAGAACCCAGCTCCATCAAAACAAGGAAGGCACTGGGGAGTACAAGGGTGGAGAAGGAGGTGTGAGACAGGGACCCCTTGGTCACCTTTGCTTATCACACTCCAATTTGTCAATATTCTCCCTAACATAGCCCCATAAAACACCACGTTATGTATGTAATCTGATGAACATCCATAATAGTGGGACTGCAACCTTCTAGAAAATATACAATGTATTCACAGATCATTTTAGTTTTTTTGGATATGACATTAGCACTGATTGGTTTTGCTACTACAGTCAACTAAAACCTTTAGGCTTCTTCACAAGCAGTCACTTCAACCTTGGTTTCCTCACTTGAGTCTTTTTTTGTTTTGTTTTGTTTTTTGTTAGGAGGGAAGAAGTTGAGTACAGAGCTTTTCATTAGTCCTAATTATACTTCCTAACCTGCCAAGATTCTGTCACACCCTGTGAATGTTCTTTGTAATTTCACCCTTTATTTTTGTTGGAAAAATCTTTCCATTAGATCTTAGTACACTACTCTGCTTAAGAAGCTAGAATCTAAAGGATAAAACTGTATCATTACTTGTTGTCTCAGGCTCTTATTGGGTCATCATTCTGAGCTTAAGTATTTCCTGCCCAGGGCATTAGGGACATATCGTATTGAGCCCAGGGCATCCTATAGAGATATTTTTGTTTCACGAAATACCTGACCTGACGCATTTTACTTTAAAACTAAGGGTCAAAGTTAATTGGATTTAATGGGCACTTTATTGGAATATAACTTAACTAAGTTACTCACTAAGAAAAAAATACCCATGTTAAAAATTTCCATCAGAAATCAATGTCCCCACCATAACCTTGTAAGGAGAAAAGTGGGTAACTTTTTTTGATGTAGTCTCCTCATTACCTTAGCATAAGAACTTTCTAAGAGGCTAACTTTGTACTTTATATGTACTAGAATAACACAGGTGAGTGAGGGTTTACTGAAATATCATCTATAGAAATTACATGAAATGTTATAATGCAAGAATTCATCATAAAGATTTGCCATCTATCATATTAACACTCACAAAAGTACATTACCAAAGGAGAATTTATGATGAATATGTCAACACTCTATAGCTACTTTTCCCAAAAGCTGTACTGTACATCCCTCCCCACTCACCTTTAAATCTAATTTTTCTGTTTTATTAGAATTCTCATTGGCTAAAACTAATCAGAAATTTCTCTGAACTTTTGTTTATTTTCATTTTATACCCCCCCTTTACTCTTATTTTTATCCAAAAACTTGGTTTGGATAAAGATGCAATAATTACATGTACTCCAGCAAACAAGATCTAAATCCACAAAATAACTGCTCTCTGATGAATACCAATCAGGCAAAAATTCCACTCTTTGATAAAAAAAACAACTAAAGTTCTCAGACAACTTCATTAAAAGCAAATTCTGGCTTTGCTTAAATATGTTGCTCTCTTTGAACTTTCCTCATTATCTACAGTATTTGTCATCTGTCAAAATGGTTGAAAAAATAATTGAACTGTTTGGAATTATTGCCCAATAATTTTAGTAAGTTCTAGTTTCTCCACCCTACTCTCAATGGGTAGAAGCTAAATAGAATATTTCAAAGTTTCTATATACTATTACAGGTAAGGAGCATGGGGTTCAGTCAGATAGATCTGCTTTCCAATCCTATCTCAGCCTCAGTTATCTTATTGTTAGTGTTGAGATAATATATTTCACACAGTTGTTGCAAAAATAATTTCTAAAAAGTGTATGGTAGATAGTACGTACTCAATAAACACCAATTTCTTTACCACTTACACAGTGTCATCCCTGTTTCAAGGTTAAACACTAAATAATATCTACAAAGAGGAAATTTAAGAATGAGATTCAATTTACATCCCTACTACCAGGTAACACTTGGGTTTTTATTTTATTTTTCAATTACAGTTTACATTCAATATTATTTTGTATTAGTTTCTGGTGTATGCATAGTGGTTAGACAATCATATATATTTACAGAATGATCCCCTGATATTTCAAGTACCCACCTGGTACCATACATAGTTATTACAATATTATTGACTACTAGAGGCCCAGTGCATGAAAATTCATGAACTGGAGGGGGAGTTCTTCAGCCTGGCCTGCCTCCTCTCACAGTCTGGAAGCCCTCACGGGTGGGAGGCAACCCAGTGATCAAGGGAAGGCGATGCCCCATCACACCTCTGCTGCTGCCACTGCCCGCAGCACAAGCCTCAGTTGACCCTGGTTACCTGAGCCTCGATCGGCCCTGGGCGGCTGGGCAGCCGACATCAGAGGTTTGCCTGTGCCTCGGGCCAGCCCTGGGTGCCTGGGCAGCCGACATCCAAGGCTTGCCTGCACCTCGGGCTGGCCCTGGGCAGCTAGGGGACTGAGGGGACTGGGGGACTCTGGAGGCAGGTGCACGGAGCAGCCTTGCTGCACGCCTGCCACCCCAGTGGGCTGAGGGAACTGGGCACCGCCATCTTGTGGCTGTGGGTGCCACCATCTTTGAGGGAGGGGCAGCAGTTAGCATATTCCCTCCTTATTCACTGTGGGTGCTGCCATCTTTGCAATGGCATGACAGTCAATTAGCAGATTCCCTCTTTATTAGATAGGATACTCCCTATGTTGTACTTTACATCCTCATGACTATTTTGTAACTACCAATCTGTACTTCTCAATCCCTTCACCTTTTTCAGCCAGTCCCGCAACCTTCTCTACTCTGGCCACCATCAGTCTGTTCTCTGTATCTATGAGTGTACTCCAATTTTGTTTTTTCAATTATTTTGCCTTTAGATTCCACATTTAAGTGAAATCATATGGTATTTGACTTTCTCTGATTGATATTTCACTTAGGATAATACCCTCTATGTCCAATCATGCTGCAGCAAATGGTAAGATTTCATTTTTTTATGGCAGAATAATATTTCACTGTATATATGTACCACCACATTTGTATCCACTTGTCTATTGATGGGCACTTGGGTTGCTTTCATTATCTTAGCTATTGTAACTAACACAACAATAAACATAGGGGTTCACATATTCTTTCAACTTAGTGTTTTGGGTTTCTTCGGATATGTACCCATAAGTGGAATCACTGGATCATAAGGCAATTCTATTTTTAATTTTTTAGGACCCTCTATAATGTTTTCTACAATGGCTGCAGCAATCTACATTTTTATCAGCAGTGCACAAGGATTCCCTTTTCTCCATATTATTGCCAACACTTGTTTGTGGACTTATTGATTATAGTCATTCTGACAGGTGTGCAGTGATATTTCATTTAATTTGCAATTCTCTGATAATTAGTGACATTGAGCATCTTTTCATATGTCTATTAATGGACACTTTTTGTTTTGGGGAGAAATTATCTGTGTTCATTAAAATTATGAGTCCGCATCAAAGGAGAGCGATATTTGAATTTCAATACATTCTATATTATGTAAGAAATTCAAGCTCAGTTAACCTCCTCATTAAATCAGGGAATATAGGTTCACTTAAACACATAACGTGTTACGGTTCTTTGTTGTGGTTTTGTGACATCTTGGTGTTTATATGTATATTTGACTGTGACATATATGCATGTGTGTTTTATATTATTCTGTTCTTCCTTTCTCCTAAATCAAGACAGGAACCTTATGGGATCAGGGATTATCTCCCTATTATTTTAAGACCCCCTTTATGAATACCATGTATGTCTTCCTCATTAGACTGAGATTTCCTGGCCAACAAGGACCAAGTCTCCTCAAACCTAGCTAGGAGTCTTACTCACAAATGTTACTGACTGGCAATATCTTGTTTATAAATTACATGAGCATAGAGCAGGGTCTAGAGCAGGGGTGGGCAAACTTTTTGACTCGAGGGCCACAATGGGTTCTTAAACTGGACCGGAGGGCCAGAACAAAAGCATGGATGGAGTGTTTGTATGAACTAATATAAATTCAAAGTAAACATCATTACATAAAAGGGTACGGTCTCTTTTTTTAGTTTTATTCATTTCAAATGGGCCGGATCCGGCCCGCGGGCCGTAGTTTTCCCACGGCTGGTCTAGAGAATACAGAGATATGCCGAGAGCAGATGAGTATATATCTCAGAGACCTGTGTGACACATCACTGGGCCCTAGATTTAGGATATCCATAGTGAAGTCATTCCTGGGTGAGATGCTTAAATGGCTAAGAAAACTGTAGATGTTTCCCTTTATTAGAATTATAGTCAAATGGCATTTTTTTAATAATTGCACCAGTGCTAGAACCATAGTCAGGAGGGGTGGGCAGAAGAGAAAACACATTTTTCTCTCCTTCAGCTCAAGTGAGAAGAAAAATAGGGCGGCAACTTTGGGGGCTTATAGCCTAGTTAAGTATCTAGTTAAACAGTAATCTTATTTCCCCATTCTAACTGACTTGGGCAGAGCTGCAAAGCCCTCCCCAAGGGGCCTACCACAAGAAGATATATATATCAAAACCTCCCCACATTGGCAGTTCAGGCTTTGGATCAAAGTCCCCTGGACTAGCTGTGCTGCGTAATAAAGGTTTTACTTTCCTGATTCCTCTGGGTGCCAGCTGTCCTTCTCCTGGGTCATTCGCCACAACACAAGTAAAATGACAATTTAAATATAACTTACAAAGGTAACAGTTGCTATTTTATTAGACCCTGGGATATAATTCAGCCTTTGACTTCTTCAATTGAATACAAACAATTTTCACTATCTCTACTGCTACAACCCTAATGCACACCAACATCATTCCTCAACTGGGTCTTTTATCAGCCTCTAACTTGTATCTTTGTTTCCACACTTGCTTCTTACATCCACTGCACAGCAGCTAGAGCAATCCTTTCAAAGCATAAGTCAAATATTATGACTCCCTGGCTTAAAACTCTCTAAAGACTCCCCATTGAAAGTGGAATGAAATCCTAAGTTTTTTTTCATGGTCTCCTGTCTGTCTCTGTGAACTTATATCCTATCACTCTTATTCTACTTTTGAAGTCCACCTACACTGATTTCATTCTGTCCTTTGGCCACCCCTGAGCTTGTTCTCTTATCTCAGATCATCTTGCACTTAGCCTTCTGCACAAAAGTTGCTTTTATAAAAATGCTTTGTAAAAACATGTTTATTTTCCTCATCCTTCACTAAGTGAGAAACTCCATGAGGAAAGAGTCCGTGTCAGTGTTGATCATCATTGTATCCTCAGTGCATCCTCAGGGCCATAGATGGAATACAATAACTTCCTAATAAAGGTTTGTCAAAAGAATGAATAAATAACAAAGGGAGCTAGCAAATCATGAAAAGAAGTAGCAAAGAAGGCCTAGCTGAAATGAGTTGGCATGACTATAGGAAATCAAATCATTGCAGTTTTGTGACTTTCCATAGAAACGCTCAGCACCTCAGAAGCAAAAATAAATAAATAAATAAATAAATAAATAAATAAATAAATAAATAAATAAAAAATGGTTGATGGAGGGTATCCAGGGTTTGGATCGTCAAGGCACAAACTTTGACAGATTGCCAAGGGGCTAAAGAATTCTAGGGTGCCCTAACCAGTTTGGCTCAGTGGATAGAGCATTGGCCTGTGGACTGAAGGGTCCCAGGTTCAATTCCAGTCAAGGGCATGTGCCTTGGTTGCAGATACATCCCCAGTGGGGGCGGGGTGCAGGAGGCACCTGATCAATGTTTCTCTCACATTAATGTTTCTAACTTGCTATCCCTCTCCCTTCCTCCCTCTAAAAAATCAAATATATATATTTAAAAAGAATTCTAGGGTTTTAGTGAGCACATCCTTAAAATGGTTGCCCAAAGAGCCAAGGTGACTATGGAAGCAAACCACTGTAAGAGGTAAAGGAAAGGGCCAGGAAAATTGGGACTAATTAAGGGTTTGAAGATGATAATGGGATCAAAAAAGAGAATATTCAGTGGGACAAGCGGTAGAGAGAGCACAGGGGACTATGGTTAGAGAGGAGGATCAGAACTTCGGTTCATGGATCAAGGTTGTTCTTAGTGATGATGGAATTTATGTTATGATTGAAATGAAGGGACTATGGAGTTAGGGAAGTGAGTTTAAAGCCAGAATGGAAAGACCCCTCAATTACTCAGCACTGTCTTACTTAGCTAGAATCTCTCTCCCCTGACAACACTGTGAAACTAATGGTCCATTCAACTTCACAATAAACTTCCTACTCCTTCAGGCATAGTCCACCTCATTATACAGGATTTATCTTGAGAAGTCCCTGATAGTTCCTGATCTTTGGAGGACCTAGAGGAGAATTAAGAATAGGGGAACTCCTCTATAGCTTTCTTTCAGCTCTTTTCTTCAGCTCTTGGCCCTGTCTCTAGTTATAAATATTTTCTATATCAAAAACCTCTATCATAGGGCCCCAATGAAGCTGATAGCCAATCTAAGTCACAGTTAGATAAGAATGGCTGAGAATAACTGAAAGCCTTACCAATCCTGGGTGACATGAAAACTTTGACAATGTCCTCCCTGTTCTAAATTAATGAATAGGTGGAAATTTAGGGCCATTGTCAGTACCCACTTTAGCTAGGCTTAAGGTCATCTCCAGCAGACAATATCCCCAGGATTATCTACTATGCTATTGAATATTCATGTGGAATTAGGATATCTTGGCAGCACTGCCATCTATTTAAATTAAACCGAGATTATAGGCTCTGTCTACATAGTATCAGGAAGGGCAATGAAATCTCAGAGCAAATGACTCTAATTCTCACACCTTTATTTGGCTGTTGGCATGCCCTGTGAGGAAAAAATGTCCCTCCCTGAAGCATGAGGCCCATAGGCACAGATTTCCCAGTGCAACATTTTTAGATCCATTAGGACTAGCATGCACCGATGGTTGCTAGGATACTATAAATTGGAAAGAAAATATCACATAACAGTAGGTGCAAAGAGGCAGGCACAGGCCTGTTTTGCACACTATATACTGGCCTGTGACTTATTATCATCATGATTAGGATTATTTCCAACAGCTCCTGTCTATTTTCCTTCTGGAAACTGGGATGTCATTGCATTTCAATTGTTAAAGAGTGTTTATAATTCATTATTTTGAGAAGTAATTGAATTTGTGAAACTTGAGCCTCATAATTGTTACTGAGGAATCTATTAATGAGTAAGGAGGAGGTTGGAGCGAGCATGTGTGTGTTTTTTCTCTGACTATTAAATGGTAACTTCAATTTGGGAATGAAATCACACTCCATTGATTTCCAGTGTATCCTGCCATTGTCCAGATAGCACTTTCAAAGAGTTCTGTAAATGAGATTTGTAGCTGAGGTAATTGCTGCTGCAAAAGCATGCAATAGAAGGCAAGCTTTAGAACTGCCACTTTCTTGATGTTGTAATTTAACTACCTCCTTTCCAAATCAAAGTTGGGTGGGATAGAAGATAAAGTTCTGTTTCATTTATATATATATATATATATATATATATATATATATATATAGATAGATATAGATATAGATATAGATATAGATATAGATATAGATATAGATAGATATAGATATAGATATAGATATAGATATAGATATAGATATAGATAGATTTAATTGATTTCAGAGTAGAAACATCAATGATGGAATCATTGATGGACTGCCTCCTGCATGCCCCCTACTGAGGATCAAGCCCGCAACCCAGGCATGTGCCCTTGACCAGAATCAAACCCAGGGCCCTTCAGTCCGCAGGCCTATGCTCTATCCACTGAGCCAAAACATCTAGGGCAGTTACCAATCTTTCTGCAAAGATTTTTCAATGCTTTTTCCCAAGAGATGATAAATAGCTCTTTCGCGGATTGGACTTATAAGTGCTTTAGTGAGGATTGGGAGGAGACTAAAATTCACCTCCATAGACTGACTCTGCCTACTTACCTTAGTGACATTCATTAACAGTGGACACCCTCTACCTGGGTCACTGCTTAAAAAGCAGATTCTTCATCATCTACCGGTCCTTCTGACTGAATGACCGGGGAATGCTCATTAAGAGAACATCATGAACCTGAGACAGGTCCCCTCCACCACCAATATTATAATTAGGACCATGAGGTAGGCTATGCTAGGTCTATACCATATCTCCTTCATTCACTAGTTTCTATTAAGGTAATTGATAGCTATCTTCCTCCCTCTTTATTTTCTACCTCTAACCCAGTTTGAGATTTTTGATGAGTGGGTACATGTGTTATTTATTTCTCGGTTTCCTACAGTCCTTATAGATTTTTTTGCATCTAGCAAGCACTTAATGTTTATTTAATTAAATATTTTTGTAGCTATAGTAAATATCAGAAATCAGGTAATATTGTAAGTATCTTCACTGTACCCTGAACATGGTTGAAGGAGTCAAAACCTCCAATAATGTAAAAATAAATTTAGCCAGTTTTAAAATTGTTGCTGTCTTTAATAAATATAAAAGGGAAGGACAAAAAGGTTTTAAAATAAATTTTAAATTCTGCAAAGATTCAAATGATTATGATGATAAAGGAATGGCTAGATGAAGGTTATCATTTGCCCTGACTCAGATTTCCTTCCCATCAGACCCTTTGCTTGATGTAACTTCAGGTCCTAGCATGCCCCCCTAATATTGTCAGAATTAACAGGTCATATTACTATGAAATACACTTCTTCAGTAATACTTAATAGGGAAATTGGGCAGCCACAGTGAGGAGTCATGGGTGGAGGGTGGCAAAAAGAGGGGAAAAGGGGGACATCTGCAATGCTGTCAACAATAAAAAAAGAAAAATAAATTTAAAAAGAAATGGAACAGAAATATCAGTCTAGAATGTAAGATATCTACAATGAAACTTGCCTGGGGAAGGAGGAAAGACTGGGCTGTCTCTTTCATTTGTTTTTTGTTTGTGATTTTTTTTTCATTATTGGCACAAGCTGCTAAGAATGACTAAACACTTTGAATCACTGAAAGTCATAGAAGATGACCACTGATTGCCAAATATTTAGAAATAATTCAATTCACATTGACACAACAGCCTGACAGAAGAATTTGCTTCCTTTCAAGTGGCTAAGGATGTACCTTTACTATCTGCTATTTTATCAATTTGTATTTCTTTCTACTTCCAGCTGTCCCCCATCAGTCACTCAATTTGTTTATCAAACTTCAAGTGAAGAGTACAGTAAAATAAGCAGATAACTAGGTGCAGAGTAAGGCTGAGTCAGGAATTTAAGGGTGTCTAGATGACTCAAAGGGAAGAACTTACCTTTGAGTCAGGGAGTGCTCATCTTCTGGACTTCATGTATATAGTTCTTTTCCCCTTTGGAAATGCAAATAGTGCCTGACTGTGGGCTTGGGCAGCATGGAGAACCAAATTTGTAAATACAGGGTCAGGTGGCCACAAATTCAATCATGATCCTGAAAAAAAGAAGTGAGGGCTAAGATTTCAAAAAAGTGTAATTCTGAGACAGAAAAAAGTTAGGTAGATAGAGGTAGGACCATGGAAGGAGGAAGTGAAACCAGGAACCCAGCTAAGCAGAGTTACTAAGACACCCCAACTGAGGTGGGAAGGAAGGGTGCAGGAGAGGCATGAACTTAAAAAGTATAGATATTACTGAGACAGAGAGCGTGCAGATAACCAATCACAAGGCAGGGAGGCAAGCATATATACAAAAAAAGCACTCGCTCCCTTCCCTTCTCCCCTTGAGCAGCGCACAATGGATACCTGACATTCCTGTTGCTGAGGAGCACATCCCCTGTGCCCACGTGGCTTATGGCCATGTGGGCCTCCATGCATGGACTATTAGACTTTAATTAGCCTGGATACTAAACTACTCCCCACTGTAACGTGGTAAGGGAGCTCTGGACACTGGCTGCTCGTAGAACCCTAGCTGCACCTTTCACAGGACTGGCTTCTCCAAATAAACTTTGGTTCCATTAATCGTTTTTGTCCGTGACTTCATTCTTCAATTTTCATGAGCCATGAACTTGGACTCAAAACTCCCACATTTTTTTTTTAGCCGAAACCGGTTTGGCTCAGTGGATAGAGCGTTGGCCTGCGGACTGAAGGGTCCCAGGTTCGATTCCGGTCAAGGGCATGTACTTGGGTTGTGGGCACATCCCCAGTAGGAGATGTGCAGGAGGCAGCTGAGCGATGTTTCTCTCTCATCAATGTTTCTAACTCTCTATCTCTCTCCCTTCCTCTCTGTAAAAAATCAATAAAAATATATTTTTAAAAAAACTCCCACATTTTTTAACTGTTCTCAAAAAGGACAAAAAATAAAGTAAAAGGTTTTGTTTTCCATTTTCAAAGTGTGTGTAAAGTATTATTGATGGTCCCGGAGTCTTTTCATGGGGTCTGCAAGCTCAACACTATTCTAATAGTAATACTAATATATTCCTTACCCTTTTCCCTGTGTTGACATTTTCAATGATGGTTCAAAAGCAATGGTGGTAAAATTACTGTCCCCTTAACATTAATCAAGGCAGTGGCCAGAAACTGTTATTAGTACTATATTAAGTAATAACAATAAGGGCTGTCTACAACACTACTAATAAACACCTCTTATGTAACTTCAATACCATTTTCTTTTCAAAAAATATTTTGAAAAATAAGAGGTTCTTGTCTTTATTAAAAGTTTTATGCCCATATGAAAATGTTTCTGACTTTGTCAAACATGTTTAAAATCCATGTATTTTTCATCATAACAGGAATCTCAGATACAGTCTTCTCTATATTGACAGCTATTATATATTAACGTACAGTTAATAAATAGTCA
Source organism: Myotis lucifugus (assembly GCF_000147115.1). Lineage (NCBI taxonomy): Eukaryota > Metazoa > Chordata > Mammalia > Chiroptera > Vespertilionidae > Myotis > Myotis lucifugus. Next base: position 10,050,732 of record NW_005871050.1, on the reverse strand, counting down.
TAGTTATGTTAACAGAGAGTAATCCTATATAATAAAACCCTAATATGCATATCAACCAAACAGCAGAATGACCAGTCGCTATGACATGCATTTACCATCAGGGGGCAGTTGCTCAATGCAGGAGCTGAGGAGCACATTTTCAAAATCCTTACATAAAGGCAGATTAGCTTAATAGTTCCAGAACAGACTCTACCATCCAGCCTGAGTTTGAGTTCCAGCTTTGTCATGCCTTACCAGGGTGATTGTGAATAATGTATATAATCTCTTTGCACTTCAGTTTATCCATTTCTCTTAAAGGGTTATGAGGTTAAATACGTTAATATTTTTTAAAAATGCTTAGAACAATGCTTGGCACACAATAAGTGTTATATAAGTATTAATTATCAATATGATTGGTGAATTGTTTGAAAATGAGATCATCTGTGAGTACCAGACACAACATTGTTAGAGACAGTCGATGTAAAGTTTATGGAGGCCAAGTACATGTCCTGTACTTTAGCAGGTATCAGTAAAAGCTTATATCTCAGACTAAGAACATGTTACTTTCTGCTGTCCTGTTGAGTTTCTACTGAGCTTTCCACAGTGTGAAACTGAATCTTTGGGAAGAGGGGTACAAGTTCAATATGCAATAACATACAAGGTTTTCCTCTGGTTTTATGCTAATAACCTATTTTCTTCTGCCATCAGATTTAAGTTCCCAAGGTTATTTCCTAATTCCTACTTCTATAATGCACTACTTTCTAAATTTGGTTTTATAATATTCCCCTTTCTTACCAAAAAGCTTTATTTCTAGAACTGTCACAAGTCCTTTAACAAAATTAATTGCAAAGAACTCTTTAAAATGAAAAGACAAGGAGGGTTTCAGGGGTTCTGTAAATGTTCCATTTTTTTTACCTGGTTAATAGTTACATGGGTGTTTGCTTTGTGATAGTTTATTAAGCAGTACATTTGTGCTTTGTGTATTTCTCTGTATGACTTCTATTTCACAATAAAAGGGGAGTTAAAGGGAAAAGGAGAGAAACAATTAGAGAGAAAAGGACACATTTTTTTTAATATGGCCTGGCCAGTGTTGCTCAGTGGTTGAGCATCAATCCATGAACTAGGAGGTCAGGTAGGATTCCAGGCCAGGGAACATGCCCAGGTTGTAAGCTCGATCCCCAGTAGGGGATGTACTAGAGGCAGCTGAGCAATGATTCCCTCTCATCATTGATGTTTCTATTCCTCACTCCCTCTCCCTTTGTCTCTCTGAAATCAATAAAAAAAGAGTTATAATATGGTTTTTCCTTTTAATTCTTAAATTATAAATTATGTTAAGACATCGATTTCAAAAATATTGGGTATTCCTGTTTTAACTAACTCTATCAGACTTCACTTCATTGGAGAATAAGTTGTTTCCATTGTTTTAAAACTCCATTCAAATGGGTAGCTCATTTCCAGAAGGCATTCTCAAAACAAGTCACAGAGAGTGGCACTACAATATTTCAAACTGTTCTAGTGGCAGCTTAGACTGCACAGCCTTTTTTTCTTTAAGTATTGTCCATGGTCACTGAGAAAGGTGGCTCTGGTCTGAGTTGAGCAACTAGAATTAACACCATGTGTTAATTTCCCTGTCTTGCTTCAACATCCCTGCAATGCTAACTTTGAAGTCCAGTAAAATAATCTATAAATAGAAAATGACAGCTGGTATTTGGCAAATATCCTACTTGTAAATCCATTAAGAAATTAATTTAATACTTCAATAATTTTACCATCCTCTTTGATCATGTTTCCTATTTCATCCTGTAATGCTCTAACTTCTGCCTTCACTGATCTCTGACTTTTTACAGTTCTGAGAAATTATATATTTGAATGATGCTAGCTTTTTTGGAAGTAGCTACATTTCTTTAATTTTTTTCTTTCGCATCCTTTATTCACTTGCCTTGGTGTCCTTGACTTCTGTTTCTGAGAAAGTTTCAGGCAGGCTTAATCTGTCAGTCTCTTGTTCTTTCATATTTTCACTTTTACATATAATATTTATCTCCTCATACTCTCCAACATGCAACTTCCATTTGTAATCAATGTTCTCAGTCATTACTTTCAGTAGTAACCATACTACATGAACAACAAACTGTAGAGTAACCATGCTACATGAGCAAGACTGGATCATATAAGTGGAAAAGTTTATTGACGACCTTTAAAAAGTGACATTAGTAGGAATAGCAAAATAAGTACCTTTGAAAATTCTCTCTTCCACAAAAGCAATTTTGGCAAAAATTACAAGAATCAACTTTTCAAAACTCTGGAAATTAACCACATGGCTGCAATAATCTAATGAATATTTATTTTTTAAATGGTCAAATATTGATCAGAGCAGTTAGTTGTGGTATTTTAACTTGGTATGTTTTCATCCCCTTTGTCCAGCTCCACAGTAGAATTTTTAACCAACAATATGTAATCACAATGAAAATCAGCTGCCTAACAGTCACTAGAGAGGGTAGAATAGGGTTGGACCTGCTTCAAAGCCCATTCCCAGAGAACTGTCATTATTTGACCTGCCTGGTGATTTTCTGAAATATCCTACTGGCAAGTCTTGTCTGTACTTGACCTGACTGAGAGATCACACAGTAAAATAGTCTATTCCTGAGAGGAATTTGTTGAAAACTATTATTGTCTAGTGTTTAATGTTGAGGTTGCCTAATTCAGTGGATAACAATTGGATAAATGATAGGCTAACCCAAAAGCTTAAATGGCAAAGCTAGGGAAATAGATATCCATAGAAGGCTTTGAAAATCTCCTACATAATCCTAGTAATCTAGAGAAGACCATGCTCATACATAAGTCTGTGCTCACATGGATGTACAGATGCTCATAAAAGACCCGAAAAGACCATAAACCATCACTTCTGGCTGACCTTGAGACTCTGCATAAGCAGGAGGTGAACACCAAGGCAGAGTTATAAACTGGGTGAGTGTTAAAGGTGTGCCACAACAGGCACACAGAGTCACTCAGCAAATACTGGGAGTCTTATTGGTTCCAGGAATTTAAGGAAATCTCCATCCAATCATTAGCTGGCCACTAAAGACTTCCTCAGTAGCCAAACACAACAAAGAAAAGAGATGTTACAGAATTAGTTTAGAAAAGTAACTAGATCAACAAACAACAATCAGCAATAAGAACAAACCTTGGGAAGGGGAAGAATGTAATTTCAAGAGTTTACATGTTATTTGAAATGTACGATTGTCAACAAAAAAACTACAGGGCATGCAAAGAAAGAAGAAAGTATGGCACATATACAGGACAAAAAGAAATCCATAGAAATTATTCTTGAGAAAATCTAGATGATAGATTTACTAGACAAAAATTTTAAATCAGTCATTATGAATATGTTCAAGGAACTAAAGGAAATTACGCTTAAGAAGTAAAAAAAATGTATAAAGACAACCTTTAACAAAATAGATTATATAAATAAAGAGAAATTATTAAATGGTATATATGAAGCTTAAAAGTAGATAACTAAAATAAAAATTGACTAGAAGGACTCAACAAATGATTTGAATAGGCAGAAAAAGGATTATGATAACTTGAAGATAGGTCTATTGAGATAAGTCAGTGTGAGAAACAAAGAAAGACAATGAGGAAAATGTGGAAAAAATAACAAAACATGCATATTGGAGTCCCAAAAGGAGAACAGAGAAAGAAAAGGGCAGAAAGACTATTTTAAAGAAATAATGGCTGAAAACTTCCCAAATTTGATGTAAAACATAAATTAACACAATCGAGAAGCACAACAAACTGTATTTAGTATAAATGCAAAGAGATCCCCACCTACACAAATCACAATCAAATTGTTGAAAGTGAAAGACATTGAGAGAATCTTGAAAGATGGAAGAGAGATGAACACCTCATGTACAAGGGTTTCTCAATACGATTAACAACTAATTTCTCACCAGACACCATGGAGTCTTGATGGCTGAAATGAAAAGACCCTGGACAGTAAGTGAAATCCACATGAAAAAAATAAAAAGCACTGATAAAAGTAACTACATCAGAAAATATAAAAGACAGTAGAAATATATTTTATTTATAACTTTTTCCCTTATCTAACTTAGACAACTACATAAAGCAATAATTATAAATCCATGTTGATGGGCATACAATGTATAAATATGCAATTTTGTGAAAATTGCTTCACAAGAAAGATATAAATAATGAAGGTATATAAAACAGAGATTTTCATACAATTAAAATTAAGTTGTATTAATCCAAACTATATTTTAATATGGAAATATATTAATTTTAATCCAAAGAGCAATCACTAAGAAAAAAATGTAAAGCCCCACTGAAAGAAATGGCAAGGAATTAAAATGGTACATTAGAAAAAACCTATTTAACAAAGATGCAGGCAATAGTGGAAGAATATAGGAACAAAAAAGATATATGACACAGAAAATGAATAGCAAAATGGCAGACATAAGTCCTATTTTATGAGTAATTACATTGAATATAAATAAACACTCCAATCAAAGGAAAAGATTGGCAGAATAAATTTTTAAAGGTCCAAAATATGCTATCCACATAAGATTTACTTTAGATTTGAAACACAAATAGGTTGAAAGTAAAACCATAGAAAATATATATAATGCAAGTAATACCAACAGAGAACTGGAGTGGCTATGCTAATATCAGACTTTGAGACAAAAATTGTTATAGAGACAAAGAATGACATCTTTTTATGATAAAATTCAATCAATCTAGAAGATATAACAACTATAAATGTGAATGCGCACACATTACACAGATCTCTAAAATACATAAGACAAAAATTCACATAATTAAAACATAGAAATAAATAAATAATTCAGCAATAACAGTTAGAGATTTCAATACACCACTTCCAATAATGACTAGAACAATTAGCCAGAAAATGAACAAGGAAATAAAATTTTGAACAACACTATACAACTAAACCTGACAGACATCTATAGAACACTTTACCAAACAACACAATACACATACTTCTCAAGTGCATATAGTACATGTTCCAGAAGAGATAATATGCTAACAGGACATAAAAGAAACCTGAATACACTGAAAGGGGTTTGAATTGTATGACATATCTTCTCCAGCTATAATTAAGTTAAATTATAAATCAATAACAGAAGGAAACTGGGTAAACTCACAGGTATGTAAAATTTCAACAACACATTACTAAATAGCCAATGGGACAAAAAGAAGTCACAATGGAAATCAACAAAACCAAATGTTGGTTCTTTGAAAGGACAAATAAATTAAAAAAAAAAACTTCCTTAACTACAATGATCAAGAAAATGAGAAAACACTCAAATTACTAAAATTGTGAATGAAAGAAGAAACATTTGAATAGATATAAAAACAAAAATTTTTATAAGAGAATGCTATGAGCAATTGTATGTCAACAAATTGAATATCCCAGATCAAATGAACAAATTCATAGAACTACTTAATATAACTCAGGAAGAAAAAAATCAATTAAAGCTTTAAAAAGTAAATAAATTTAATTAATAATAGTAAAAACTACTCACAAAGAATAGACCAGAACCAGACATGGCCATGGATAAGTTCTACTAAATGTATAATGAAGAAGTATCACCAATACTTCACAAGTTATTCCCCCAAAATAAAAGAGTGGCGATTATTGAGGCAGGCATTACCCTGATACTAAACCCAGATAATGAAATCACAAGGAAAAACCAAACAAACTATAAACCAATATCTCTTATAGATATGGATGTAAAAGGTCATCAACAAAATGTTTGCAAATGAATTCAGCTGAATATGAAAATGAGCAAGTGTGATTTATCCCAAGAATGCAAGGATAGCTCAACATACAAATACTGATGTAATAAACACATTAATGGAATGAAGGGGGGGGGAACACATGATCATCTCAATTGATACGAAAAAAGCACTTGAAAATTCAACACATTTTGTGATAAAGAAAACAAACTAGAAATGGAACTGAACATCCTCAACCTGATAAAGGGAATGTATAACAAATGCACAGCTAATGTTATATTTACTATATTTAATGGTGAAAGATTGAATGTTTTCCTCCTATGATCTGGATAAAGACAAAGGACATCTGCTTTTACCACTTCTATACATCATTGGAGGTACTATACAAAGTAATTAGGAAAGAGAGAAGGAAGGAAGGAAGGAAGGAAGGAAGGAAGGAAGGAAGGAAGGAAGGAAGGAAGGAAGGAAGGAAGGAAGGAAGGGGAGGAAGGGAGAAGGAAAAAAAGAAGGACATTCAGATTGTAAAGAAAAAGTCAAACTATCTATTTTCAGATGGCATGATATTATGAAGAAATAAAACCCTAAAGAGCCCACAAAAATACAAAGTAGATGATATACTAGTTAAACAATGTTGCAGGATACAGGATTCATATACAAAAACCAGTTCTACTTCTATACACAAGCAATAAAAAAACCTGAAAATGAAATTAAGGGAACAATCTCATTTATAACAACACCAAAGAGAATAAAGTACTTAGTAATAAATTTAACAAAAAATATAAAAGTTATATTCTTAGAACTACAAAACATTGAAAAAAATTGAAGATCTAAATGATTGGAAGATATTCCATGTTCAAAGATTGGAAGACTTAATATTGCTAAGAAGACAATAATTTCCAAATTTATTTACAACTTCAACACAATCAACATCAAAATCCCAGCTATTTATTTATTTATTTATTTATTTATTTATTTATTTATTTTTGTAGGCATTGATAGGGAGGTGCTAAAGCTCATTTGGGAATGCAAAGGATCCATATTACCCAAGACAATTTGAAAGAGAAGAACAATGTTAATGGATTAACACTTCTGAATTTAAAAACTTATTACAAAGCTCTAGTAATTAAGACTGTGTTTAACTGGAATAAAAATAGACATATACATCAATGGAATAGAATTGAGGATCTAGAAACAAACCATAACCTTTACAGTCAACTTTTTTTCTTCTTTTTTTACAAAGGTGACAAGGCAATCAATGGGGAAAAGAATAGCTTCTTCAAGAATTGGTATTGGAACAACCAGATATCCAATGAATCAGGACCCTTATTTCACACTATAGAAAGAAATAAGCTGAAATTGCAACATAGACCTAAATGTGGGGGATAAAACTATAAAACTTTTAGAAGAAAATAAAGAAGTAAATTTTTGTGACCTTGAGTTAATCAAAGCCTTCTTAGATATGACACCAAAGACACAAGGGACTAATGAAATAGACTTCATAAAAGTTTAAAGAAAAAGCTTGTAATTTAAAGGACACCACCAAGAACATGAAGACAATTCACAGAACTGTAGAAAATACTCACAAATCATAAATCTAATAATTTGTATACAGAACATGTAAAATTTTCTTTCAACTCATTAATAAAAATACATCTTCAAAATAGGCAAATAATCTGAATAGACATTTCTTTGAAGAAGATATGCAAATGAACAATAAACGCATGAAAACATGTTCATTATTAGCCATCAGAGAAATACAAAACAAAACCACAATGAGATCCATTTTATATCCATCAGGAAGGCTATTATCAAAAGGATGCATGATAACAAGTGTTGACCAATGTATGGGAAAATTGCTTGCAGAAATTTAAAGTTGTATAGCCACTTTGAAAAAATGTTTAGGAGTTCCTAAAAAAATTCAACATAGAAATACCCAATAACCCAATAATTCCACTCATAGACATACACCAGGAGAATTAAAAAGCATATATCCACACAAAAACTTGTATTCAAATGTTGATAGTATTACTCATAATAGCCAAAAATATAAACAATGCACGTGTTTGTCGCCTGATAAATTGGATAAACAAATTGTGGTATATACATACAAATAAAATATTATTCAGCTGTTAAAAGGAATGAAGAACTACAACATGTTGCAACATGGATGAATCTCAAGAATATTATGCTAAGTGAAAGAGCCAGTCACAAAGGACCACATATTGTATGATTCCATGAGTATGAAATGCTCAGAATAGGCAAATACATGGATACAGAAAGTAAATGAGTGGCTGCCAAAGGCTGATGAGATGGGTAGGATAGAATTGGGAGTGACTGCTAATTTGTATTGTGTTTCTTTTTTGGTTGATGAAAATACCTTAAACTGGATTATGGTGTGATTGCACAGGTCTGTGCATTACTGAATGCTATTGAATTTAAATTCTAAATTTGCAAATTTTATGCTATTTGAATTATATTTTAATATAGCTGTCAAAAAAGTATACTGGATAAGCAGACTATAATTTACTGAATGCAAAATCAAAGAAGACAAGGAAAAAATAAGAACACACAGTTTTAAATAGCAGAGCTGATAATATATCTGGTTCTTATGTTTATATTAATAACCAATCTGATATAATACCAAAGAGAGGTGGAGCCACAACAATAATTTAATTTTTTGGCACAGTTGGGGTTATGATTTAAAGGTATCTACAGTAACTTTTTCATGCAAGTACTGGCAGACAAAAATTCTGTTATTCAAATGGCATGCATTTAAATTAAGCATAGCTCTATGTAAATACAGTCTTTGGAATATGAGAACTTTTGTTGAAGTGGTTACTTATAATATCTTAATAAATTCTAATTTCTTAGTGTAAAAATCCCTAAACTGGTTATTGCAAGATCTAGTTCTAGTCCCAGTTCTGCCATTAATTTACTGTACTTCATTAGCCAAGTCACATTACTTCTACATGCTCCAATATCTTTACTTCTAAATGAAAAGTGAACTTGATGGCCTCAAAAGTCACAAGTCCTTCCAGTTTTAATATTCTATTTATTAATTTACTTATTCAAAAAATATTCACTAACCACAAGCTATGTGCTAGACATTGTGTTACATTCTGGGGATAGTGTAATAAGACAGACAAAGACCCTGCCCTCCTAAAGGTAACATTTTGGTAATGTGAGATAGATAATGCTATACTGTGAAGGAAATAAAACATGGTATTGTATGGAGAGTGACTGGGGGCTACACTAGATTTTGGGGAGGCCTGTCTAAGAAGACAACATTTGTCTGAAATCTAAATGGTAAGGAGGAATCAGCCATGTGAAACATTTGGAGAAAAAAGCAAGTCTGTTTCTGACAGAGGAAATAGCAAATATAAAGAGACTAAGGTGGGCCCTAGATGGATTGGTTCAGTGGATATAACATCAGACTGCAGACTGAAGGGTCCCAGGTTCCATTCCGGTCAAG
>NW_005871050.1:9956821-10040453 GCF_000147115.1 Myotis lucifugus | reverse complement strand
TCAGGCAGACAGGCAGGCAGGTGAGCGGTTAGGAGCCAGCAGTCCCAGATTGCGAGAGGGATGTCCGACTGCTGGTTTAGGCCCGATCCCTGTAAACTGGCAGTAGGACATCCTTCCAGGGGTCCCAGATTGGAGAGGGTGCAGGCCGGGCTGAGGAATACCCCCTCCCCTGTGCATGAATTCACGGGGCCACTAGTATTTTTATAAACATTATTCAGACTGCAATGTGAGAAAATGGTTTGTAGGAATGAAAGAACAGGAGAGGGGTACCCATTATGGAGACTATTGCCTGCAACACACTAACTTTAGGACATTTATGCTAATCTCATAACCAAATTGGTTAATATAACTTTCTAAAGGGTATATGTCTTCAAGATGGCATATGTAATTGATAAGAATCCAGTTGATGTAACACACAAAAAATTGTATTACATATGAAAAAAAATGTGTTCATATTATAAATGACTATCACTCCATTGGGCAATCTTTTAGAATGTGTGTACATAACTAAATTCTAGTCAGAAATACAAAGACAGACCATTAAAATGATGTACAATTTCTGTTTTTAAAATAATGGTAAATCTTAGACTGAGGAACAAAAGAATAAGCAATGATGAAATTTTTCAGTCATCCCTGACTAAAGACTAGACCCCTTATAATATTTATTGCTTCAATAAACATGCAATTAGGTTGGAAAGAAAAGATGAGCCTAACTGGCATCTTAGATATACTGGTCCTCAATTGTCATTAGCCAGAATTTCACCTGCTGTCAACAAAATCTAGAGGTAAATGTCAATTGCCTGGAAGATTTACTTTTATGGAATATCTCATACCTCCAAAATACTTTACATTCTTACTGTGAGAGAAAAAAAGAAAACTGAAATACCATTGGCAGCAAAAATGCCTACTAACAATATTAGGTATGATTTATCTCCACAGAAAGAAAAGGATGATAGTGGTTTTAATTTTGTTTACCTCTCTCAATGAGGTGTGAAAGTAAAAAAAAAAACAAACAAAAAAAAACAAACAGAAAAGAACAGATGGTAGTCTACCAAGGCCTTACCCCCACAGATTTAGGCTTTATGTTGAAGAGAAAAATTTTGCAACATGTTGTATGTACCTACTTAAGAAAAGCTGATATTATTAAAGGTTATACATCCTGAAATTAATTATCCTACTTTTCAATCAGTCTGGGTTTTAAAATGTCTGATTTTAGCTAAAAATCAAGATAATACAGATATATTACTCAGAAAAGTTACTCATTTTCTGGTAACTGTGTAATACAGTTCAGTGGAAAAGCATTCCATAAAGGCTGCTGGGGACAAAGCTAAGCTTGGCTTTCACTAGGAGTCAAAAGGCCTGGTGAACTGCAATTGGGAATTCAAAGAATGAGGCAGCAGGTTTGCATATATACAAAGAGCAACAAAAGAGCTTACTGCTACCTTTGAGAATATTGCCACTAAATGTATGCTTAATCTGGAATGTTGCCAACAATTCTATTTGTGAGAATTAAGATGACTGTTAACAACTGTGTCTGACCAAAAATCAAGCCAACAGAAACGTATGTTAGTGAATTTCCCAATTTTGTAAAATTACAACATGCTTAGGCTATATATTTTTATGAAACTGCCCTCAGGGAAAACTTCTGGAACATTTATACATACCTTGGAAATTATTAGTGACACCATAAGGTTCTACAAAACAGGAATTTGTATCCATGTCTTTGCTTGTGCTATTTTGTCAACCTGATTGCCTCTACCTCAAGGCCCAGCTCAAAAGTAGTCCCCTTTTCACAAAATTTATTGTTTTGGTTCACCTGATTCTTCTCCACCATGAGCAAACGAATTGTATATGTTTACATGGACTTTATGCTTATCTCAATGATCAAGCCTTTCAAAGGTATGGCTTAGAGGTTAAGAACATCAACTATGGAGATAGGCAGACCTAGATCCAAATTCTAGCTCTACCATTTATTACATGTGTGACCTTGGGAAAGTTGCTCTCTGAGGCTCAGATCCCTTAGCTTGAAACAAGTGTATTTCCAACACCTACATCATGCTATTCCCTTAATGCTTTAGGCAGTTTCATACACTAGGCAGTCCCTTCTGACAATTTTTCCAACTTCCTGCATCTGTATCTATTATTAATTTTCCTTTTGGCTTTCGTTATCTTAAATGGGTTTTTATTGAAATATATTTGACATATAACACTGTGTAAATTTAAGTTGTACATGTTGATTTGATACATTTATATATTGTAATATGGTAGCCATTGTTGATAGCTAGCTCCTCTATTATGACACATAATTATCATTTATTTTTGTAATAGAAATAATTAAGATCTCTTAGCAAGGTTGGTATTTATTGTACAGTGTTATTGTCTATCATCACTATGTTGTGCATTAGATTTCTAGAACTTAATTATCTATTTTGCAAGTTGGTGCCCTTAAACATCTCTCCTATGCCCCAACCACCTAGCCCCTGGTAACCACAATTCTACTGTCTGATTTCATGAGTTCAGCTTTTTATATTACAAATATACACGAGATCATATAGTATTTGTCTTTGTCTGACTTATCTCACTTAGCATAATATGCTCAGTGCCCATCCATGTTGTTACAAAATGGCAAAATTTCCTCTTTTCTCATGATTGATTAATATTCCATTGCATATATAGCACATATTCTTTATCCATTCATCTGTTGACAGGTACTTAGGTTGTTTACATATCTTGGCTATTGTAAATAATGCTGCAATTAACATAAAAATGTATAGATCTATTCAATATCCTTTGGGTGTATATCCAGAAGTGGAATTGCTGGATTATATAGTAGTTCTATTTTTACTCTTTTGAGAAAGCTCCATAATGTTTTTCTTACTGGAGAAACTGTAAAAAAATCTCTGGAGGTAAGAACTGGGCTCTGGTATTTTTTTTTAAATTTCCTCTGATGATTCTGTTATTTTTCAACCAGGGATGATAACCACCCAGAGGACTTATTAAAACACAAATAGCACAGCCTCACCTCAGAATTTCTAAGTCAGTAGGTCTGAAATGAGGCCAGAGAATTTGCATTTCTAACAAGTTCCCAGGTGATACCCATGTTACTAGTGTAGGATCAACACTGAGAACCACTGCTCTAGAAGAATGCACCCCGGATTATTGACGGTGCTCCTTTCCTCTCTCAAATGGAATTGTAGGACAACGGAAAAGTTTAATCCTAATCTTACTTTCTTCTGTATCGTTTGAGTATTTATAAAAATATATTGCTCATGTTATTGTTCTTCAATTTCTAAAACTAAAGAACACAGTGGCAATATTTAAAGCCCCCTTTATGTTTCTTCCAAATTGCCTCCTCATCTTTAGACCAAAGATATTTGCTACCCTAAATATTTTGTTAATCATTCTCTCACTTCTTAAAAAATAATTTTAATTGATTTCAGAAAGGGAGAGGGAGAGAGAGAGAGAGAGACAGAAACATCAATGATGAGAGAGAATCATTGATCAGCTGCCTCCTGCATGGTCCACACTGGGGATGGAGCCTGCAACCTGGGCATGTGCCCCAACCAGAATCGAACCATGACCTCCTGGTTCCTAAGTCGATGCTCAACCACTGAGCCACCACAACCAGGCTCTCACTTTTTAAAAGAATTATCACCTATAACTATACCTATATCCCTAAATAATGTATTCTCTAATTTTTTTATTGTTTTAAACATTATAAAACCAAAATTATACTATCTGTATTTATCTATGGCATGATATTTTTTGTTAATGCCACAATTTTTAGATTTACCTATGTTGATAAGTATAGCTATGGCTTATTCATATTTATTCATTGCATGATATTCCTCAATATATTTATACATGCTTTATTTACATTCATATTCTTTCCATTTTCCCCTTACAGATAATGCTGCTATGAACATTCATGTCCATGTAAATGTTTGTATTTACTAGATAAAGACGGTGTATCAATTGACATTCCCAACAACAGTAGTTAGAGTTCCTATTATACCATATCTTTACCAATACTTGGTATTGACAGATTTTAATCTATTCTAATTTAATTATTGTGAAATATCCCTTTGTGGTTTTAATTTGCATCTCCATGATGCAAATTAGTTTCCGAAGAAGCTAATTTCATGCCTCAATGAGACATGTGTAATATCAGAGGCACAAATGTTTAACTCCCTAACCAACTCCTTTGGGCACTCTTCACAAACACCCATATGTGGTAAGAAATGAATCTTGTGTTTGCTGACCAAGGGCTTAATGAATTCAATTACATAATAATGATACTGGCCATATGTCTGCATTTGGGTTTTTTATTTATACCTTCATTTTTGTTCAGACAAAAGAAGGTGCTTGAGATGGATCAGGCAAATTTCCTTTTCTCGAAATCATAGAAGAGACCATGAAAACTCTGAGTTTAACAAACTTTTCCCAGTCTCACCACTTGCTACTTATAAAGCTAAAGCCATTATATAATTAAAAGGCAAAACTAAAAGCAACCTTGAAATTTACCTCTTCCAAGCTTTCACTTTTGAGCAGAAAAAACAAATAGAAGGAAACAGAGAGGTGACTTATTCAAGGTCAAATAGCCAGTTTGTAACTGAGCTGAGAACAGAAGGGAAAAAAAATCCAGTCATCTTTCAGTATACCCCCCTAACCCTCTGAGAACAGGCCTGTGAAAGAGATTCAGGATAGAAATCTCTGATATGGGGAGGGGGAGGAGGATAAATAGGAACAGGATATTAGCCAGAGGTGCTCAGGCCAAGAAGGCCATGCCCTAGGAGGCTTTTGGCATCACCGAGGGGCTGTCTTAATGCTCCCATTCACAGCTGAGGCAATCAACTCCCAGGATTGCGCCAGGCTGGATTGGTGAGTGAAGGATAGTATTTTCTAATGGGGCGGTCCCTAGCTATAGAGTAACCTGCCAGCCACCTTGACATGAGCTTCTAGAAGTCATTGTTTTAAAGCAGGCACCATTGCACTGGCTGAAAATACCTCGGTCAGATTATCATGTTCTTAATTAGCTGTGCATGATGGCAATCAATTAAGGATGGCATAAAAGCCAATAGAAATAATGCAACTCTCATTAGGGACTTCTCATTTGTTATATGAGTGTGTCTGCTGGGTGAGTTCCCATTAAAGCAAACTGGGGCCTATTATTTAAGCCATTTCAGGAGAGTGATAGGTTATCTTTCCATTTGACATTTATTGTACCTGGCATAAAGGTTAAAAACAATTATGTTTACTTGGAATATTTATTATCTTATGAGATTCAAGCAGGGCCATTATGTTTGTTTTCTTCTCCTTATCAAAGCTGGTCAAGAGGAAACTTTTAAATGAGCTTGAGCTAAATATTAAGGAAATTTTCCTTTCACTGAACTCAGAAAAATAAACCTGGAAATAAACCTAGAAATAGTGATACTCTGGTACAGCCACAGCTCTGAGACTTGTTTATCATTTGCACACTGTTGCTGCTACACATGCCCTGAGCCAGCTTCCAGTATCTGAAAGAGTCATATCAGAATTCCAGGAAGACACAATTAAATTAATGGAAAAGCTACGGGATTGGGAGGGGGTGGGATTGTGGGCTGATTTCAAAATTTCACTCTTCCACTAACTTCCTGTATGACTGACAACTCCATTTTTGGCTCAAGCCAAAAATCTTGACTCCTCCCTTTCTCTTATATCCTACATTCAAACCTTTAGCAAATCCTGTTTGGTACTACCTTCAAAATAAATTCAGAATTAAAGCACTTCTCATCTCTTTCACTGGTCCAAGCCAACATCATCTCTAGGCTGGATTACAATCACAGCTTCCTAACTGGTTGTATTAGTCGGGGTCCTCCAAAGAAACAGAATAGGAAATATATAACATATACAGAAACAGACAATCTACTGTCTGCAAGCTGGAGGCCCAGGAAAGCTAGTGGTGTCGGACCGCTTCAAGCCTGAAAGCGCCAGTATCCAGGGTGGAATGGAGAATAATGTAAGTCTCAGACCAGATTTCAAATTTGAAGGCCTGGGAATCAGGAGCGCCAATGTCTGAGGGAAGAAGATGGATGTCTTAGCTCAGTCAGAGAGTGAATTTGCCCTCCTCCACCTTTCTGTTCTATCTGGGACTCAATGGATTGGATGATGCCCAACTGCCCTGGTGAAAGAGGTCTTCTTACTCAGTCTGCTGATTCAAATGCTACTCTCATCCAGAGACACCATTACAGATACAACCAGAAATAATATTTTACCAGCCATCTGGGCATCCCTTAGTCCAGTCAAGTTGACACATAAAATTAACCATCATGCTGATCTTCTTATTTCATCTTCACCTTCTAACAGTCTATCTTTAACAGTACAGCTAAAATATAAGTCCCAGTCATATCATGTTGCTTATCTATTCAAAATCTGCAGTTGTTTCTCATTTCACTCAGTCTTACCAATGGCATTATAAACCGCATGGTACCTGGTAAGCCATCACTACTCTTCCTTCATCTTCCACTATCCTCCCTATCACTCACTTTACTCCAGACAAGCTGGCCTCCTTGCTGCTGCTGGAACATGCCCTCCACCAGAAAAGGCTTTCTCGCAGGTGCCTCCAAAGCTTACCCCCATCTTCTTTAAGTCTTAATTATTCAATGAAATCTACACTCATGACCCTAATTAAAGTTGCATCTCTTCCCACCCATTAGCCCTCTCTCCTTTTGTTAGTCTTTTTCCATGCCATTATCAATTGCTAACATTAGTATGATGTTAGTATAATCTAACATTTTTCATCTGTTTTGTTCACATGGATCTCAAGTGCCTTCAATACTGCCACCACAGAGTAGGGACTCAACAGTTATTTGCCCAATTTAATAATATTTCTCCTGTTTGGACTTCAATTTCTCAATCTGCATAATGATATATTTGAGCCGGTCCAGAGGTCAACAAACTTTTTTTTTTTTTGGTAAATGGTCAGACTGTTAGTTGTTTTTACAGCCATATGATCTCCATTACAACTTCTCAACTTTTCAACTCTGCCACTGTAGCATGAAATCAGTCTTAAATGACACACAAATGAATGGGCAAGGCTGTTACAATTAAATTTTATTTATAAAAATGGGCAAAGAACCAAATTTGGCCCCAAGTAATAGTTTTCCAACACCTGAATTAGATGATCTTTAAGAGGTCACTTGTTTCTGATGTGCTGTGGCTCTGGAGTATGAAGAGACAGGTTAGAGGAATTTTGGGGGGGAAGTTTGTCGATTTTGTTAACATTTTAATTTTTTTCTGTGGAATTCAACAAACTAATTTTTTTTAATCCGCACTGGAGGATATTTTTTCCATTGATTCTTAGAGAGAGTGGAAGAGAGGGGAGGAGGGATGGGAGAGGGGAGAGAGAGAGAAACATTGATGTGAAAGAGACACATCAATTGGTTGCCTCCCACACCCACCCTGACCGGGCCAGGGATGAGTCAACAACCCAGGTATGTGCCCTTGACTGGAAATAGAACCTGTGACCCTTCAGTGTGTGGGCCTATGCTATAGCCACTGAGCTGCACTGGACAGTGCACTAATTCTTTTTAAATTTCTTTTTCAATTACAGTTTACATTCAATATTATTTTGTATTAGTTTCAGGTATACAGCATAGTGGTTAGACAATCATATACTTTACAAAGTGTTCCCCCTGATATTTATAGTACCCACCTGGCACCATACATAGTCATTACAATATTATTGACTATATTCCCTATGCTGTATTTTACATCACAGTGACTATATTGTAACTTCCAGTTTGTACTTCTCAATCCCTTCACCTTTTTTCACCCAGTCCCTCAACCGCTCTCCCCTCTGTCCACCATCAGTCTCTTTTCTGTATCTATGAATCTATTTCTGTTTTATTTGTTCAGTTACATTCCACACGTAAGGGGATTTTTTTGTATCTCTCATGTAATACCACATAAAAACTACCTATTCTGCTTGTGCTTAGACCTGGGCAGTCTTGCAGAGAAAACAGGGTAAGCCAAGCCAAGTGCCAGGATGCCAAATCACTGAAAGGTGTTTTATGTGCTTAAGTCAGTACCTCGTTCCTACAATATAAAAATAGCATCAGCTTTCTCAGTGGTTTCCTTCATGGCACACCACATGCTGTCCGAGAATCATTCATGGGAAGCCCTGCTAGACAGAGTACCTAGATAGTAAAGAATTTAACCTTGCTCAGAAAGAGGTCTGACCTGTGCCTTTGGCTTCTGGAAGATAATCTCTAAACCTTTGAAATATCATGCCGGATAAGCATGTCTTTGCTTACCTGGATGCCTTGGTCACTAGAGAGTCTAACAATATTATTTATGACAGGGACTTTGGGTCATGTAGTGTCCACTTTAACTCAAGAGAGAATGGAGACTAAAGGTCAGCCATGCGGTATCAGTTCTACCTCTAGAGGGCCTAAAGGTCAGTCATGTAGGAGTTATGAGTCCACAATGGAACCCTAATGTAATCTCTAGACACCAAGAGTCAGGTGAGCTTCCCTGATTGGCGATACTCTGTGTGTACTGTTACACATTGATGCTAACAAAATACTTTCCATGACAACTGGAAGTTCTGCACTTGCAACTTTCCTGGACTCTGCCCCATGCTTCTCATCCCTTGAATGATTTTAATCTTTATCCCTTTCTGTTTTTACATTTTTTATTGATTTCAGAGAGGAAAGGAGAGGGAGAGAAAGATAAAAACATCAATGATGAGAGAGAATCATTGATTGGCTGCTTCCTGCATGCCCCACACTGGGGATCGAGCCTACAACATGGTCATGTGCCCTGACCAGGAATCAAACCATGACCTCCTTGTTCATAGGTTGTTACTCAACCACTGAGCATGCCAGTTGGGCTCTTTACCCTTTTCTTCTAGTAAATCATAACCTTGAATATAACAGCTTTCAATGAGTTCTATGAGTCTTCTTAGCAAATCATTGTGTTTGAGGGTGGCTTTGAGAAGCCCTCAAACTTTGTTGGTGTCAAAAGTGAGGGTTGTCTTGTGAACTGTGCTACCTCAAACTCTACAGTACCCTAGTCTCCTAGCCAAGGAAGGGGAACAATCTTCCTTTAGTTTTACCTACCATCTCACCCTCTTACTAAAATTCCTAGGCTTTCTTAATGCCTAATTTTGACTCTGGTTGTTTAGACCCCACCAAATGCAAACTCCCAAATTCTATGAAGTATTAGAACCACATATAAAAAGGAATTCTATGCCCCTGATGTCATCCATCAATATACATGAGGTCCTTGCCCAGTTGGCATAGTTCAGTGGTTGAGTGCCAACCTATGAACCAGGAGGTCACAATTCAATTTCCTGGTCAAGGTACATGCCCGAGTTGCAGGCTTGACCCCCGGTGTGGGGCATGAAGGAGGCAGCTGATCAATATTCTCTCTCATTGTTGATGTTTCCATCTCTCTCTCCCTCTCCCTTCCTCTCTGAAATCAATAAAAATATATTTTAAAAAATATCCATGAGATCCTGATGTGGATAGCAGAACATGGTAATGCAGGAGCTCCTATTGACAGGTGCCCATCAAAGGAGTCCTTGGGGCATATAACCCAGACATTATATCATAGAAGTAGGTTTAGCCAGATCTAAGTGTTTTCATTATCATGTCATTCATATTCTCTCTTTTCCTCCCTCCCTCCTTTGCTCCCTCTCCCCCCCTCTTTTCTGTCCACCTCTGCTTCTCTCTCTCTCCTTTTCTTATAGTCAATTAGGTAATTTAAAGCATCACATTAATATAGTTAAGCTTAATTATTAATCCATTCCAACCATTTGGAAAAGTATCTATTATTTGAAATATTTGTCAATTGGGGAACAGGTGAGTGAAATATGATATATCCACATGCTATTCAGCCTTTAATATGATATTTGTGGTGTTTATAATGACATATATAAATGATTCAACCTTGTTGGGAAAGGTAGGATTTGAAGTTCATATACATCAACTGCATATGTTTATCGATATAATGTAGGAACTACACAAAAATAGTAACAGTGATTATCTATGGTTTTTGAAGTATGAATAATTTCCTTTGTTATTTTTTTATATTTTCCAAATTTTCAGCCTGTCTTATTTTTAGAGAAAAAAAATGTTATATTACATAGTAGAAAATTTATTGATAACGACAAGGGAGACAGTACCTGTCAGTGCAGCAAATCCTTTCCCTTCAGGAAACACATCTCATAGTGTAATGTGTGCTGGTCAGTTATTTGTGTGTCTGGGGTTTTTTTTGTGGGGGGGGGGGTCAAAGACCATGTCTCCTTCCTTCACTGTTTAATTCCTATCACCTCACACAGATCATAGCATAGATTAAGCACTTCTTCAGTACATGTCCACTGAATTTCAGTTACAGTGGTAAGAAATGGTAATTTACGAAGGACACAGTGAAAGGCCTCCAAGAACCTTTCCAGTGCTCTGCTGGCCTGAATAGATCCAAGATAATCTCTCATGTTCAAAGGACCATGTCTCTCTGGCTCACCCAGATACCTTCTCCCTCACTACCCAATTAACAGCATGTTAACACCATTCCTGTAACAGCTTTAACCTCAATCACTAACTGCCCTGTAGCTGTCAAACCCTTTCCACTTACACAAATGCCAAGTCATACTGCTCCATTTATTGTAACTACTCGAGTAGAACAGAATTTGTTTACTGATATGGGAACCAATTCTCAACATTTCCTATGACCTCTTGTGGTTTCTGGCCCAGAATGTAACCTCACACTTACACACAATGTTGCTTATTTGCAAGGTCCTCTGGTGTCCAAAGAAATCTCATGTTGATTATCCAGAGCACTGCTCAGCCATGTGACCTAAATAGGCATCACTTTCCAGGGCCCTTGTGAATAATTTTGAAAAACTTTCCATCAAATTCTTGGTCCTTATCAACCCTCCTTCCTCAATAGAAGAGGCAGAAAGTACAAGTAAGGACTGTTTTTGCATCTTTCCTTGAAGAATCTGGCAGTACTCTGGGGATATAATGATATAACTGGTTATACAACTTGCCCCAAATGACTACTGCATGAAAAGTCCATTTTAGGTACTTTAGAGGGGACACAAAGAAAATAGAAGATGGAAAACTCCTTTGTATTCCCCTGAGAACTGACAGTCTAGTTTTTGCTGAAGCACATAAATATAAGAAAAAGGTTGATTGTCCTTCTCCAAGAAGTTGAGAATGTTGAATTAGAAAGTCAACTGAATGATATTTTCTGGGGGAAAGTGCAGACAATGAGCAAGAAGAATACCAATGGAACTAATCAAGGCACGTTTACTGGAGGTATCTCTGTAGACAGAGCTTGAAGGAAGAGATATGATATAATAATGAATAGCATATGGCTTAATACATAATGGTCAGGTAGAAGAAAATGTTGAATTGAGAATGTTACTGCCCAGATAGCTCTGCAGGAGTGGCATAAGTAGAGACATGGCCTAGCATCAAACAGGAGCAATTATAGATCTTTTCTAGAACTTACAACTCAACAGTAAGACCTGAACAAGATTACATGTGAATCCCACAGCTCCTTCAAGGCTAAAAGAAAACCTATATTGGTCAATGTTCTGAAAGTTTACAGAAAACTTTTGCCCTCTATAATTGCTACTTCTATAAGGCCACTTGCCTATCCCAACCCACATGGATATTAATTGTGTCTATTTCTTATGCCTCAAACTCTTCACAAACAAACCTGAGCTCTGCTTGCCAACATGTTTCTACTATTATTACTAATCATAATACTAACCAGCTTTAAGATTAAGAACTTTACACTAGTATTTTCACTGACTCTTCACAACACTTTAAGGTAAGCTCCAGTAAGTTCACCCAGCTGGAGGTAGAATAACTGGAACTTGAATCCATATCTGTCTTATATCAAAGTCCATCCTCTTATCCACTATTCTATAGGCTTTCAATATGCACATTAAGAAATCATAACTTCAACATGTTCCTATTTCTCCTTGTAGAAATTATTATATAAAATCAAAAACTAGCCCTGACTGGATTGGCTCAGTGGATAGAGCATCAGCCTGCGGACCCAAGGGTCCCAGGTTCAATTCTGGTCAGGGGCACATGCCTGGGTTGTGGGCTCAGTCCAAATGTGCAGGAGGCGGCCAATCAATGATTCCTTCTCGTCATTGATGTTTCTATCTCTCTCTTCTTCTTCCTTCCTCTCTGAAATCAATAAAAATATATTTTAAAAAATCAAAAACCAAATAAAATATTTTATAAACTCCATATTAAGAGAAAATGATATGACAAAGATTGCAAAGTGTTCATCAAAACCTATCTCCTTTCCTTTATGGACAAAAGCTATACTTACTCCAAAGACTTACTTGCAGTGAGATATGAGCATGTGATTGAGTTCCAGACAATAGAATGTGGATATAATTGATGTACACCACATCTAGGCCTGACCCTCAAAACCATCTTGTGTCCTCTTTCTTTCTTCCTATCATTGTTAATAGGAGGCAGATGATCTATTATCTATTAGAAGACTCAGAGGCTCCAGTAGATGGCAAAGCCATATGCTGGAAGGAGTCTGGGTCCTTAACAAGCACATAGAAGGCTACCCATTATGGACATTCTGCTGAGTGAAATGAGCCAGTCAAAGAAGGACAAATACTACATGATTCCACTTATATGAGACATTTAAAATAGTCATATGTATAGGCTAAAAGTATGGAACGGTGGTTTCCAGGGGCTGGGGAGGGGAAAATGGGGATTTGAATCAAAGGGCATAAAGTTTCAGTTAAGCAAGATGAATAAGTTCTCAATACCTGCTGTACAACATTATACCTATAGTCAACAACACTATACTGTGTGCTTGGTAAGACTTTAGATCTTGCCTGATCAGTGTGACTCAGTGGTTGAGTGTTGGCCTATGAACCAGGAGGTCTTGGTTCAATTCCTGGTCAGGGCACATGCCTAGATTGTGGGCTCAATCCCCTGTGGGGGCCATGCTGGATGCAGCTGATCAATGATTCTCTCTCATCATTGATGTTTCTATCTCTCCCTCTCCCTTCCTCTTTGAAATCAATAAAAATACTTTTTTTTAAAAAAAGAGTGTAGATCTCATGTTAAGTGTTCTTACCACAATAAAATTAAGAGAAAAAAAAAGAAACACTTCTTCACTTCAAAACCCTCTTACTCTTGCAGTCCTGGGAATCATGTCAGGCATTCATCAATTACCACGCTCTGACCCAGGAAGACATTTCACTTCCTCTAGAAAATCCACTGTAGGTTATTGAGAATCTTAAAATTCCTTGAATATCCCAAACTATCTTCAGAGATGTTGGAATGTGTAGAAACTACCATTGAGATAGCCCCTACCATTCTGAAATGTCAATGTGGCTCAGCCCCATTGGATGGCCATATCCCTAAGGGCTGGTGGAGGAGCAGCAGCTTTTGAAATGGGAATGCCAAAAGTTTATCTGGATGACAAAACAGGAGCAGGAAGGCCTTGCTGGAGTGATTAGAGATGAAGCTCAAGTGGTCCTAGTGTTTCAGTGTGCTCTAATGAATCCTATTAAATATTACCTGAGCCCTAGCCGGCTTGGCTCAGTGGATAGAGCATCAGCCTGCGGACTGAAGGGTCCCAGGTTCGATTCCGGCCAAGGGCACATGCCTGGGTTTCGGGCTCAATCCCCAGTAGGGGGTGTGCAGGAGGCAGCTGATCGGTGATTCTCATCATTGATGTTTTTATCTCTCTCTCCTTCTCCCTTCCTCTCTGAAATCAATAAAGAAATGTATTTAAAAATATTACCTGAGCATGAAGTGTATGCTTTTTAGTAAACAAACCTAAAACTCAATGTATAACAGCATTACAGTGAAGTATCTCTGTAATATACTTTTGATACATCCATTAGTCCAGGGACATAAATTTAAACAAGAAATAGTTTCTCCAGAAAGTATTCCAATTTCAATTATACCCTGAGTTGGGGAAATCATTTCCTAAAGAAAAAAAATCACCAGAATATTACTGTGTTGTACTATATTGGCCATGTTGGGTTGTTTGTTAATTTATGGAAAATAGGTAAAAAATATTGGAGAACTGAGAACTTTCCCTCCTTTGTACCTTTGCTTCCTACTATTTACTTAATTTCTGTTGTTTTTTGTTTCTTTGTGATTTTTTTAAGGAATGATACTTTTTAATAATATGTTTTTATTGATTTCAGAGAGAGGAAGGGAGAGGGAGCTAGAGCTAAAATCATCAATGATGAGTCAATGATCAGTTGCCTCCTGTATGCCCCCTACTGAGGATTGAGCCCCCAACCCGGGGATGTGCCCTGATGGGGAATTGAATGGTGACCTCCTGGTTTATGGGTTGATGCCCAACCACTGAGCCACAC
The DNA here is from genome assembly GCF_000147115.1 of Myotis lucifugus. Lineage (NCBI taxonomy): Eukaryota > Metazoa > Chordata > Mammalia > Chiroptera > Vespertilionidae > Myotis > Myotis lucifugus. The sequence goes on along the minus strand of NW_005871050.1, from coordinate 10,026,085 downwards.
CAACCAGGCAATTTCTGTTGTTTTGTCCTATCATAGTTAATAATTCCCCTGCCATAATGGATGGCACCAAACATTGTCTCAATGAACACACGCGCACGCACACACACACACACACACACACACACACACACACGGGTTTAGGCACTGAAGAATTATACCAAAATGTCTCTTAAGTTTCAGCAAAGAAAACCTTTTTAAATCACACTGTTTCATTTGACCCAGTTAGCTTATTTTATTAGAAACCATAATTAACAAGGCTAAGATAGAAGTTTGATTACACAGACAAAAACTGTTCTAATAGCTCCAGCTAGAGCTCTAACCCAGGCCACAGATGAAATCCTCAGCTCAGTGAGTCACCTCTGTAAGAGTGACTTTGGCTCAAGTAAGATTATAAGGATGGCTCAGTGCAAATCCATCCTGACTCCTGGAGAAAAACTAAAAGAAAATTGCTACTGGGTCTAAATGTGCTGTTTTTCTTTTATACAAAGGACAGAAGGTCCATTCTTTTCTTTGTTCAGTGAAATGTAAACATCTCCAGACCTCTCCTTACTTCTGGTGGCTCAATCTGTGCTCTCTGCTTGTAATGACTTTGGCTCTTGGGATTAGCACAGTTTTAAGGCTACTGAGATGGTTTATTTCTGGTTTATTTCCCCTGGAACCATACAGAATATGCACAGAGAGCACAGTCCTGACCTTTGAGCTGTATAATGCTTTTGTAATCGATACCATAGGAAATGCATGGCTTTACCATTTCTAACATTAATAAAAATCTCATACACACCATGGGTAATGTTGCTGTTAGCCTAAAGATGAAGGGATTGAAGCCATGGCTCCTGGGTCTGTCTGAGACAGTCCTCTGGTATTTTTCTGAAGAAAAAGAATCATTTCTAGATAGTAGTGATAGAGTTTAAATCCCTGGGATCTGGGCCCAATAACCTGACAGAAGCCTCTGCAATCATGGTGTTCAGTGTCAGCTCATTTGATTCTCACAACCAATCTTGAATCATATGCACGCTATTCATTTTAGAGGAGAGGGATGCATAAGAAAAACAGAGAGAGGAAGTGACTTACTCAAGCTCACACCAGCTGCTGATTGAGACAGCAAAGGCACTCTTCTTAGTCTTGTGATTCCTACATGTTGTAATTTCATCAAATATTTGCCTGGCCTGTTTGGAGCAGTTACTCAGATGAGATGGGGTCTCAATCAAAATCAGTAATGTCCCCATGAGTCAGCCATACTCTCTTTTCTCTTGGGATGAATGCATCCTTAAGGATGTTTGGGTTCCTATATGTCCCATGATTCTTGAAGACAGTTTAACTGAATTAGGACTGTTAACGTAAAAAACCATTGAAACCTGTAAAGAATTTTGTGAGTTTATTTGAACCGAACTGTCGACCTATGCCAGGAAGCAGAACCTCAATGAATTGAGATAATGCTCTGGAGAATGGCGGGTTACATCTGTATTTATACATTGCAATCAAAGGAAAGGGACGGGCGTAGGTGGGTTACATGAAATTCATTGGTGATAGATTAAGGAGGTGGGATAAAGCAAAGTGGGGGGACCTCTGGGATAGGGTAAAAAGTGAAATGATGGACATATGCTTCTTTTACATAGATGGATACAGGATAGTTTAACATAATTAAGTTGACAATTAACTTGATAACAATAACAATAACAATGAGGGAGGGTCCTGGTGCCATTTGTTGTGCCCTGAGGGGTCCAGAAAAAAAGGGAAGCTACAACTTACCCAGACATTTCACTGATATGTTATCTTAGAGGCAAAAAGACAAATGGGCTCTGTAAAGATCTAAGTTGATCTCTGTCAGGGAAAATACTGGCCTAGGACATGACTACCCACCATAACCTGTTTGTAGTTAAATATTTAATTTTCAGAACATCTTTTGTGGTTATTTTAGGTCTTTGAGTTTTCACAACCACCATGCAGGCCTTCCCTGAGTTTGTCAGGTTAGCATGTGGCCCCTTTTGTCCACAGGACAATTTACCTTGATTCCAACTTTGAAGTCAGGAGGCTTGGTGGTACTTTTCCACCACTATATTTCATTCCTTATTTCCTATTTCTTCCCTTTCATTGTTCTGTAGTTAGTAAAAAAAAAATGTCTATTTCCTTTTCTCCCATTTTTGCCTCCTAGTGACTTTCACTATTTACCTGTGTCTAGCCATCCAGATGCATTCATTGTGTAATCTCTCCTGGATACATGAATAGTACTTTCTCCCTGTCCCCAGCTCTTTTCTTCATTATTTCCTATAGAAATTAATCCAAATTTATCATTTTCTACTGACATCAGTGACAGCCACCAATCCCACATCTAGATTCTATTCTTTCTTTAAAATGCAGGGAATCTCTAGTGTATATCAGCTTTAAATTTTGTTGATCTAAAAGTTTGCAGCTCTCTTTTTTTTAGGATTTTATACTTAAGGCCTGATGGAGTGGAGACTCTATTTAATTCCCATTGGAAAATAGCTTGCAAGCCAGCCAAATAATGGTCCAGATGTAAAACCAAAAAGTAAAAAGGGCAGCCATTTAAATACAGGAAAGGAGGCCAATACGTAAGCAAAACTAGAAAAAATGCTATCCATTACCCATGTCCTCCTCCCAAACAAAAACACTGAAGTTTTTAATCTTTATCCAATTATCAGAAAACTTTATATAAAAATGCAATCAAAAGAATAAACTGGCAAACAAAATAGGTCCAGAGGCATGAATGCATGGAACAAATTGACAGACCTCAGAAGAGAAGTGGTTAGTAGGGATGGGAAGAGATTAACCAAAGAACTCATATGCATATATACATAGCTCATGGACACAGACAATAGTGTGGTTAAGGCCTGGGGTGGGGTGGGGCTGGGTGGAGAGGGAGAAAATGGGGGAACATCTATAATATTAATAAAAAAATAATAATCAGTCAAAATGTAAAGCACTTACCCAAAACATACTAACTCTGTGGATTACTAAAATAGAACCCTAAGGCTAAAAGGGGATGGAAAGGATCATCCTTGTCTACCCCTTGGTCTTTTTACAGTAAGGTCCTGTATATATTAGAATGACTTGCCCGTTTTCAAAGATGCTCAATAAGGGCCATTATGTAAGTGTCCTCTGAGGTTATCTGCAATTGGGCAAACACATCAAAGTTCACTTAAATCATATAAGCGATGTGGATATAAACTCCAAACACCAATCTTATCTAGACTGGTAGGAGACTATTTTTAGAAATAAAATGTGTTTATCTGTTGAGCGACAGACTCAGTTATAGGACTCAGAAACAATAAAGAGGAGGAAAACAGAGTTTTGTTCCTAGGGGCTCACACTCTGTTTGGGGAGATCCATACTAAGAGTGTGATAGGCACTGTAATTGCAATTTACACAAAAATCTATGGAAGCAAAAAGGAAAGAAGAATCAAAACTGGGTAAGGGAGCTGAGGAAAAATTTGTGGCTGGATCTTGATGACTGTACAAGAGTTTAGTGGGTAGAAGAGTCTAAGAGAATGCAGCACAGTTCAGGAAAAACAAACAAACAAACAAAAAAAAAACATGTGTTTGGGTAGCAAACACATCTACCTGCCCTATTTTTACAGATGATTTCTGTGGCAGAGATGAAGTTTGAGCCATATTGTGAATGGCGTTACATCCTCATGCATAATGAGGATTTATGATTTTATACTATAGGCAGGTTTATGACAGAGAATTATATGGTCATATTTGCATTTTGGAAAAATCACTCTAACTTCCAGATAGAAGCAGGCTAGAGGAAACAGATTAAAGGATGTATCACAGAGTCCAAGTTGTCAAGTGTCTGCCTGGAGCTGTCCCGTGGCTGAGACAGACTAGCAATGATGAAGAGTGAAGTTTAATACTGATGAAAACAAGAGACAGGAAAAAATAAAAAAATAAAAACAATGTGAGGGAGGAATAAAACATGAAAGTAGGAGAAAATAATAATGCTAAAATTAAGTGTTTACTATGTATTAGGCAAGGCATTTAAAATGTTTTATTCATATTATCTCATTTAATCTTTTCAATGACCTAACGAAGTAAGTATGACTATCCAAGTGTACAGATGGATAATCTATAGCAGAAAGAGATAATTGTCTTGCTCAGGGTCATATAAGAAGTGAGTGATGAAAGCAGCATTCCAATCTCCACTCCTAACTACTTAACTAGAGAAAGCAAGAGAGACAGCAAGAGCATAAAAATAAATGACACAATAGAGGACAAGGAAGGAAACAAAAGGGACTGTGAAGAAAAAAAATAAGAAAGAAAATGGCAAAAGTGAGGCAGGTTATATTAATTGATAACATTCTTATATACAAACACTAGAATATATTTCACTAAAACTTGCCTTTAAGTATCTGTCTAAGGCAGCCGTGGGCAAACTACGGCCCCGCGGGTCGGATCCGGCCCGTTTGAAATGAATAAAACTAAAAAAAAAAAAGACCGTACCCTTTTATGTAATGATGTTTACTTTGAATTTATATTAGTTCACACAAACACTCCATCCATGCTTTTGTTCCGGCCCTCCGGTCCAGTTTAAGAACCCATTGTGGCCCTCGAGTCAAAAAGTTTGCCCACCCCTGGAAGGTGCCAAAGACTAGTGACCAATGGTATAAATGAACATCCCTCAGACAGTTATCCAATGATGTGCATCTGAATCCAGGCCCAACTGTTATTAGGTTAACCCAAATTAAATTGCAGTATTTGAACACTTTTCACCTATAAAAACATAATCCTAATAGCTTCCCACCAGACTAACTTTAAGGTGAAATACGTTCTTAACCAAAATTCACTTCCTTACTTTCAAGTTTTGTCATTCTGAGTACTCTTACCACCTTGCACAGAGAAGCTGGACCTATGCCAAGCTGTAGTGACTGTCAATCAGTCTTGATAAGCCGTTAGAAAGTGGTTCACAAATGTCAGAGGGGAAGTTGGTGGGGAGAACTGGATAAAAGGAGGTGAAGAGCCTGGCTGGCGTGCCTTAGTGGTTGAGTGTCAACTTATGAGCCAGGAGGTCACAGTTCCATTCCCGGTCAGAGCATGGTTCGATTCCTAGTCAGAACATGGGTTGCAGCTCAATCCCCATTGTGGGGCATGCAGGAGGCAGCCAATTAATGATTCTCTCTGAAATCAATAAAAATATATTTTTTAAAAAGATGAAAAAATTAGCCAAAGAACATATATGCATAGTCCATGGACAAAGACAGTGTGGTGAAGGCCAGAGGAGGGGGGGCGAGGGGCACTGGGTGGAGGTGAGCAAAGGTAGGGGGGTGGAAGACATCTGTAATAGTGTCAACAACTTAAAAAAAAAGGCCAAGAGGTAATAAACACTAAGGAAATATACACCTCTTTGACCTTATTTTCACTTTGGAGAGTGGATATGGTGGAAGGAGACAGAGTTGTCAGAGTACTCAAAGAATTGAAAATAGAACCTAAGAATCATTGAAATGTGCATGTCTCTCTCATTAGGGCCAATAACAGGATGTTATTGAACTTTATAAATGGTAACTGCATTCAAGTTTGCTTCAATATTGCTTCACAGGTCTTAGAAAGTTCTATTAAAACTTCATATGAATTAAGGAATTAGTTAATAAAAGCTTTCTCTCCACAAAGATTCCTGTCTCCTTGCATTTTTAAATACATAAAATGATCTCCAAGTAAAGCTGCACGAAGCTGAATCTTTGCACCAGACAATCACCTCTGTTGTTTTGCAACCAGTAGCCTTTAAGGATCCTTCTTTGTGAGGGCTTTCATTTTCTGAACATTGGTGACATGGTGATGGGAAGACAGATGGAACATCAAGATAGGAGGCATAAAAGTAAACTGCTACACATTTGATTTTTTTTGTGTGATTATCAGAAGCCACTGAAAGGAGGAGAGAAAAAAAATCTCCCTTGGCAGATATAAATTACATTCGTTACTATTTTTTTCTTTTTTAATAAACCATCTTCTACTGGGGAAGGATCTTGTATTCAATATTGAACACTAGTGTTTTAAAGCTGGAAGGAACTTTAGATATTATTTAGTTTTACACTTCATTTCATAGTTAGAAAACCAAGAATCAGAAGGGATAGCTATATATTGGCCAAGGTGAGTGTATGGCACTAGAATCTGGGTCTTCTGACTTTCTAGCTTTGTTCTCACACTGGGCTAAATCATTGTCTATTGTGCTCTTATGTGATGATAATAATAACTGATATTTTAAGTACTTATTAATTGCTCTCTATGTAGTAACTCATTTAAACCTTACAACCTTTTTCAGTTAATTACTATTATTACCCCTTTTACATAGGACTATCTGAACCCCAGAAAAGTAAAATAGCATTTCCAAGATCACCCAGCTAGTAAGGTATAGTCATGATTCACAACCAGCCAGTCTGGCTCCGGAGTCTTATTCTTAACTCTTATGCTATACACAGTAGTATCTATATCCTTAGGTACATATCCTGTCTCTAAGGGAAGGTTTTACGCAACTTCCCTTTTCTTTTCTTTTTTTAACCAGTTAACTGCCACGTGTCCAAACAGAAACCATCCCCACATGCCATGATATTTTGAATTTAATTAAAAAATCAATTTGCAATGAATATTATAAAAATAAATATATTACAATTTGGGTGTTCTTGAATATTTTCAGTTGAAATTCTCATGAAAACTGATTTTAAAGTTGGTCTATAGACACTTATGGCAGGCAAATGGTTAATTTCTATTGTTGAGAGTATTACATATGTCCCCATTATCCCCCTTTGACCCATTCCAGCCTGCCCCCACACTATCCCAGGCCTTCACCACCCTATTGTCTGTGTCCATGTGTTATGCATATATGCATACAAGTTCTTTGGTTGATCTCTTCCCATGCACCCACCCTCCCTTGCCTTCCCTCTGAGATATTCAGCAGTCTGTCTCCCCAACTAGATATAAGTACTAGTAATAGTACCACTTATATCTTAAATATTGTACAGACATGAAGCATGGAGGATATGTTTGATCCTGAGGAAGTTAGTAATGAAGACAGAAACAAATGAAGCTTGGCAGGTGCCAATGTAAATTTAAATCACAAAAACCTCATTTGCTCTACCTGCAGACTCCAACTGCCTGTCCTAAGCCTCTATTGCTAGCAGTGATGGATTTATACTTTGATTCAAGTTTTTACCCAACTTCCATTTTCAATACACTAAGTTGTTCTTATAATCCTATCTAATAATAGACAAACATGGTAATTGACCATACCTTCGCTACGCCTCCCGTTGGCTAATCAGCAAGATATGCAAATTAACCACCAACAAAGATGGCGGCTAATTTGCATACGTAGGCACGAAGCGGCGGAGCCAAGACTGAAGGCGGCTCCGGCCGGGGCAGCGCAGGCTTGAAGGCGGCTCCGGCCAGAGCAGCGAAGACTGAAGGTGGCTCTGGCCAGAGCAAAGGCCTGGGTCCCGGGTGCCGAAGGAAAACTGGTGCTGGCAGCCAGGGTAAGGGAAGGCCTATTGCACGAATCTTTTCATGCAACAGGCCTCTAGTAACTATAATAAATGTCGCTTGATGGCTTCATGGAAAAGGTTCAAGGATTCAACAGTCTGGGTTTTTCAGCCAGGAAAACAGGTTTCAACACAAGAAGGGAGTAGCTTGACCCTCCACCTCTGACTCCACTGGCAGAAATGTGGCTGGTGCCCACAAGAATCAAGATATCAACACTTGTATCACAAAGGAAAACTGACAACTCTGTCAATGTAGTCAGCAATCATTCATTGCATAATGCCTCTCTGCTGGTCACTGTGTCATGTGCTATGGAAGATAGAGAAGTGATAAAGATACAGCCCTTGTCTTTGAGGGTATCTCACAAACTAGTGATGACATGCTTGTAAATAAGAAACTAAAACTAGTAGCAGAGTAACATCAATGTCAAATAAGAGTACTAGTGCCCAACTGGCATGGCTCAGTAGTTGAGCATTGACCTATGAACCAGGAGGTCACAGTTAAATTCCTGGTCAGGGCACATGCCCGGGTTGTGGGCTAGATCCCCAGTGGGGGTCGGTGCAGGAGGTAGATGGTCAATGATTCTCTCTCATCATTGATGTTTCTCTCTCTCTCTCCCTCTTTGCTTCTTCTCTGAAATCAATAAAATATATTTTTAAAAAAAGAGTACTAGCAATACAGGAAAGCCTCAAAGATCTGACAAAATTTGAGCTAAGTCTTCAAGAATGAGCAGATTTCACAGTCAATGTTGAGGGAGAGGGGAAAGAGAGAAGAGTATTCTAGGATAAACAGTAAGAGCAAAGGCCTGTAGGTAAGAAATTTCCAGGCATATTTTGATGAGCCTTCAATTTGTTATTAGGAGTGGTAGGAAGCTAAACCTGCAAAGGCATTTAGAGGCCCTAACATGGAGAGCCTTAAGTTTATGACTTAAGAATTTGACTTTATTTTGGAAATGTTGGGTCATTTAAGAATTTTGATCAAAGAAATGGCAGAAGTAGAACTATACTTTAAGAAAGGTAATCTGTCATTATTGTGTAGAATACTAGATTGAAAAGCAGAGGCTAATGGCAAAAAGACTATTTGGGAAGTTGTTATAATGGAAAATAAAATGATACTATCTGGGCAGAGTTGTGCTAAGTAAAGTCTATCTTTAGGGTATTTTTGCAAGTACCCACAGAGCACCTCACTGACCTTTGCCTGCCCCCACCAACAGCTGTTTCCATATATGGTATGCCCTTTTCCCTAAAGATCCTGCTAGGTGAACAGGAGGCAAGGTTCAATGGGTCAATCATTGAAGTTCCAAATCTAAATATATGTGGAAAAAACAGACTTCCTCACTACTATAGCCAGTGTGTTCATTAAAAAGAATCCCATAAAGCATGGCCTCTGTAGCTCAGTGGTTGAGCATTGACCTATGAATCAAGAGTTCATGGTTCAATTCCCGGTCAGGGCACATGCCCAGGTTTTAGGCTTGATCCCCAGTGTGGGGCATGCAGGAGGCAGTGCTCAATGATTCTCTCTCATCATTGATATTTCTATCTCTCTCTCCCTCCCTCTCCCTTCCACTCTGAAATCAATAAATATATATATATATATATATATGATATATATATATATATATATATAAGAATCCCAGGAATTCCCTAACCAGTTTGGCTCAGTGGATAGAGCATCGGCCTGCGGACTGAAAGGTCCCAGGTTCGATTCCGGTCAAGGGCATGTACCTTGGTTGCGGGCACATCCCTAGTGGGAGGTGTGCAGGAGGCAGCTGATTGATGTTTCTCTCTCATGGATGTTTCTGACTCTCTGTCCCTCTCCCTTCCTCTCTGTAAAAAATCAATAAAATATTTTTAAAAAAGAATCCCAGGAAGACAATGTAAATCTACAATCACCATGAGCTAAAGTGAGACTGTGGTGGCTCAACTTCACAGACATACTATACAAACACCAGCTGTGCCAAGTCTGTGGCAGGCTTTAGATGATCCCCCAGAGTACAGGCCAATCAAGAAGTAAAAGAAAATTATTTGTGAGCTGTGCATTTGTATTTTCTTATTGTCCTAAAGTGAACAATAATTTCGCTAAAATATTCCAATGGGATTCAAGCCATTTAAGGGGAAAAGTGTTTCTATAATTTGCATGCATGTTTGATGTTGCCCATCCTTGCATTTCAGAGTGAGGATTCAGGCTAGAAAGGATTCTCATCACCCCCAGCAAGTAAATCAAACTGATTTACAAATTTTCCTATGCTCTTCTCATGCTCTTCTGTTAGAGCCATGATCAATTTCAGTTGCTCTGAGGCCAGAGTAAAGGTCAGAGCTTCAATAATATTAGGCGAGGAATTAGTTCATTAACATCGCTGCAGGTCTTTCCTTCTGAATAGGTGGGAAGGAAAACATTGCAGGGACAGCCACCTTCAGGAAGCGTTATGCTTCACAGTGGTCTGCGTTGCACATGTGGGGCATAAGAAGAATGAAGGCAGTTAAAATTTGTTTGCAAATCTGTTGTTTCCTTGTTTGCTTCTAAGAAAACACACCACCATCTGTCTCACTGGTCTTAAATCATATCCTGTCACTGTAGCACTAGTGCTCTCTGCCTCTTTGTATTCTGCTTTCTGCTTTAATCTTTGAAGAAGTTCAAGGGTTGTGCTTTGAGAATCTGTATTTCCCAAGAATTCCACACAACCCCAATCATTTTTTCAGGACAAAGACATATGTTTGCACTCTAGAAGATGTCACTGATATAGACTACAATGTGAATGATGCTGCCTGGAGTTGTGCAACACTAAATCCCAGCAATTGCACCTAACCACTCCGACTTTGATCTGCAAACAAAAAGGAATTAGGTAATGGTTACTGTGGGCAGCTCTTTGTCACCTTTTTTCTGCTTTCTCCCTACCACCTGTTTTCCTCTGTGCCAAATACAATATGTGCTGACCAAAATCTATGTTCTTCTCTTCTTCAGCACACTACTAGAATGTATTTTCCAAGCCTCTTGCATCTACATGGGGCCATGTAACTAATTCTCAGCAATGGGCAGAAGAGATTTAGATCACCTGTGGGCCAAAGTGCTTAAGACTGAATGCACCTTCTGTGTCCCCTTCCTTTAGATGTCAAGAATGATGCCAGAAGATACTGAGGCCAGATGGAAGTTGGGTAACACTGAAGCCCTGCAAATGTACATGCCCTCCTGGACCTTGGTCTGAAAACAAAAGGCAATCATATAAAATGGTTATTATGGGTAGTCCTAGATGGAAAGACCCTGATGACTGAATGGAGCACAGCTCTCCTGCCATCCTGCACTCGAGAGTGACATGAAAAAGACATATACTTGCCAGGCTGGTATTTCTCAGTGCTCGAGCATCGACCTATGAACCAGGAGGTCAGGGTTCGATTCCCAGTCAGGGCACATGCCTGGGTTTCAGGATCAGTCCCCAGTGGGGACGTGCAGGAGACAGCAGATTAATAATTCTCTCATCATTGATGTTTCTATCTCTCTCTCTCTCTCCCTTCCTCTCTGAAATCAATAAAAAATATTTGTAAAAACTTATTTTAAAAAGACATATACTTTGAACATGTTATGGCAATGAGATGTGGAGATTTGGGGTTATAGCAAATACCTTAAGCTGATTTACATACTTTTCTAATGTAGTCAAACTTAACCTTGTCCTAACTGCTCAGGGCATTCTACTACTGACCTCAACCCAAACTTGATCCCCTCATCTCCTAATTGAGATATTTGTGCTCCCAGTCTTTTTCTAATGGAACTCTGTTCTCTGTGAGCTGAGAATGTTTGATCAAGTAACCCAGAATCTCAAGTAACCCAGAAACAGTGTAATAGCTGTTAATGAGTATGCCAGTTCCTTTGGATGTAAGAGATCCAGATGAGGATAATGTTCAGGATGGTTCATGTCTATCTTAGTATCATTTGGTATCCAGTGAGGACCCTAGCACCAGAAATGATTAGAGGATCTAATGGCTTTGTCAGTTAGATACACTAGACTGAGAACTCTATTAAACTGATAGGGGCAGAAATAGAATATTGGGACCACCTATAATTGTAAGAAATAATAATCAGGCTCTGTTAACTGTGATTGTTCTGTTCTAATTAAAGAAGGCACATTCTAAGCTGGCTGGGAGTTGCAAGCAGGAACTGGGAGCTCATCTGGAAATGTGGCCCATCCTCCACATCAGGGAGCTGCTATCATCATGAAAAGATTAACAACCTTGTGGCAGAAACCAGAGGAGCCAGCCCTTTGAAAACCCCCAGCCTTTGCATAGCATCAGGCCTTTGCAAACCCCCAGTCTGCATTACCTGTAAACTGCCCATTTGGCATACCCATTCTTATCCCTTTTGCCTACTTCCCCATTTAATCTTCATCCTTCTACCCAATATAAGCAGCTGGCTTATGGGGGGCTGCAGAGCAGATTTTTGTTGATGACCTGCTGATCTCCAGTACTGTGGGCATTACTGGACTAAAGGCTTATATATGATTCAACCCTGTCTCTGCTGAATTGGCTCAAGTAGTGACAGGAAGCCTGGACCCATTGATTCTCCAGTTACAACTTTGGAAATTGCTCTCACCTGAATTTCCTTAGCACTTGGACACAGGCTTTATTTATTTTCTGTTTTCCTCTGGGTTTGCCTCTGTTTAGATACCATTTTGGCTATATTTTGGGGGTGGTTTATTGGAGGTTGGTGGGGAGCTGACTTACCCTGCCTATAACTCTCCCTGTAGGACCATGAGCAATTCAAGGGAACAGAACACATCTCCTCTGCCTCTAGCACGCTGGTGCTCCAAACAACAAACAGTGGGCTCTCTCTCTCTCTCTCTCTCTCTACTGGCTAGACTACTGGTCTCAAGAGGACATTCAAAAAATACGTAGTTTTACTTTTATTTCCAAAGAAAACTAATCATGGAATAGTTCAAAAGTCAAACCCTAGTAAACTGTTTAGTTACCACCAGAGGAGTCATTGGATACAACACATGAATCAGACCTTCCCCCCGCCCCCACACACAAGCATCTCAATTCCTGCCTTCTCTATCAATTATTCAGGTTTGTACTCAGGCTCCAGATTAGTCATGGCAACTAGTTCCTAATCTAACAGCAATAAAAGAAGCTTTCCTTCCCCTTTTCCTTCCCAGAGCTGTAATCAAATCAATAGCCACAACTCTGACTTCCTGGCCTGGGGCTGAGCCAGCCAGAAGAATGGCAATGCTCAGGGCTTTGTTATTTTTCATAGAAAGAGATTTCACTATTGATCACTAAGGCAAAGAAAAGCTGGTGGCAGGATGGAGGAGCTAATGGAAAGAGATGAGATAAAATCCAGCTGGGCATCCCTGAGGTCATTCTGTGTATAACTGAAGGAAGTTCAAGTGAGAATCTGAAAAAGCAAATAATAGGACCCCGATTCTGCAATCACCAAACAAAGTATCTGACAGTCCTTGCTGTCTTGGTGTATGCTATTTTTTTTCCAGCTGAACTACCTAATGATCAAACACGACACACCTCATGCTTACTAGCCTTTGTTCAGAAAATATTCTGAAATTTGCTACTCAGCTGGAGGCTAAGACTGTGGACATTCTTTCCACTTTACGAGAAGACACTTTTTCAACAGAAGTGCTTCTGTGTGTTGTTACTGCTGTGCAGATGGGCCTTGCTTTATGAAAGTAGGCTCCAGAAGAGTTCCCTAAATTGAATTTTTAAAAATCAAATTATATTTCTTCCCTGCGACACAATACAATCACAGAGCAGCTTTTTCATTATTTGGGCTCAGCTGATAGAGGCTTGAAAATTTTTGCCTGCCTCTGACCCCCAGCCCAATATTTAATGATATAAAAACGGCTTCTAACACAAGGGAACCTGCTATTCCAGAAAACTCCATTGTTGAAATAAAATAACAACAATGTCAACAGCTGCAACTGTTATTTGGTGGTCACTGCCTATGCATCACACTGGGCAGTTTACATGTATTATCACATTTAACCCCAGAAGTACTTTCCTAGATAAGGTATCCTTATCCCTATTTTCATAAGAGCAGAACCCGAGTCTCAGAGAGATTAAGTAATTTAACCAAGTTCACGTAGCTACTTAGCAGTAGAGTAGAGCTTTTAACCCATACCTGTGTAACTTCAAATCTTTGCTCTTTCAACTACTTGTCTGCCTCCTGAATTTGGGGTAGTAGTGTAAAATTTGCCACCAATCTATCTATAATTTTTAAATAGAGGAGGGATGTCCTTGTTAGGGGCAGAAAAAGAATATTGGGGACCAGCTATAATTATAAGAAATATTAACCATGCTCTGTTAACCATGATTGCTTTGTTCTGATTAAAGAAAGCACATTCCAATCTTGCTGGGGGTTGCACTTGGGACCTGGGAGCTCACCTGGAAATGTGGCCCATCCTCCATATCCTGGAGCTGCTATTATCATGGAAAGATTTCCAACCTCATTGTGGAAACCAGAGGTGCCAGCCCTTTGCATACCCACAGGTCTTTGCAAACCCCCGGCAGAATTACCTGTAAACTGCCCATTTGGCATACCCTTTTGCCTATTTGCCCATGTAATCTTCGTCTTTCTACCCAATATAAGCAGCTGGCTTATGGTGGGAGGCAGAGCAGATTTTTGTGGATGACTTGCTGCTCTCCCATACAGTTGACATTATTGCAATAAATGTTCATATATGATTCAATCTGCTGAATTGGCTCAAGTAGAGACTGACAGCCCAGACCAATTGATTGTCTGTCAGTGGTCAGCAAACTGCAGCTCGGCAAAACTGCGGCTCTTTGGCCCCTTGAGTGTGGCTCTTCCACAAAATACTGGCTCTTCCACAAAATACCGACTTCTGCGCATGGGCCACGAAGTTTCAATTGCACTTGTACGTGCGCGCCCGATCGTGGTATTTTGTGGAAGAGCCACACTCAAGGGGCCAAAGAGCCACATGTGGCTCGAGAGCCGTGGTTTGCCGACCATGAGTCTGGTTACATCCTGATATTCTAATCACTGCCTGGAGTTTCATCTTCATTCTGCCACTAACTTGCTGTGTGAATTTCAGCGAGCAGTTTGCCTTCTCTAGTTCTCTCTGTTCTGTCATCTCTAAATTTAGGAGATTGGTCCAGAAAATCTCTAATGTCCTTTTTACCTCTATAAATTCATGGCTACATACTTTTAAATTCTTAAGAGAAACATGATAATCCTTAATATCCACTTAGATGCCATTTTATGCCACAAGTTTTTCACAAGTTCTTCCAAAATGGGTATTGTTCTGCACTCATCAGCAATGGCATAAAACTGGTCACTATGAGGTCTTTTTGTTTGTGTCTACACAGGCAAACCCCTTCAGTCTTATTCTTCAAGCTAGTACATGTTGTTCTAATCTCAGTATGGCCAAATGAACAGTTTGACTGAATTTTTCACTTTTCAGCGGATCATTTTGATTTTCTTGTCTAAATGCCCTGTCTTTGACAACTAAATGATATCCTACCTGAAAAACCGCTTTTTGTTTTCAATTGGCCTTTTTGAAGGCAAAGAAGAGGCTCTAGAAGGCCTGTCATTAACCCAGGAATAGTTAAAAGCAGGATGCCAGTTGCATCTCAAGCACTGCCGTTTTACCCCCAGCTCATCGGCTGCACTTTCTGGGAATGACCTGGAACACCAACCTCTAAAAGGAGCTGCGTCCCTGCATACCCAAATGTGGTTCAAAAGCCATGTAAATAAATATACATGAACTGAACTGGAACAGCTGGGGAGTTCTCAACAGGGACCTCTAATGACCTCTGAATTGAAAGGGACACAGCTGATCAAGGAATCATTACTAAGATTAAAGGCTTATACCAAAATCACTGTGAGACTTAAGCTACTGAATTTACAATGTTGATGGCATAAACTGGAAAGCACTAACCAGCCACATTAATGTGCTACTTGAAAGTCAGAGGAAGCAGAGAAAGCTAGGTTATTTCTGTACCCTATTCTGCATTTGCAAAGGAAACTGGGCAATTGGGCTTTAGGAGAAAAACTGTTTTGTTTCACAGCTCTTTAAGTGCATTGGTCATTGCACAGCCCTAAAGAAGTGAGCATTTGAGTTCAATCAACAGTGTCCATTTCAGAAAACTTGCCACTAGGCATGCCAGGATCTCAGTGAGAAAGTAGAAAAGGCTGAAATGGGGAAAGTTTGGGGACAAAGGCAATGATGTGGTTATTTGGCTTAGCCTAGAAAATGTGGTTGTGGAGTAGAAGGGTGTTCACTAGTCCAATAAATTTTCAAACTTCAGTTTAATTTGGGCTGGAGTTGCCACCTTGGAAAGGATGGGAGGTGAGGTCTACAAAATGGGGCATGACATTTGGGATCTCCAGACAATGGCAATCCCCAAAGGCAAGCACACAGCATCAGGAACCATGACTCCAGGCAGTCTGAAGAAACTTTCAAAAAATCAGGGATTCAGTGACAGATTTTAGCTCCCAAGGAGAAGGGTTAACACCTAGGCTAGATAGGAGGTAAGGGTGACAAAATGAGATGAATTTAGGGAATGCCAGTCCTAGTGTTAGGGGCAAAAATAGAATATTGGGGACTAGCTATGGTTATGTGAAATATCAATCATGCTCTGTTAACTGTGATTGCCTTGTTCTGGTTAAAGAAAGGACCTTGTAACCTGGCTGGTAGGTGTAAGCCCTGGGACCTGGGAGTCAACCTTGGAATGTGGTCCATTCTCATACAAGAACTGCCTATCATCATGGAAAGATTAACAACCTTGTTGCCCAAACAATGGACTCCCACCCCAGCCCACATTGCCTACTTCCCCATGTAATCTTTGTCCTACCCTATATAAGCAGCTGGCTTAAGGGGTGGGGGCGAGAGCTGCAGAGGAGATTTTTGTGGATGACCTGCTGCTCTCCCATACTGCCAGCATTATTGGAATAAACACTCATATATGATTCAAACCTGTTGCTGCTGAATTGGCTCAAGTAGTGACAGGCTTCACAGACCCATTGGTTATCCAATTTCACTAGCATGGCAGCTAGGGAACTAGTCAGGAATCATGTGCTCAGCCTGGTGTAGGGGAGAGGCAGCTGAGGTCAGTGGGCATGTGAATAAGGCACATCACATACACAGCAAATCCTATCTAATAAAGAGAGAATATGCTAATTGACCCTCACACCATTGCAAAGGTGGCAGCGCCCACAGCCAATAAGGATGGAATATGCTAATTGACTGCCATACCCTCAAAGATGGCAGCACCCACAGTCAATAAGGAGGGAATATGCTAATTGACCCTCACACCATTGCAAAGGTGGCAGCGCCCACAGCCAATAAGGAGGGAATATGGTAATTGACTGTCATACCCTCAAATATAGCGGCACACACAGCCAATAAGGAGAGAATATGCTAATTGACTGCCATGCCCTCAAAGATGGCAGTGCTCACAGCTACAAGATGGTGGTGCCCAGTCCCCTCAGCCTTGCCGCACACCTGCCTCCAGAGTCCCCCAGTCCCCTCAGCCTCCCAGCCACCCAGGGCAGGCCCGAGGCACAGGCAAGCCTCGGATGGTGGCTGCCTAGCCGCCCAGAGCTGCCCGAGGCTCAGGTAACCAGGGCCAGCTAAAGCTTGTGCTGCTGGCAGTGGCAGCAGCAGAGGTGTGATGGGGTGTCACCTTCCCCTGATCGCGGGTTGCCTCCCGCCCCTGAGGGCTCCTGGACTGTGAGAGGGGGCAGGCCGGGCTGAAGGACCACCCTTCCAGTGCATGAATTTTCATGTACCAGGCCTCTAGTTGTAGTATATTGGTCTTGATTGTATCAGAAACAACCAGGCAATCATTACATTAAAGACAGACAACAGCTGAGGGAGGCTTGGAAAACTACCAGCAGAGGGAGCAGTGAGAGTTTGCAGATAGTCCAGGGCAGCCCATCCCTGGCTATTGGGCAAAATGCTGCTCCAAGTCCTAGCCTGACTGCAAACAGCACCATATCCTATTACCAGTAATTTAGTTTTCTAGTGTACTTTTTGTAAATCAGAAGGTAAGGATACAACCCATAAGCAAAACTATTCAATATGCCTTCATGCCACCACTACCTATGTGTTCTCTGAGGGCCTACACATAAAAGTGTAAGACCTGGGCAGGAAATATACCCATTTCAAATCACTATTTCAGTAAGTCCAATCATTCCTTATATCTGATCCTACACATTTCCAGTCATACTATATTCAGAAGTCAAATTTTCTTGTATGACTTGGGCATGATTCTTACCCCCCAAGTTCTCTCAAATTTAAAATAGGATATTAATAATAGAACCAATTTCATGGGCTGCTGTGAGGATTTAGTGACAATGTTGTAAAGCACTAGAATAGTAACTGACACAGAGAAAATTATGCAAAACAAATATTAAAAATGCAACATCTTAGGCTGTTAAGACAGAACTCCTGCCCCTTGAAAATGGGGTTAATGAAAGTTGACTGGGCTATGGAGCCATATAACATCTAACAGGCAGCCTAATGAAGTCAGCAATCTGTCATCAAGCATTGAAGAACCATGCATGGAATAAAATAGAGATTACCAAAAAGGGAAGGTCTCCCTTGTGAACAATAGCAACCAATGGTAGAATTGGCAAAAAGAAGCATAATATACATCACTATGTGTCAAAAAAAAGAGCAATAAATAAGAAATAGAGCTGTGTCAGAAAACATATACAAATGTGAAAAATTAGGTAGTTTAGTGTTCCAGCAGAGAACAAGGGAAGGGTGCACTGTTTGGATATAGTGGCATCTGACCTTGGAATAAATCAGGGAGAATGGATTCTTCCTCCTGGCTTTTGGTTCCTATCAAGAACAGGCCTTCAGCCCTAACCGGTTTGGCTCAGTGGATGGATCGTAGGACTGTGGACTCAGGGATCTCAGGTTCGATTCTGGTCAAGGGCATGTGCCTTGGTTGCGGGCGCATCCCCAGTGGGGAGTGTGCAGGAGGCAGCTGATCAATGTTTCTCTCTCATTGATGTTTCTGACTCTCTGTCCCTCTCCCTTCCTCTCTGTAAAAAATCAATAAAATATATTAAAAAAAAGAACAGGCCTTCAGCCAAGAGACATATGAAAACATGCTCAAAGTCACTAATCATCAGAGAAAAGCAAATCAAAACGGCAATACGGTATCATCTCACACCTGTCAGAATGGCTATCATCAACAAATCAATAAACAACAAGTGTTGGCAAGGATGCGGAGAAAAAGAAACCCTGGTGTACTGCTGGTGGGAATGCAGACTGGTGCAGACACTGTGGAGAACAGTATGGAGTTTCCTCAAAAAAACTAAAAATGGAACTCCCATTTGACCCAGTGGTCCCACTCTAGGAATATACCCCAATAAACTAGAAACTCAAATCAGAAAGGATATATGCACCCCTATGTTCATAGCAGCATAATTCACCATAGCTAAGATTTGGAAACAGCCTAAGTGCCCATCAGCAGATGAGTAGATTAAAACACTGTGGTACATCTACACAATGAAATACTATGCTGCTGTAAAAAAGGAGTTCTTACCATTTGCAACAGCATGGATGGAACTGGAGAGCATTATACTAAGTGAAATAAGCCAGTCAGAGAAAGATAAATATCACATGATCTCACTCATTTATGGAATATAATGAACATAAACAAATGAAAAAAAAACAGATCCAGAGACAGAGAATCATCAATCACAACGTCAAACCTCAGAGGGAAGGTAGGGGAGGGTGGGGGTAAAGGGGAGCGATCAACCAAAGGACTTGTATGCATATAAGCCTAACCAATGGACACAGACAACAGGGGGGTGAGGGCATGAGTGGGGGGTTAATGGGGGGATAAGGACACATATGTAATACCTTAATTAATAAAGAAATTTAAAAAACAGAACTAATAAAAGAAATTTTAAAAAGAACAGGCCTTCAGCAACCTTAGCAGAGCCAATATGGGCTTATCTTTCTTAGAAGAACAGTGTGTCAGGGCATGGAATGAAGTGGAAGGAGAAGGGTGATAGACAGATCAGGGTCAATCACAAACCATTCTTCCTGTCCCTCCTCTAACCTCAGAAGGTCTAAGATTTGCCTCCAGTTTCACAGGACTACAGTAAGATCACAATATATTAGATCACAATATAAAATACATTTCTAACTGTGGGTCACAGTTGAAAACCTGAAAAACACTGGTTAGATTTTAATTATTTAACTGCCAAGTAGGTTGGCATCAAAATTGATACCCAAACCACTTCCCTCTGAAGTCCTTCCTGAACGAAGTACTATTAACATTTGGGGCTAGATAATTCTTTGTTACGGGGCATGGATTCTGTGCACTGTAGGATGTTTAGTAGCAATACTTATCTCTCCCCACTAGATCAGTAACACTACCACCTCCCAGTGTGACAACCAAAAATGTCTCCAGATATTGCCAAATGTCCCCTGAGGAGCAAAACTGCTTCTGCCTAAGAACCAGTGAACTGGAGAGACAGCTGTTAGAAGACAGCAAAGATAAATTATACCTGCTTCTCTGAGGGTGGGCCTTTCAACATTTAAATAAGCAAATCTCTTCCTTCTTTATCCAGCAGCACATAGGGAGGAGACAAGGGGAACTAAGAAAATGAATCTGAAATCATGAAGTTTTCTCAGGAGCTGGGCATGCCTGTTTCTATTCTTTCTCCTTTTTTTTTTTCAGCCAGGTGTAACCCTCACAGACCAGCACAGAGTTTCTTCAGTTTGCCTTCCACCTCACTCCCCACTGTGCTTTCCTGGCTATAAAGACAATTCTATGTTGGCTGTGACTATTAGTCTTTATTGTCCAGTTAGTCGCCTACTATGTATTCGGTTCTCCATAGGACATTTGATTAGTATCCTGTTTGGTGAGTGCCCACTGCATTCATTAAGACATAACCTGTTGGAGGCAGCAACTATTCTGTAGGTGAAAAAACAACAAATTTTCACATGGGTTTCCTCCCACTGCTTTACTAAGTCTCTGATTTTATGGCTTTAATTCAGGGCTTCCTGTGTTTCTCATTCCTGAACATCACATTCTTGATACTTAAACCTTCAAAGGATACTCAGAAAATGAAAGCCATAACAAGAACCACTTTTGTTCATGATCCTCATGGTATCTTCAATTTCCTTCCCCTTTAAAATTTGATGTTTGGTGAATGAATGAATGATAGTTATAATCATGTAATCAAAGATCAATCAAGCTAGAAAAAAAAATTAATGATTACCTGGCCCAAACTCCTAATGTGTCAGGAAGATAAAACCCTAAGAAAAGATGTGATTTACTCAAGATAACAGGCAGTATGTGGTAGAGATGGAACTAGAGCCAAGATCCCCTGCGCTCTGTTTGGTACTTTTTCTACTGAATCAGCCTCATACTATACATAGAAAAAGAGTAGTTACCCCGGCAGTAAATCAGACCAATCTTTGTTATAGGCCAAACAGGCAGGATTTTGATACCTAACACAGTCTTTCACACATTTCAGGTGCCTGATAAATGTTCATGGAATAGTTGAATGAAATAAGATGTAGTTATGGTGTTGGGGGCTTTGCTAAAAATCTCAAGTTGCAGTTCTTGCTTTCTCCACTCCTTTACTCAACCTGCCTAATTCCTGAAGACAATCCAGCTGAAGGCAGTGTCACATTAGGAGTACCTACCTTATCAGGAACTAGGATCTAAAGTTAGCCCAACCAGGGTTTAGCATTGACCTATGAACCAGGAGGTCATGGTTCGATTCCCGGCCAGGGCACATGCCCCAGTTGTGGGCTTAATCTCCAGTGTGGGGTATACAAGAGGCAGCCAATCAATGATTCTCTCTCATCATTGATGTTTCTATCTTTCTCTCCCCCTTCCTCACTGAAATTAATAAAAAAATATTTTTTAAATCTTCCTACTTTAACAATAATAATAATAATAATGATAATAATAATAATAAATAAAGTTAATCTGACAACCAGAAGCTTGGTATCTGAGGTGCTTGCAGTGAGTTGCAGTCATATCCTGACAATTTGGATACAATTTTAAAACTATTCTTGTGCCTTGGTTTATGTAATTTGCATTTCTCCTTTGGGACTGTATTCCTGTCTAAACTTCCGCCCACTCATCTGGGGCTCAGATTGACTTCTACCTCTTGCCATGAAGGAGAGACCCCCATCTCCCTTGGCTCCAGTCACTGGCCTGGGTAGTATCCTAACATAAATTTTTGTCTGGACTATGACCACATCCTTGAGATTCCTGCTGTTCTTCACCCATCAGCTTCCCTTCATTTAGATACTGTTCCTTAGATGAGTCTTGACTTAATGCTAGCTTCCTTTTCTTCCTCCAGCTTATCATGCAACTAAAACCTCAACATGATTTACAAATAGGCTTGCTCATTTGAGTTACAATACCTTGGCTCCAGAATATTGCATCCAATAAAAATAAGATCCAAATTTTGGGGTAAATCATTGGATTTTCAGAAAACCTCCTTTGAATAGGAATATCTAATCTAATAAAAGAGAAACATGCAAATTGACTGCACCTCCACTACGCCCAAGCCACGCCCACCAGCCAATCAGAGCGACTATATGCAAATTAACCCAACCAAGATGGCAGCAGGCAGCCACTACGGAGTTGGAGCAAGCAGGAAGCTTTGCCAAGCTTCCCACTTGCCCTGGCTGGCTGTGGGCTCCGCTCAAGGCAACAAAGTTTCAATTATAGAAGATAAATAAATCGCAGATACCTGCTTCCAGCCAGCCTCCACTGGGAGCTTGGTTGGCTGGGGGCCGTGGCCAGCCTGCAAACAGCCATCAGCCCCTCACCCAGACTGGCCAGGCACCCCAGCAGGACCCCCCACCCTGAAGGGGGTGTGGCCAGCTTGAAAATGGTCCTCAGCCCCTCACCCAGGCTGGCCAGGCACCCCAGCGGGACCCCCACCCTGATCCGGGACACCCTTCAGGGCAAACTAGCTGGCCCCCACCCATGCACCAGGTCTCTATCCTATAATAAAAGGGTAATATGCAAATTGACCCTAACAGCAGAACGACTGGGAATGACTGGTCATTATGACACACACTGACCACCAGGGGGCAGACGCTCAATGAAGGAGCTGCCCCCTGGTGGTTAGTGTGCTCCCACAGGAGGAGTTTTGCTCAGCCACAAGCCAGGCTGACGGCTGCCAGTACAGTGGTGGTGGTGGGAGCCTCTCCCGCCTCCTCAGCAGCACTAAGGATGTCCGACTGCAGCTTAGGCCTGCTGGCAAGTGGACATCCCCCGAGGGCTCCCGGGCTGCCAGAGGGATGTCTGACTGCCAGCTTAGGCCCAATCCCCCAGGGAGCGGGCCTAAGCCAGCAGGTGGTCATCCCCCGAGGGACTCCCCTCAGTGCACAAATTTTTGTGCACTGGGCATCTAATATATATATATATATATATATATATATATATATATATATATATCAAGAGGAAGGGAGAGAGAGAGTGAGAAACATCAATGATGACAGAATCATTGATTGGCTGCCTGCTGCGTGCCCCCTACTGGGGATCGAGCCCACAAACTGGGTATGTGCCCCTGACCAGAATCTAACCCTGGACCCCTTAGTCTGCAGGCCAATGCTCCATCCACTGAGCCAAACCAGCCTGGTACAGAAACCCTCCTTTGAAATAAGGACATTAAAAGGGAAGGAGCTGTACATTGAGTCTATATTTCCCAAAGACTCTCAACACCCGCAGACTCTCAACACAGATGAGCTTCCCTAAAGCCTGGGCCCTGAAAGCAGAGAACCTCCAGAGACATGGAGATTCTGGTACATGAGAAAGCAGGAAAGAAATGACAGGATAATCAGAGAAACTGTATAGGAAGACAGTGTTAAGGAGGCATGAATCGTGGGAAGCCACAGGCAGCTTCTGAAACAAAATTTAAAAGAATGTTCCTTGCCCTAGCTGGCTTGGCTCAGTGGATAGAGTGTCAGCCTGTGAACTGAAGGGTCCTGGGTTCTATTCCAATCAAGGGCACATGCCCAGGTTGCGGGCTTAATCCCTAGTAGGGAGCATGCAGGAGGTAGCTGATCAATGATTCTCTCTCATCATTGATGTTTCTATTGCTCTATCTCCCTCTCCCTTCCTCTCTGAAATCAATATTTTTTAAAAGAGTGTTCCCTGAGTTAGGAGCCCAAGGAGATCAAACTTTGTGGGTGGCCTCGGGACATGAATTTTGCCTGCTCACAATTTAACAGAAGGTCATTCCTATCCTTGGTAAGGGGATAAATTTTCATTCTGTCATGATCAGGTTACAGAGCATGCGTCTGAGGCAGGATTTGCCTGTGGTTCTACTTGGAGGTCTATGTCTATGACCTGATTGTGTGCCTTTCTTTCCCCTTTCACCAGCATGTTTTCTGTTCCCTTTAAGCTCTGCTCCAGAACCAACAATTATAAGGTTTAAGATGATGCCTTAAAAAATTCCAAAGACAGTTGCTTTGTTTGTAGTGTGGCCATTCCATCCTTAGTGCCATTCTGTCCAATCTCTAGCTCACATGCTTGTAAAGGAAGGCCCATAACAAAATCATATTAATAAATAATACACCAAGGGCCCATACTAATTCTTGGGCCCATATATCACTCTTGATAGATAGCCTCATTAAGTTTTCATAAAGGATCTGCATTAATAAAGTCACTACCTTCTCTAAAGGGGAAATGGTGGCTGCAGTGGCACAGGCTGGGATAATGTACCCACTTAATGAAAAGTACTGTGCTTAAGTCCCTTTTAGAATTATTTAAGTTTTAATTATACATCTGTATACACAACAAAGTGATCACCCCCAAATATCTAGTTACTACCCATCATCATACAATTGCCTACCTCCAACCCCCTTCCCCTCTGGTAACCACTGATCTGTTCTCTGTATCTATGAGTTTTTGGTTTGTTTTCTTTGTTCACTTAAGTTCCACTTTTAAAGAAAAAAAGGAGTGATGAGGTAGGTGACCTGTTTGAAAAAAAAGCAAAAACTGTTCATTCTGTGCCTGTACATATTTGTTGCCCGGTTGCCTCACCCCTAAAACATTGTCTTGAAGCTGGTGTACCAAGACTAAATTAGAGGTTGATAAAGATTTAGGGCTTATTGAACTTCTACTCTAACTCCAGATACTGTGGCTTCGTGTTTCAGGTACTTAAAGCCCCACACTATTCTGCTCCCCACTTAGATTTGTTCACTACCCTAATGTCTAGAGTCTACTGGTAGACTTCCCCTTAGATCCATCAAAAATTTTGTCTTGTGTCACATTATCTCTGACCCAGATTTCTGCTAGGGTTCTACTTGTAAGACGAGTGTGATCAATTTTTTTCAGGTGGCACAGTATCTGAAAGGCACAGCTCTCTTTATGAAACATCGTGGAATGCTCATGCATTAAACCTAACTTTCAGATTTCATGAAAAATATAATATGTAAGTAATCATACAATTACAGCATTTTCTGCACATTCTGTATATATATATATGACTAACCTCAGCTCACAAGATTATTTCAAGACAGTCTTGTAAAGAGGAGAAGATGTACCCTAGAACAGTGGTCGCCAACCGGTGGTCCTTGAGGTCCGAAAGTTTGGCGACCGCTGCCCTAGAGTAATGACAATTGCCCAGAAGAGAAAGATCCTCAGAGGATATTATCCCTTCCTCATTCTACTTTAGCTCCAGTTAAAGAGTCTTTCTTTCCTCTGTATTGTCTAAAGCAGAGAGGCTGAGCTTCTGAACATCCTTTCTCTAGTACAGTGGTTCTCAACCTTGGCTGCACATTAGAATCACCTGGGAATCTTTTTAAAATCCTGATTTCTGGGCCTCATCCTCCGGAAATTGTTTCTTTGTTACTAATGTTGTGGCCCCACCCCATAACAAAGAAACAGAATTTCCAGAGGATGAGGCCCAGAAATCAGGATTTTAAAAAGATTCCCATGTGATTCTAATGTGCAGCCAAGATTGAGAACCACTGCTCTAGTACATAATGACTTAGGGCTGGATCAAGGCGTTATTTGGGGGGACAAAAACCAAAGTAGGTACTGACCAATTGCTGAAAAGTCAAAAGAAGATATACAGGCTAGCAGGACATATTTTGGAGTAGGGGTAGATTATGGCCAGAGTCAGAGAGATACCTTTAAAATATTAAACCCCAAAGTCCATGCTGTGCATGTGCTAGAATCAAACTGTGGGTCACTCCAATGTCAAAGCCAATGGGTGTAAAAAGGACAAGGTCTGAGAGCTAAAATGAAGGAGGCAATGACATGTCCATGAGGCAGAGCTGCCTATTCATTTGTGTGTGTGTGTGTCTATATGATCATTTTATAAATAACAAAACAATAGAATTGGAGGAGAAGTGCTATTTTTCCAAGCACATGCATTGGCTAATGTTCACAATGTGGAAGACCAATTAAATAAATGGCAATATACATATCTATATTTCATACTAATTATGACAACTTATAGCTTTGTGGCATTGGGAAAGTTATTTAACCATTCAGCTTCCTTATCTGCAAAATGGGGATAATAACTATGCCTAGTTTCTAGAATGGTTTTAAGGATTAAATAAGACAATACACGTGAAGCATCTAGTGCAGTGTGTAGTACATCATAAATACTGTATATATAGATGGCTAATATTGTAAATAATAAATTTAAATATGGTGGTGAATTCTGATTATAAGTCTCAGTACAAAAATTATTTGCCCACCTTAGGAAACCATTAATACCATATCTTTAAGGATTAAGTAATTTCATTTAATTTAATTTACTCATGGAAAAGTATGGAATTAAGAAAGAGAGACAAACTTATTAAATATAATAGTCCAAGCAACATAAGTTTGGGTAAGACCCTAAAGTTATCTGAAAGTATTTCTTTCATGTATATAAGCATTCACAGGGCTCTCTCTGTCATTGAGTATAACATACCACTTGACCCATTGCCCCCCCCCCCTCCAAAAATTACCTGGCTCAAAACTCAGTCTAATTGACTACTTGGTGGTGGACCTAACAAAGAAAAAGAAAGAAAAAAGGCTATACTTATTGCCCAAATTCAAGCATTTAATATTAGTTTGTTGAATTATTTTACAAAAATTGTGTGAAGAGCTAGAGTCTAAGAAGAAGGCTTTTAAAAAACCCATATTAGGAAAAAGCCGAACTAACTTGGCAGTCTCTGAAGTGCCAAAAGTGTTGTTGAGAAGCACCAGTACTAAGTGCCTGTTAAAAAATCAGAAATCAGACAGCGAACCATGTGGAGGACAAGGTTAAATACCATCAAAGAGAAGGATTGAAAGAAGGTCAATAATTTCCTGGACAGGAAAAGAAGATAAATAGAATTTTTTTTTCCTGGCCCACACCACCACAGACCTTTCCCAGACAGAAAGGTATTGATGGAATTTGAAGTGACCGGGAAAAATGCAGAAGGTGTGCCCTCAGCTTCAAAACCTGAACCATGAAATGTAAAAAGAACTGGTAGGGGGCAGGGATATCACTCTTAGCTCCCAAGTCTGAGCACAGACAATTGAAAATTTAGAGCTCCTACTCACAAGACATTTGATATGGAACTGCTATTTAACATGAGATGATTTATCATCATAAAACATGTGTTAATACATAAGGGATAGCGGTTGAATTTAATTAAGTGGGCTGGATAAATGAAATTTAAACCTAAAACCTTTGATGCTGAAAAATCTTTCAAAAATTCATTTGTTGCCCTGGACAGTGTTCTCAGGGGTTATAGCACCAGCCCACACACCAAATGGTTGTGGATTTGATTCCCAGTCAAGGGCACATACCTGGGTTGCAAGTTTGGTCTCAGCTGCAGTCTGGGCATGGATGCAGGAGGCACCCAATCGATCTTTTTATCTCTCTCTCTCTCTACCTTCCCCATTCCCTCCCTTCCACTCACTCTAAAAATCAATGGAAAAAATATCCTCAGGTAAGGATTAACAAAACAAAAATATTTCATTTGTCAGTTTTCTGTATATTTGTACCTACTCTCTTTTAGACACTGTGCTAAGTGTCACAATGACTATAAACATTAATAACTCATTGCCCCTGTTGTAAATGAGCAAAGGATCTCTTAGTTGAGTCATTAGAACCCATCATACTGATTAAAAACAAAGGGCTAATGGGGTTATAGTAAACTGTCACTAACATTTTATTTGGGACTTAATATATGTTGAGTTTAAGTGATTCATAGTTATTAACTCATTTAATCTCAATAACTCTAGCACACCAATATATCCATTATCCCCATTTTACAGGAGAACAAACTGATACATTGAGTAGTTGAATAAAGATCGAGTTCACCCGATACGTGATGAAACTGGGAATTGAACACAGCCTGATCCCAAAGCCCCATACTTTAAAATTTTATGCTGTCCTGACTCAGAACAGGAGAATCTGCTTTGATTCAGAGGATACAGGAATCCATTTGGTCTAGAAGTTCAGGGAAGGTGGTCTAGGAACATGTGGAAGGTTGCTGAGTAGCTTCAGAGCAGCATCCATGATTAGAGGACCCAAAATCTAGTCTTCCTTTGTTTCAGGCCTGCCTTCTTCTGACCATGTTGGGCATAGCCCTTCATTTCTCACCTGTCAGCATTCTCTTGGATGACCTCAAATATTTAAACTTCTGATTCTAAGGTAACCTTTCTTTTATTTCTGAACATTTTATTTCTCTTTTACATTGGAATCCACATTCACCTTTTACAATTATGCAATATCCTTAAAAGGGTTTCACCAAAGCCAAAAGAAGGAAAAAATAGGCCCAGGTCTTCATAAAATTATACCTAATGTGAGTTCAGAATCCTCATAGGAACGCAATCCCTGGTCTAACAAGACAAAGCTCTAAATTATGATACCACTTCACAACATGCTGTTTTATGGGGCATGTCACAATTACCAGTATTCAGTCCCTTTGTGCTAAATTGGGATCTCAAATCCCTTTCTATGAATGCCTATTGTCAATGTCAGTTTTCTCATATCTACACATTATCTATTACTTATTATGTTGCCCTTTTTGGTGTAAGGATATTTCATAAAAGTCAGGGTTTTCTGGCAGCCACAAATAGCTACCACCAAATGCTATGGGAACAATTTTATAGAAACCACATGGCTAATTAACAGGATGCTCATAAAAAAAGGAAAGCCTTAAAATATTTAAATAGAGCATTGGCTGCTAAACTAAGAAACATGGGGTGGGGGTAGGGGGGAAGGAAGATATTCTTATGTGGTGCCTGTTCCTCTCACTACATTATAATCTCACAGAGATTATCAGCTCTACTTAGGGAATCTTTTTAATGTTTTAAAACCTCTTTGGTTATAATAAAGTTGCCACTACTCTCTTCTGACTTTTTCTATATGAGAGATTCTTTCACATGGACCTTTGATCCGTGTTAACCTTCAAAAGAAGTTGTGTGCAAAATGCTACATGTCTGTGTGTAGGGAGAAGATTCAGGGCTGGCTTTTCTTAGCTTTTCAATGGGGCTCTGCTGCAAACCATTGCTCTGAGAGAGGTTGTAAAGCCTAGTGAGAACATTTCCTAGATGATATTTGAGATCACAGCCAAACTAGCAATTCCATTTTTTTTCTGTTGACATCATTACTACTTACATTTGCTAGAATGAAATTTCAGAGTCACAATTAAACATTGAAAATTTTTGCATATGTTTTATCACAGTGGAATTTCACTTCTGGTATTTCAGTCATTGTGGCAACTAGAAAAAAAACTATCAACAAATGATCTCACTTATTTGTTCAATCTAATGAACAAAATGAATTGACCAACAAAATAAGACCTGAAGCATGGAGGCATGGAAAAGACTGACATACCTTGATGTGGGATTGGGGGGATGGGAAGAGATAAACCAAAGAATTTATATACTTATATGCATAGTCTCTGGACACTGGCAATAGGGTAATGAAGACCTTGGGGGAGGAGGGAAGAAGCTGGGAGGAAGGGAGAAAAGGGGGGAGTATGAGATATCTGTAACACTATCAATTAAAAACCAAAAAACAAAAAACTATCACCCTAGCTGGTTTGGCTCAGTGGATAGAGTGTCAGCCTGCAGACTGAAGGGTCCCAGGTTCGATTGCAGTCAAGTGCACATGCTCAGGTTGCTGGTTCAATCCCCAGTAGGGAGCATACAGGAGGCAGCTGATCAATGATTCTCATCATCAATGTTTCTACCTTTCTCTTTCCCTCTCCCTTCCTCTCTGAAATCAATAATTATATATATGTATGTATATGTGCGCGTGGTGGTAGGTGGAGGAATACTGTGCAGATGTGGAGGGATCGACACATATCTATATAGATATATCAAAAACCTGTCAACAAACCATCAAATTTGTACTTAAAATATCATAGAAAATTCAAACTCCTGAAATGAACACTGGGACCAATGGACCACTGTTCTCTAATTGGAGTCTTCTTTCTTGCATGGTTTTTCACACATGTTTTTGGTCTCTATCCTAGAATCCACTAAAGGACACTCAGAGGAAAGGTCAACTCAAAATATTTGTAAAGATTAAGAAAGCTCAGAATTTGTTTACAGGCCATTATTTGTGCCACACTGTATATTCACTGCCATGAAAGCAGAAAATAGTTGAATTAATCCTCAGAGAAAATTAGGACAATATTGTGCTGGGTCACGTTTGTGGATTATCAGATTTCCATCCATCAATCTTGAGCTATTGCTCTGCAAATACTCAAAACCTAATTTGACACTCTGACTAAAATTGGGACAATGCCAACTGCATTCCCTCTCATTTGTCAGGATTCTGTTCTTTTTAACAAAAATAAAAAGGAAACAGGTACATGGTGTAGTGCTTATAACTGTGCATCAACAAATGACTTTCTTTTCAGGTGCAATCTTTCCTGGTTTATTCATGTGTAAGGAAGCACTGAGGGCAAATATGCCATAGCTTAGTGAGCTAGGGGAGGACAGCATTGTTTTTCCTGGAACACTGTACGGTTGCCATCAATTCTATCTCAGGAGGAGGGTATACCATCAGTTTATACATTGATTACAACCACTCACTATTCCAGAGGGAAAATCAAACCCATTGTAGCTATTACAGTAGTAGCTCAGATCACAGAACTGGCTTCTGGTGAACCTGACTATGGAGTCAGCAGCCAATATGAAGCACCCACTGTGTGCAGAGCATTAGGCCCAAAGAATAATACAGAAAGGCCCATCTGTGAGGGGTATGGTCATTGACCCTGACAATGGACTCAAACTCTACATGGTAAAAGCAGACTACATGATGTAAGTTATCCTCTTTTTCTTCTAATTTAAGGGTAGGGCCTATTATTGTATTCCTTCAACTCAATCCCTCTCCTGAGTTTCCCAAGCCTGCTTGAACATCATTACTGCCTCCACATCAGAAATAACAACATTCTAATAAGATGGGTGTGACTTTCTCACATTCAGACAGATAAGAGTGCCTGCATCTGGCTCTGAATGGAATGTGGGTCCCGAGAAATAAAAAGGGATTGGAAAGACAGCTCAACTATGTTTGCAAGGCATCATGGTCAAGCTCATTGGGATTCACCTGCCTTCTCACTTTTCTACCCACTTCTCACGTAATTCCACCCTCCTGGTCTCCAAGAATCACCATTATCAATGATGCCTCTGAGCCTAGAGAGTCAGAATGCTTTACAATCATGTCATGGGATGATCTCCACCCCGTATCCCTTATCCATTATCCACAGCTTGGGCAAGGACAAGGAGGGGAGCAATTATTTTTAACATCCGTTCTCTCCACTTCAGCCATATCATAATTTCATAAAATGCTCTGGTAACAGGATAGGATTTGCACAGTTTTCTGGAGAGTTGTTTAAGGCAGGCCAGACTGAAGAAGAAAAAAAACCACATAGTCATATCAATTGATGCAGAAAAAGCATTTGACAAAATCCAACACCCATTTTTGATAAAAACTCTCAGCAAGGTGGAAATAGAAGGATCATACCTCAACATAATAAAAGCCATATATGACAAACCCACAGCCAACATCATACTCAATGGACAAAAACTAAAACCATTTCCCCTAAGAACAGGAACAAGACAGGGATACCCACTCTCACCACTCCTGTTTGACATACTATTGGAAGTATTAGCCACTGCGATTAAACAAGAAGAAGAAATAAAAGGCATCCAAATTGGAAAAGAAGAAGTAAAACTGTCCCTATTCACAGATGACATGATATTGTACATAAAAAACCCTAAAGACTCCATCAAAAAACTATTAGACTTAATAAATGAATTTGGCAATATAGCAGGATACAAAATTAATGCCAAGAAATCTATGGCATTTCTATGCACCAATGGTGAACTTACAGAAAGAGAGACTAAAAAAGAAATCCCATGTACCATCGCACCAAAAAAATTAAGATACCTAGGAATAAACTTAACTAAAGAGGTAAAAGACCTCTACTCAGAAAACTACAGGAAGTTGAAAAAAGAGAGCAAGACATAAACAGATGGAAGAACATACCATGTTCATGGATTGGTAGAATCAACATCATTAAAATGTCCATACTACCCAAAGCAATTTATAGATTCAATGCACTCCCCATTAAAATATCAATGGCATATTTCACAGACCTAGAACGAACTCTCCAAAAATTCATCTGGAATATAAAAAGACCCCGAATAGCTGCAGCAATCCTGAGAAAGAAGAACAAAGTAGGTGGGATCTCAATACCAGATATCAAGCTGTATTACAAAGCCACTGTTCTCAAAACTGCCTGGTACTGGCACAAGAACAGACATACAGAACAATGGAATAGAATAGAGAGCCCAGAAATCGACCCGAAACAATATGCTCAATTAATATTTGACAAAGGAGGCAAGAAGATACAATGGAGTCAAGACAGTCTCTTCAATAAATGGTGTTGGGAAAATTGGACAGATAAATGCAGAAAAATGAAACTAGACCACCAACTTACACCATACACAAAAATAAACTCAAAATGGATAAAGGACTTAAATGTAAGACGGGATTGACCTCCAAGGCACATTTGTAATACCTTAACTAATAAAGAATTTAAAGAATATATATATATATATATATATATATATATAATTTCTAAGTTTAATAAAAAGGAGAAATTTAAAAAAATGTAAGACGGGAAACCATAAAAATACTAGAAGAATCCAAAGGCAACAAAATCTCAGACATATGCCGAAGCAATTTCTTCACCGATACAGCTCCTAGGGCATTGGAAATTAAAGAGAAAATAAACAAATGGGACTACATCAAAATAAAAAGCTTCTTCACAGCAAAAGAAACCATCAACAAAACAACAAGAAAGCCCACTGCATGGGAGAACATATTTGCCAATGTTATCACTGATAAGGGTTTAATCTCCAACATTTATAGGGAACTCATACAACTTAACAAAAGATAAACAATTCAATCAAAAAATGGGCAAAGGACCTAAATAGATACTTTTCAAAAGAGGACATTCAGAAAGCCAAGAGACATATGAAAATATGCTCAAAGTCACTAATCATCCGTGAAATGCAAATCAAAACAACAATGAGGTACCATCTCACACCTGTCAGAATGGCTATCATCAACAAATCAACAAACGACAAGTGCTGGCGAGGATGCAGAGAAAAAGGAACACTCATGCACTGCTGGTGGGAATGCAGACTGGTGTAGCCACTATGGAAGACAGTATGGAGTTTCCTCAAAAAGTTAAAAATGGAACTCCCATTTGACCCAGTGATCCCACTTCTAGGAATATATCCCAAGAAAACAGAAACACCAATCAGAAAGAATATATGCACCCATATGTTCATAGCAGCACAATTTACCATAGCTAAGATCTGGAAACAGCCTAAGTGCCCATCAGCAGATGAATGGATTAGAAAACTGTGGTACATCTACACAATGGAATACTATGCTGCTGTAAAAAAGAAGGAAGTCTTACCATTTGCATCAGCATGGATGGAACTGGAGAGCATTATGCTAAGTGAAATAAGCCAGTCAATGAAAGAAAAATACCACATGATCTCATTCATTTATGCATAATTAAGACCATTATAAACTGATGAACAAAAATAGATATAGAGGCAGAGCAACATCGAACAGACTGTCAAACTACAGCGGGAAGACTGGTGAGGGTTGGGCGCGGGGGGGGGAAGGGTAAGAGATCTACCAAAGGACTTGTATGCATGCATATAAGCTTAACCAATGGACACAAGACACTGGGGGGTATGGGAGGCCAGGGGAAGGTCAAGGGGAGAAAAGAAAAGGAGACATATATAATACTCTTTGTAATACTTTAAGCAATAAAACAAAATTTTTTTAAAAAGATAAATTTTTAAAAAAATATATATATATTTTTTATTGATTTCAGAGAGGAAGGGAGAGGGAGAGAGAGAAAAAAACATCCATGATGAGAGAGAATCATTGATTGGCTGCCTCCTGCATGATTCCTACTGGGGATGGAGCCTGAAATCCGGGCATGTGC
Source organism: Myotis lucifugus (assembly GCF_000147115.1). Classification (NCBI taxonomy): domain Eukaryota; kingdom Metazoa; phylum Chordata; class Mammalia; order Chiroptera; family Vespertilionidae; genus Myotis; species Myotis lucifugus. The sequence goes on along the minus strand of NW_005871050.1, from coordinate 9,992,157 downwards.
CCTTGACCAGAATTGAACCCGGGACCCTTCAGTCAGCAGACCAACGCTCTATCCATTGAGCCAAACTGGCTAGGACAATAAAGGTAAATATTTTAAAAAGATAATGAGGGTATAAAGTGATGACTATTGACAGGAGGAAATATACTTACAAGGCACTGTTAAATAATAGTCAACAAACTTGGTGACTAAGGAGGAAGAAAAAGACAGATTCAAAATGCACCTAAAAAACTGCTGAATACAGTAATAAGAAAATCAAGAAGAAAAGCTGTTTTGGGGGGAAAGATGATGAGTTTGTTTTCTGATGGGTTGAATTTGAGTTATCTGGCACAGCTAAGAAATGCAAAACAGCCAATACTCTTCTACTGGCCCTTGGACCCAACGGCTGTGGATTTTCACACATGTCAATTACATGGTCAATTACAGCCAATCTCCTTATGAGTATTTTGAATAAAATACTCATATTTGAGTAAAATATTCATATTTCAGAAAGTGGGAAATGGGTCATCTTCCCACAAATCCAAATTCTATCAAGTCACTACATAGCCATTTCAAAAAATACCCTGAACAGAGAATTTTAACAGGGATACCTGCCTCAGGAAACATTTTCTTTGGTAAGCGTGGTAACAGTGAGTCATTAGTTATTTCCAACTTTTTCTTTGTCAGGACACAATGTAATGTTGGCTGGTTGTCTTTAAAGCAGTACCTTTCTGATTGAAGTTATGTTTTTCTTGGCATTGTGGCTGTTACTGAACATTTTTAATCTTATCTAAAATATCAAATAATAACAAAACCCCTAAATAATATTTGTATAGTACACCATAGTTCACAAAGAACACCCACATATATATTATCTTATTTAATTTTCACAACAGCCCTATTGATGTATATATTATTAACCTTATTTTATTAATGTAGAAATTGAGACTCAGAATGTTTTCTAATTTTCCCCAAATCACAATATTTAATAAAGTACAAAGCATGGGTTTGAACCCAAGTTTTCTGACCTCCTGTTTTTCTTTTTATGCTACAAACCATCCCTGTATAACCAAATGTAACTACTTTTTAATCAAAAGAATGAGTTTTAACCAACACCATGATCCCTGGAAGCTACTGCAAAATCAATAGAGCTCTAGATTATCCTCAATGAAGTTAACTACAATGGTCCATTTGAATTATCCTTAGTGCATCATTAAAATAAAGCATTGAGCCCAGCCGGTATGGCCCAGTAGTTGAGCTTCAACCTATGAACCAAGAGGTCATGGTTTGATTCCCAGTCAGGGCATATGCCTGGGTTACAGGCTCAATCCCCAGTGGGGAGTGTGCTGGAGGCAGCTGATCAATTATTCTCTCTCATCATTGATGTTTCTATCTCTCTCTCCCTCTCTCTTCCTCTCTGAAATCAATAAAAGTATATTTTAAAAAATAAAAAATAAAATAAAGGATTGATTTTAGCAGACATTGGATTAAAAAAAGGATTGATTTTAGCAGACATTGTAAAGCATTAATTACCAGCAATTTATTATCAATCCTGCCATAATTCAATGTTAACATTAGCTTCTATCTATTTATTTTTTAAATATACTTTATTGATTTCAGAGAGGAAGGGAGAGGGAGAGAAAGATAGAAACATCAATGATGAGATAGAATCATTGGTCAGCTGCCTCCGGCACACTCCCCACTGGGGATCAAGCATGTGTCCTTGACCGGAATTGAACCCAGGACCCTTCAGTCCACACGCTGACGCTATATTCACTGAGTAAAACCAGCTAGGACAGCTGCTATTTATTCATTCATCCATTGGACAGACATTGAGTGAGCACCTACTATGTCCATGCACTGTGCTAGATGCTGGTGATAATACAGTTCCTATGGTTAAGTAGAGAGAAAACTGAATTAGAAGTCAGGAATTATGACCTCTAGTCTGGCTCAACCACTAATTATCTGTGTTGCCTTAGGCAAGACATTAAATGTCTTCTGAGCCTCATATATTTACATGACTATGTGCAATTCAAATAAGAAAATGTGCATACAAGAATTCTGAAAACTCTAACATCTAGAAAAATGTGAGGTTTGATAGGGAAAAAGAGGGCCACAAACTTACAAACTAAGTCATATAGAAATGGGGTGGCAAATCTAATCAATTAGTGATTTAAACAACAGAGCTTTAAAAACTTATGTCTCAAGGCCGCCTACACACACACACACACACACACTAAATTAAGTCACACAAGAAACGTCCAATTTCTTACTAGAATTTTTAAAATAAACTCTCAATGAATGACTTCAGCTGCTTTTTTTCTAACTAATTTCTATGCAGATATAGAAATTGACAAAAGTTCAGAACATGGTCCTACCAGAATCATGAATTTGATGCTATAATAAATTTCTAAACATTTTGAAAGAACATTATTTCTTCCTAAATAATCTCAAATTCAACTCCTCTTCTCCAGCCCCACTACAAATGTCTTAATTTAAGTCTGTGGCACCTTTAGCCAGAGCCAGCACAATAGAGTGGGCTTTGGCATAAGGCAGACTTGTTTGTGTGCTGGTTCTGCCACCTATTAGCCATGTGACCATCAATGAGTTATTTAACTTCTCTGAGCCCCAAATTCCTCCTCTTTCAAATGGGGGGATAACAATAATACCTACTTGATGGAATTGCTAAATAATTAAAATGGGAATATATAAAGTACAGAAGAATGCAATGCTTGTCACATAGCAAACACTTTTTTAGGTTTTGAGATACATGGAGATATAAACATAGAGGAGATATTTCTATTTTGGAGAGGGTATGGGAATATTAATCTGGTTGAAAAGGGGCTTAAAGCTGTTTGCATAGCACTTTTTGTTAGATTATGTAAATGTCCAGCAGAAAAAGAGCTAAAGGAGACTATAGGGGTTTTAAACATCTCAACTACTTAATGCAGCCTCTGACATAGACATAAAGACATAGAAACAGGATCATAAGGAGAACACATCACTAACTTGCTTAAAAGCCTTTGATAACTCACCATTGTACACTGGTTGAAATTCATTTATAACAACTTACAATGTCTTCTACAATTTTATCACAAATTCCTATTCTAGTTTCTTTCTCTGATTATTTCATCCACTAGTTATATTAGGAGTTATATATACACCTGTACCCTAGTTACATTAGACTGCTCTCTCTTCTCAAAATATGATGTGAATTTCCATTCTTCCACGTTGTTGATCAGGTTATCCCTTCTACCTGTATTCCCTATCCCCTTTCATGTGTAGCAAATTACCAGCCATCATTCAAATACCAGATAACAGATAAAAATGTCATTTCTTCATGAAGTCTTTCCCCCCAAAAAAGAGTACTATAATTAGTGATTATAATAATAAACTGAATCATCAAGAAAAAATTATATATTTTGTATATTCAGTTTAATAAGATAGAATAACACTAAGCTAATTTCTTTTTTTTTACTTATAACTCCAGAACACTTTAATTCTAAAGAGCTTTAATAAATAAAAAGCCCCAAGTTTCCAAAGCCCATCAAAAAGGGAATGAATAATCAGTCTCAACAGAGCTGTGGGAAATTTTTTTAAAGAAGGAGGAAAGGAGAAGTTGGTAACCATTCTCTTTCAAAAATAAAACACTGCTTCCTCAAATAACCACTCAGAATGTCACTTGATATAAATAAGCAGGAGGAAAATAACTGTCATATTTGCCTTATATGCAGTACTGGGCAATTAAATGCCAACTTAGCTATTTAGGAATGGCTTGCCAAAACACTGAAAAAGTGAAAGACTTCATCCTTGTCATAGACTGCCACTTCAGTGGAACATTCAGTGCACATGACTGGGTGATAGATTTCTTCCACTTCTATTTCTGCCTGCTCTGTAGCATCTTCATGGCTAGCCCTCATCTTCTTATGGCCTCGCTTTTTCTTCCTGTTCTCTGGGGTTTTGTATCTTAGAACCTCCTCTTTGTTGACAGAACAATTCCTCACACACATCGCTCTATACTGAGTTTTGTATGATTCATGCCTTTGATAATCAAGACACAGTGTGGTCATGTAGGCAGGGCAATTCAAGATAGCATCGCTATTTGAAACAGTCTGTTGCTGTTGAAGTGGCCTCTGTATTCCAAAACCATGGTATCCTCTTCTCCGTGCATCAACCCAGGCCTGATCTCTGTTATCGTTTTCAGGATCATATAGTAATTCATCATTTGTTAGACTCCTGTGTCATTTCTTCCTTTTTCTCTTGGTCACCTGTGCTGTTTTGTCTTCATCCTCAGAATCAGAATCAAAATATATATCATCATAGTACTTTGTGGAAGCTATTCCAACTTTTCCATTTCCTGAAGAAGACCCTGTTTTCAGGGAAGATAATTTGACCTCCATTTTTTTTTTTGGTGGAATTTAATTCAGCTTCCATTTCTTTTTCAAATTCATCTTCACTTTCTCCAGTAAGACATTCTCTGATGAGTTTTCATTTTTGGTCAGGAGTTCCATGTAAAAGCACATTCACTTCATCTTCAGAACTGCTCAAAGCCGGCTCCTCATCACTAGGTTCTTAAACTGCGCAGGGGTCATGGTCATCTTGGAGCCAGTTCATGGTGACCTCTGCACTCAGACACCATCTGCAGACGGCCACAGAGTACGTTTCCTCCGGGTGTCCCTTCCTTAAGCTAAGCTAATTTCTTAATTGGGAAAATTATCTCCCCCAAATGGTCAAATTAAAACTAACTTCACATTTCAAATGAGTAACTTTCAGTTATCTTGGAATTAATTTATGTGTAACAACTGTCTCTAATTATTGAAAATAGCCCTAGCCAGTTTGGATCAGTGAATAGAGCATTGGCCTGAGGACTGAAGGGTCCTGGGTTCAATTCCGGTCAAGGACACATGCCCGGGTTGCGGGCTTGATCCCCAGTGGGGGGCGTGCAGGTGGCAGCCGGCCAATGGTTCTCCCATCATTGATGTTTCTATCTCTCTCCCCCTCTCCCTTCCTCTCTGAAATCAATAAAAATATATTTTTTAAAAAGAAATGTTGTCTTAATATGCCTTCCTTTCTTAAGATTCAAACAGAAAAAAACACACATATGCTATATATAACCTTATTCTATAACAATTAATCTAATATTAATATTACAGAAATATATAATATTCTAGAGCTTCATTTATTCATTCAACCAACATACAAATTATGGTCACTCATTCTACATTGTGGCTCCCGCAGGACCTCAAAGAGTTAACGTATTTGTTTCACACTCCAGTTTGGAATGCCACTCTTTTTTCCACTATTGGAATTCTGTTCCAGCATTACATTACAGAGCTTCCCTAATGCCTGCCTATGGGGATGCAAGTAATGGTGCCATCTGACACTTATCATAATTTCATTCAAACTCACATTGCTTTTACATTGTATTTTCTTTTACTATTCTGGCTCCAAACTGCCAGCAGCAGGCTCAAATTTTACCTAAATGGAAGCATTTTGACTTGGGGAGAGAACACTGCTCAGTGCCATTTCCTTAATAGTATACATTACTGAAGAGGGAGGGTTCTGACCCAGGGCCAAGTCCCCTTTAACCAGAGCATGGTAAGTTTCAAGGGCAAGACAGCAGCCCCTGCAGAGATGTGCAAATCCTTGCTGAGCAGTGAAAGTGGGAGAAGAGAATCGCAGTGGAACCTGTCACCCCAAATTAAGGCTGGGCCTGAAGCATTTATGTAAAGAGAGAAAGAAAAACAAGTTGCCAGATAAATACATCTTAACTAGTCCTCCCAAATGTCTTCTGCATATGTAATGCTAAGTAAGTTCTAAATGCTAATCAAAAAGATAGCATGAAATAAGGTTTTGAAGAAGGCAGGTGAATCATGCAGGATAATAAGAATCAAGGGACAGATAAACTGTTTTAATTCACTCAAATATCTGTTCTAAATAGGGCCTAGAAACAGAGATGTCTATGTAATGAGGGAAACAATAAGCCAGCCCTACGAGGAAGTGTAATTGAGGATGTAGAAGTAATAATGATACAACCTGAGGTAAAGAAGGAAGGGTATTAAACTGTGAATTTGCAGGAAGCAGTCAGGCTTCCAGCTGTCAAAGAAGTTCTAGATATTTTCAGTGTTGGGTAAAGAGGCAAAATTCAAGTCAGCAGGGACAAAAAGTTAGTTGGTGGGGCGATAGGGGGCAGGCAGGAAATAGTGTGAAGAGGGCAAAACAGGAGCTTCTTGGATTGGGGAAAAGTATGATATCAGGACGCATGGTGGCCCCTTACTCCTTTTAGCACCTATCTATATCCTAATCAATACTCACCTCCTCTCCTTCCCACTCCTGCAGGTCCTCATAGCTTCATATTGCCTCTGATTTCTCAGGGTTCCTATTGACTGTCCCTCTATGGTTGGCCCTATTCCAAGAGACCAAAATTCCAAAACTTCCCCTTCCTATCAACATCATGTTCCCTCCCAGAGAACTTTGTAGGTATCTGGTAATACTGTAATCTGTTTTCCTCAGAACTTTGGTTTCACAAAGTACTTCAGGACAGTGGGTGGGCTCAGCACTACCCTGTGTCAACTGAAAGAAAATCTCCACTTTTGTTTACTTTATATATTGAGGTGCAGAATTTTTTTCAAAATGATGTTGCTGTTAATAAAGACAGGAAATCTGTGACAAACACACACAATGAGTCACTCCTACTGTGAACTACCTTTTGAATGAAGCACTTGTCTAGCTGGCCCGTCTCTTAACCAGGGCTTATGTGGAGGATAGCCTTTCTCAGAAAGGTCTTTTCATGGCCTTTCTGATCACATTCTATAGGCGGCTGTTTAAGGCTCACACTAGCTCCAGGTACAGGACTTACCAAGATCAGGCTCAGTTATTCCTGGCAAAACAAAACAAAACTTGTTCCAACCCCTTACAAGGATAGATTGGCTAAAGACCTTACAAAATTTGCTCAGCAGTTTTCTCTTCTGTATGTCTCTGGGGTTGTCCATTCCTACTTTCAGTCCTTCTTGAATCTTTTATAGAAATTTATATTAACTTTTTAATGTATTTTAAAAATATTTTTTATTGATTTCAGAGAGGAAGGGAGAGGGAGAGATAGAAACATTATGAGAGAAAATCATTGAACAGCTGCCTCCTGCACACCCCCCTTGGGATCGAGCCTGCAACCCAGGCATGTGCCCTGACCAGGAATCAAACCATGACCTCCTGGTTTATAGGTCGACACTCAACTACTGTGCCACGCCGGGCAGGCCAAATGCCTTTTGATGAATGTTTTTATCACAAATGGGACTGAAAAAGAAAGTATCTAAATATGAGCCTAGCCCAACTGTAGTAGACACAACTTAAAGTATGAAAGATCATGAATATCAACATATATGAAAGCAACAGATACACTAGTCCTAAATTATGTTCTTTTGACTTGTATTAAAGTCAAATGTATTAAATTACATTTTTATACCTGAAAAAATGTAGTTATGTTGTACTGATACATTCAGTTATCTCAATGTGAGCAATTAAAACCACAAAGAAGATAAGCTGAATGTGGATGCTATATATAGAAGCTGAAAATTGGACTCGTGCTAGGTGTCACCCACACAGTTTTATATTGATCAGGAAAATAAAGATATATTGACAGGATCATGTTTTTCTGGTTGTCTTTCAAAAATAACACATGCACTATTTTTAGTAATAAGCATGGTATTTTACTTCTATGTTAAGAATTCTACTTTTGGTCTCCAGCTGGAAAATCCAGAGTTCCTATGGTTGCTAGGAAACCAACAAATATAATTCTTCAATCTCTTATAATATAAAGGTATAATTATACACTTGCTTACAGGGGGGAAAAAGACATTCAAACATTTTTTTCTAAAATTAGATTAACTAATGCAATCATTTCTATATGGGAAATAAAATTATGCAGGAAAATAGCAGTTAACATGATAATAGGAGAATCATCTGAACTTCCTATTGTTCTCTCCCACCCTCCATCTCTTCAGCTCTACCCTTTTTGAAAAAATAATCTTGATTTGGCCCTGGATGCAAAAGAAATTCTTTTATGAGTGCCTACAGTAATATTTCATTTAGCTCCCCTCCAAAATTAGAAACAAGAAACTCATTATAGTGGGTTATGAAATTTTCTCCTGATAGATTCTCAAATTTGTTATTAATATTTCATTATTGTGATTGCTGATGGTCTCAGGTTCAGAGGAAAGTTTTTTTGAGATAATAAATCTCCTGCCTTATGAGAAACATTATTCATAAACTTATGTAAAAGATCTGCTCTTTCATTGTAGTATAAGCAGCTAACAATCTATCTGTGTGTGCCCATCTGACCTTGCAATTACTGGCTTATCTCTATGATGCATTGCAATGTAGTTATTAATTCTACTTCCTTAAGACTTTTATTCTTTTGCTCTGTAGGTCAGCCAAGGAAAATGATAGAGATCCCATTAGTAACAATTATCAGCAACTCAGGAGGCATGTGGAAACCATTCTCTTAAATTTGTTCCTGAAGAGAAGTAAATGTTGATACCTTCAGTTCCAGGAAAACTTTTTTTTTTAACTGAGGAACATCAACTCAATGGTAGCAGTTACTGGCTGAGAAATTGAGAGCAAGAAAATTCAACTACATTAGGGCTCTCAGCTGTAAATGAACCAGTTTGTTTCTCATGAGCCTTCTGGCCAAATTCCCAACTATTATTGCCTTTGCCCTGTTCCCAGTGGTACTGCCTATTGCATGATTTAACACTGTTAGTCTTGCTAGTAAGAGAGAGAAAAGAGGCATGTCTTCAGACTGCCCTCAAAGTGTCAGCCTTACAAACACTAAGGCCCCCTATTCCAACAGTTCTAGAACCACATTTATCTAACTTTATTTATAGTCTATTTGTCTCAGTCAGAAATGCTCTTTAGAATGCCTCTTACTTCAGGGAACTATGCTTTGTTTGGAAGTTGGAGATGGTGAAAGCATGGCATTAGAGCATCATAGTTGTGAAAGGGATTCATAATAGATCATGGTACTCAGCATACTGCCCAAAGGCAGGTTTTGAAAACTATTCTGAGCTAATTATTCCCACCTTCTCATATATCCACTTGGGCAAGAAGGGCAATGAAGTAGGAGTAATTCTGCATGAAAAAGGATGGGATCACACCATGGTACTCTGAAAAGAAAGAAATGTGTGGTGGTGACAGAACCTTAAATAAAACTAAAAGTTTTAGTTTAGATAAGGAATCCAAAAATGTGTCCACTGTCTATAAGTACCAAGCTGTCTGATACATAGTAGATGCTCAATAAATATATATTAATTCATTGAAACCTAGATTACTCTATTTAAGCCCACATTCATGGTTTAGTTATGAGAATAGGGTACCAAGAGGCCAGAGCTGTAAATCAAATGGCCAGTGCTGGCTGTACTCACTAGCAAACAACTTCTCTTCTATGCCTTAATAAAAAAAAAAAAAACACACAAACAAACAAAGAACAGTCAAGGATATCAATGACTATATGCAGAACCAATAAAATGAATGGTGCCTTTGGCTGCCAAGTGTGTAAACCTCAGGAATATAGCAGAAGGAAAAGTATATTTCAGCATGTGGCAGGAAGCCCAGGTATAGTCATGCATGGTACTTGGAAATAAGTTCCCTTTACATAATTTTCCATATGGGCAAGGCACACCCATTTCCTCCAGTGCCCATGACACGCATGACCTATGATCCCAGCACATACACATGCACTTCACTCTAGGGTAAAAGTATTAAAGGGAAATAGCCAATAGTCTGCATATTTCCTATCATAATGAAGTCTCAAGAGATGTATTACCTTTTCAAAGAGGATGGCTGTGATAGAACCCTAAACTAAATAACCCATTAGCCCTTTCCATAACATTATATTACATAACCCTAAACATTCTCTATCTTATATCCTGGGAGTCTTAAATGGAGGAGAAACACCACAGAATCCCTTATCAAACACTCATCAGTTTTTCTTGGGTGTAAAAAACAATAAGAAGACCTAATCTCCCCTTCATATCTATATAGTTTATAGGATTGCTCCTCTTATGGCTTCTGTATAAGTAAAAATGTGTAAAAAATTAAAGGAGTCCACATTGGTATAGTGGAGAAAATTGGTGGCCTGATATTGAAAAACACCCTTAAATATTATCCAGGCTGCACTGCACTATAAAAATATGGGCTATTTGTTTGGAATGCTTACAAATCACAATAGGCCTGGCTAGAAAAGTCACTGATTTATAACTAGAAGGCAACACAAATGTTCCTATGCCCAAGAAGTGTGTGTGTGTGTGTGGGGGGGGGTATTTTGGGGAGGGAGTTGTATTTGATTGAGCCCTATAGAACCTGTAGTGAACGTGTTGTATTAAAACACAAATTATGCTGCTTTTGAGTAAGAAACTGGAGGACTGACACCTTAACTTGCCTGTTTACTGGTGTGTGCCTCTTTCTAGCAATTAACTATGATGGTTTTATTATGGTCTGTGGAACTGCTAATCAATAGGGTGGGATGCTAGTTACAGTCCACAGCCGGTCCTGTGTGCCTGCATAATGTCCACAATTTTGCTCCCAGCTGTTCAGTCTAATCCATTTATGGCTGTTTATGGCTCACAGTCAGAAAAATCTTCTATTTACAGCTCATTCATCATTCTTAACATTTTTGCAAATCCAGGCTGAATGTTCTGAGGGTGGGAAATAAACCCAGACTTCCCCTGTCCCTTTTGCTATCTCAGCACATCAAACCCTTCTTCCTTTGAAAGGCCCACAAACTATATTTTGTCACACTCCAAATTTACATTAAACTGGTTTCACCTGACCGGTGAGATTATGCTAGTAGAAATTTAAAAGGCAAATGTATAATTCTAATATGTCTTCTGCTTTACAGGGAGCTAGATAATTCTAAAGTGTTTGTCCTAGTGCTTTGGAAACAGAGTAGGGAGGGCATGGAAGAAAGTCAACAACCAGTTGTGAATATTAATGCTAATTGAAATTTGTACTAGAGAATTAATATCAACTAATTATGTTTAGGATTTGATTAATATGACTGAAAAAAATTAAGGAATCTCACTAATACAGAAGAAGTAGAGTATATAATTACCAAACAAGTAGAAAGGACAAAATGGATTTTTTTAAAAACCTCAGTCAATCCTTAAGAAGGCAAAAAAAATGATATGAAAATAAAAAGCATAGAGAATGTAAATAAATGGAAACTTTTAAAAAAGAAATTAATCTAAATTGATCAGTGATCACAATAAATGCAAATGGCTTAATACACAATGCAATAACAAAAAAATTGAGTTAATACAAATTAGTGGTGACAAATATTCTTGTTTTTCTCATTTATTTACTCTATCTCTATCATTGAGATGTTTATCTAAGTATTTTCTGAGATTATGTTTCCTGATTTACTCACCTATGGGTAATGAGTTCTACAAGTTTGCCCCCTACGCTGTGAAAAAAGTTTGCCTTCCATTTATCCTAAAATGGCCTTTGGAAATTCCAAAGGGGCCCACTGAGTCAGTGCCCTCGGTGGTCCCGGATCTGTCTCTTGCTTCAACAGTGTTTGGACTGAACCTACCCAGGGATGCCCCTTCTTCCAGCCTCCAGCCACACTCCTGCATCTTATCCAGTCACCCCTTTCAGAACCACCTCCGAGACCAGCCAACACACCGTTTTGTTTTGTTTTGTTTTTTCTACCTTAACTTCTTATTGCCGAACAACCATGAACTCCCAGACTCCGCTCGTTAGAATTATTCCACCAAGGTGGAGGCTGTGGTCAAGCGCCTGGCCAACCTGCATCTGCGAACCCCCTCCCGTGGTCGGCAAACTGCGGCTCGCAAGCCACATGCGGCTCTTTGGCCCCTTGAGTGTGGCTCTTCCACAAAATACCATGTGCGGGCGCGCATGTACAGTGCGATTGAAACTTCGTGGCCCATGCGCAGAAGTCGGTATTTTGTGGAAGAGCCAGACTCAAGGGGCCAAAGAGCCGTATGTGGCTCAGGAGCCACAGTTTGCCAAGCTGCAGTTTGCCAACCAAGGCTACACCTACCTCTCTCTGGGCTTCTATTTCCACCGCGCAACAATGTGGCTCTAGAGGGCAGGGCCACTTCTTCCTCAAAGCGGGAGGACGCTGAGCATCTCTTAAACATGCAAAAAAATGGGATGGCTGCATTCTCTCCTGGTCACTCTGAAGCCTTCCCCAGATGAGTGGGGCAAAACTCAGGACGCCATGGAAGCTGCCCTGGCCTTGGAGAGGAACCTGAACCGGGCCCGTGTGGAGCTGCAGGCCCTTCTACCCACGCAGACCCTCAGCTCTGTGACTTCCTGCAGAACCACTTCCAGGGTGAGGAGGTGAAACTCATCAAGAAGATGGGCTACACCTGACTCACCTCTGCAGGCTGACTGGCCCTAGGCCTGGCTGGACGAGTATCTCTTAGAAAGGCTCACCCTCAAGCACAACTAGGAGCCTTTGGAGCCCAGAGGCCTTTGAGAGGCCCCTCTGCATGCCCCTTGTGTCTGGCTTTTACCTGAGCCTCTCCCTGAAACTATTAGTCATTCTTTAAACCACCCTGAAGCCCTCTCCCATGCACTGGACCAAATGAAACAATAAAGCTTTTTGCAGACAAAAAAAGTGGGGGGGCACTGAGGTCTAATATTTTGGAAGTCACAAAACATTGCTGGGTTCCCTTTTTAACTATTTCATGGTTCCATCGGTATCAATCCTATTATCCCACAGCTCTCCCCTTCTGAGTGAAAAGGTCTTGTCTGTACATTCTGTCCAGAGAGTTCATTACCCAGGCCCACGCCATCTCATTTTGGAAGCAGGGAAATAATCCAGATGTTGATTCATTGTTATAAAATTCAAATTTAGAAAATAAGTACCTATTGATCTCAGAACAAGTATTTCAGTTACAGAAAAGATTCTAGCCACCAAATACATAAATAAATAAACACAATTAGACCAATTTTTTATATAATTTCTTCTAGAAAATTATTTCCACTCTTTTTGACCTAAGAAAACACTCAAAAAATACTTTTGTTGTTTCTGTGAAATAATAAGGCAAATATTTTAGGTAAGAATAAAAAACACAAAAAGCCTTATGTTGATCATAAATGTGATATTAGTACACATTTTTTTAAAATATATTTTATTGACTTTCTACAGAGAGGAAGGGAGAGAGATAGAAAGCTAGAAACATCGATGAGAGAGAAACATCGATCAGCTGCCTCCTGCACATCTCCCACTGGGGGTGTGCCCGCAACCCAGGTACATGCCCTTGACCAGAATCGAACCCGGGACCCTTCAGTCCGCAGGCCGACGCTCCATCCACTGAGCCAAACCGGTTTCGGCTATTAGTACACATTTTAACATGAAATGTATTTCTAACATAATGTGTAATTATAATCATAAGAAATGATAATTGTCTTTATGTAATATTAGCATAATATCACATATAAATTCCTAAATAATTTACTGCTTTTTGTTTGGGAACCAAATGTTTATACAAAGGAAAGTTTAAGTATTACTAAATGTTATAGTATCAAAAATAGGCAACAACTGATTTATTTGAGTTCTTGCAAAATATTTAAAGAAAGAACTTGTTTGTTATTATATTTTGCTGCTCTTTTTCTAAATAACAACCTAAGAAACAAGGTATTGACATTAGATTTTCTCTCCCACATAATTTACTGTGCTTGTAGTCTTCATTCTTAATAAAAAAGAGCAAAAATGGCTATAATTAATATACTATTTCTTCTTTGTAACATTAATCTGACATTCCAAAAATGTTTAGTATACTGAACAAGAATTTGATCAAATTAGGGCAATTTATGACTCTAGTAAAAATGCATCTTAAGGTATATGCAGTATTATTATTTATTCATTCTATTTATTGACATTTAAATTTTAACATTGGTATTACTGATGCTTCCTGCCTTAAACTAACATTTTATTAAGTATATAAATTTCTGTGAATATATGATTAAGAATAAAAATTATTAAAACATTAAAATGGTCATAACCATGTGGGAAATTTACAATGTTTGAGCTGAATGATTACTAACACCACAACTAGAACTTGAGCATGCCAATCTGATTGTTTTCTTATCCCCCTACATGCTCATTCGGTGTATGCTACATGTCTCTCAAACTGATCTATATTAGGGGTAAATGTTTAAAAATGATGTTTTTATTAAGTAGGTAAGGAAACAGATGTTAATTGGTATTGCCTTTAATAAAATAATACTTACCTGGAATACATTGGAAAATATGGGGATTCAAGACCAGCGATTGGAAAATACTGTCATACTCTGGAACTGACTTAATTGCAAATTAAAATATATTAATTTGATTATTCTTTCAGTTAAGTTTCACTTGGGAAAATTCATAGCTAAAATTGCATGCTTATTCATATGAAACAATTGAGAAATGGGCTAAAGTCAAACAGGATTATAAAGACAATTTACAATGTAAGCATTTGAAGGGAAGCATTCCAAACAGGAATGGTATCCCTTTAGAAGTGGTCAGATTGGGAGGCTACAGCTCATTCCAATGATGCCATTCAAAATGCTGTTTTAAAAATGCGCTTCATGAAGATATTTCTGGGCCATTTTATATGCACATCAAAAGATAGTGTATTTTTTTATTCACAAGTGGCATTTATTCAGATTAATCAGATCTATTAATGAGGCTCTTGCAGCCTCATTATAACAAGAGTTAGTACTGCAAACGATTAATGAAAATAGCAATACTATTCAATGGATTATTCCAGCTTCAGTATGTTTTTTTTAATATAAATCTTTAAGAAAGAGTACAGCTGGCATGGCTCAGTGGTTGAGCATCGACCTATGAACCAGGAGGTCACAGTTCAATTCCCAGTCAGGGCATGTGCCCAAGGTTTCAGGCTCGATCCCCCGTGTGGGGTATGCAGGCGGTAGTGAATAGATGATTCTCTCTCATCATTGATATTTCTATCTCTCCCTCCCTCTCCATTCCTCTCTGAAATCAATAAAAACATTTAAAAAGAGGAAAGATATCATCTATATCCTAACCTTTCAACTTATCACACTGGAAAAAAGAAAAGCAAACTAAAGTCAGCAGAAGGAATGAAATGAAAATGAATATTGCAGAAATTATTAAAATGGAGAATAGAAAAATAATAAAGAAATTAATGAAACCAAAAGCTGGTTCTTTAAAAAAAGTTCCAAGAAAAGTAGAGAGGATATTACTACCAATCTTACAGAAATAAAGATTATAAATAAATACTGTGAACAATGGTAAGTTGTATAATAGGCAAATAAAATGTGTTATATCCAAACACTGAAAAATCTTAAAACCAGTATGCTAAATGAAAAAGCCAGTCATAAAGGCCACATATTATGATTCCATTTATAATAAAAAGGCAGAGAAGTTAAATCTATAGAAACAAAAATACACAGGAGGGCGATCTGAAAAGGGTTACAGCTAAAGAGAGCAAGATTGTCTTTGAGGTGAAAAAAAATGTTCAAAACTTGACTTGTGATGTTTGCCCATATCAGGGAATATACTGAAAGTCATGGAAATATACACTATAAATGGGTGAATGTATTGTATGTAAACTTTATCTCAATAAAGCTGTTAAAAACAAGAAAACAAATATAAGCACCTCTGTAACTGGATTATGGCCATCCTCACTCCAATTTGAACCAGTGTCTCATGCTTAGTTCCTCCCCTTAGCAAAGGGAAGGATATTTTTGTTATTCCACAAAAAGTAGCTCAGCTGATTATAGAGACCAGTTGTTTTTTGGTTTTGGTTTTGGTTTCTTTTTTTGGGGGGGAGGGCAAGCCCACAGCTGGGCTTACTAACTTGGTTCTAGGGCTAGAACTCTGTTTCAGGTTCACACAAAGCTATCCATAGATATGGTTTACCTTCCTCTGTTTCACCCTAGCAGTACTGGTACCTCAGAGACCCCCAAACCTTAAAGTCCCTCTAATGCTCTCTGGGGACAATTGTTACCATGACGACATTGTTACATAGCAGGTAATCATCAGTGAAATAGCCTCACCAGGCTCTGGGCTGCCATACGGAGAAGAATATTCATGGGTTGAAGATGGGGTGCTTTGGGGTATTGGGGACAACCTGCTAGCTTCAACTGAGTGACAACCTGATAACTTGGGTATCCTGTGGCTTTAGAACTTCCAGAGGAGCCTACTATTTCACCCCATGGTTAAATGTGCTGGATTTTGGTGAAGTTCAGTAGAACATTCTTCAGGTATGTTTAACCCATACATATTAGACATTCCAGCTGTAGTTTTTGACAAGGATCAGGAGTCTGCAAAGTAGGCCTGTCTGGAGAGAAGACACCCCATCATGTCATCAGTTCTGTCGTGGGGCATCCTCAGTTTAACATGCCGTTATCAGAACCCTGTCAGAAAAGCTACATTGTGGGGGGAAATGCCCAGTACAAGTATGAGGCCTTCCAGTTACACTATCCCATTGAGCGTGGGCTGGTAACAGGGTGGGATGACATGGAGAAACTCTGGGAATATCTTTTCGAGTGGGAACTGGGAGTAAAATCCTCTCAACAGCCTGTACTCATGACCGAGACCTCCTTGAACCCAATGAAGACTCGAGAGAAGATGGCAGAAGTAATGTTTGAGACCTTCAAGGTGCCTGCCTTCTACCTGTCCAAACACAGGGCAGCAGCACTCTATTCCTCTGCCTCTGTCATGGGCCTTGAGGTGGACAGTGGGGAAGGAGTCACTTGCACGGTTCCCATCTTTGAAGATTACTCCCTGCCTCATGCTATCACCAAGCTCGATGTGGCAGGGAAGGATGTCACAGAGCACCTTGCCCAGCTGCTTCTCACTAGTGGGAGCGTCTTCCCTTACATACTCAACAAGGACTTAGTGGATGACATCAAAGAGAAGCTGTGCTATGTGGCCTTGGATCCAGAGAAAGAACCACATAAGAGCCCAAAGGAAGTCCTGAAAAATACCTACTGCCAGATGGGAATGTCATCTACGTAGGGGAACAGCGATACCAGGTGCCCGAGATTCTTTTCACACCTCAGCAGCTAGGCACCCACAGCCTGGGACTCTCAAAAATGGTGGTCAGCAGCATTATGAAGTGTGACATGGACATCCAGAAGAATCTCTTTGCAGAAATTGTACTGTCTGGGGGCAACACTCTCTTCCCTGGGCTTGAGGAAAGACTTATGAAAGAACTGGAAGAGCTGGCTTCAAGAGGAACTCCCATCAAGATCACAGCTTCTCCTGATAGGTGTTTCTCTGCCTGGATTGGTGCATCCATCACGACTTCTCTGAGCAGTTTCAAACCGACGATCATTTCTGCAGAGTTCCTGGAGTTTGGGACATTTGTCATTCAGAGAAGATGCTTTTAAAGAAGCCACAGCACAAGGAACAGCTGAAGGGTCATATCATAGAAGCAGTAAATGAAGGTGAAATCTTCCCATTGTGTTCAATAAAAGTGATAGGACATTTTGGATTTTAGTTCATTTTTGTTGGTGCCACAGTAATTACTGATCCAAGTAGTGATTTTTTTTGTCAAGGGTTCTCAAACTGGGTTTATTTGAGCAATGGGAGGAACTTGAATCCCTTCATAAATACATGCAAAATATTTGCTTATTTGCATAAGTACAGTTTTCTAGGGGGAGAGAATACACCTTTCAACAGATACTGAAAGGCCTTCAATACCCAATAGTGTTCAGCACCATCAATGAAAATACCCAAACCTTTTTATAGATCGTAGTAAGTTTCTGTTATTATTTTATTTGTAGATAAAGCAATTTTTTTTCAAGTTCCCATATTGAAGATAATTTTTCAAAATTTTCTATTTGGTTCCTAATTTTTTTGTTTTGCTTAATTAATCCTTTCACAGCAATACTTTTTATAATTTACACTAGTGTGAATCTTTTTAAGTGGTTCTATTTCACCCTTCCTGTCCTATGAACCTCTTCAATTGTTTTCTCTTCAGAAATACTTCGGATATAGTTCAGGCTGTATCCACTTGCAGGGTTTGTAGTAAAAGCAGGTGCTTGAGCCTCATGCCCACTTTTTGACTCAGTGGAGTCCCTGGAATCTTCATTTTAATCAAATGTCTCAGTTTTTTATGTTTTAATTGATTTTCTTTACTATATTTAAATTGATCTTTATTGTTGAAGGTATTACAGATGCCCCCTCGTTTTTCCCATTGACCCCCTCCATCCCGCATCCACTCCTCCCAGGCCTTCAACATACAGTATTATTTTCTGTGTCCATGGGCTATGCATATAAAATTCCCAATCACTCTCCACTGGTCCCCCAGCCCTCCTCAGAGATTCGTCGATCTGTTCCATGTTTCTATGTCTCTGGATCTCTTTTGTTCATCAGTTTATTTTGTCTATTATATTTCACATATGAGTGAGATGTGATACTTGTCTTTCTCTGGCTGGCTTATTTCGCTTAGCATAATACTCTCCAGATCTATTCATACTATCTCAAAGAATAAGAGATCCTTCTTTTTTATAGCTGCATAGTATTCCATGTGTAAATGTACCACAGCTCTTTTATCCATTCGCCTATTTATGGGCACTAGGGCTGTTTTAATTGATTTTTAGAAACATAGGAAGGGAGAGGGATAGAAAGATAGAAACATCGATGGGAGAGGAGCATCATTGATTGACTGCCTGCACTCCTGCATGGCCCCTACTGTGCATAGAGTCTGCAACCCAGGCATGTGTCCTGACTGGGAATCTGAATAGACAGATTACAACTAAGCACATATATTGTGTGTCAAGGGAAGAAATTCTAGCTCTTCTAAATTTGGAAATTGCCTTTATACCTTCTCTAATTGAGGTTGTACAGTTTCTCTAGTTAAGGCTGACTTTCTGAAAATTGTATGGAATCAAAAATGTGTTTTCCCTCCCTTCCTATCTCATTTTTAGTGTTACTCTGTGCTATATCCAGGTTTGTCAAATATGCAGGGTTTGCAAGCTGTCCTGACTTTCCAAGGAGGTATGCCACCCAGGTCTGCCATCCAGCTTGGCATTAGTTACTTAGGGGGGGAAATGACAGAATCAAGTTCCATGTCTTTGGCAACTACATAAAATATTTTCTCCTGCAGTTGGAAAGGAAACCATATTCAGCTTCAAGAAGTGTGTTCTGACCTGCCCAAGGCCAGTCCTCTGCACAGTAGTACTTGCAGACAACAGGCAAACAAGCAAATATAACTGAAAAACAATGCCAAGTTGACAAGTTGCTAAAAATGTACCTCATACAGAGATTATGAATAAAAAGAGTATAGCCTCTTTTACAAAGAAGTACCTATAGATTAGAATAATACTAGGATGAAAACTGGCCCTTGCAACTAGGATATCATACTGTTCTTTATATATAAAGATCTGACAGTCTTTGAATACAGATGACTCATAGAGATGGAACCCAAGAGCTTTTAATTACCTAAGATAGTACGTCAGGCTTTATCTGTCTTTTCTCTTTTATACACACATATACACACACCACAATAAGGAGATGGGATGGAAAAGGGTGTCCAAGAGATCCAAAGCCCATTAGTATGAATAAGAATGCATGTGAATACTGTAATTTATCTATTATAGTTAGCCCTTAGTCATAAAATCAGTTTTGAACTGTAACAACCTCACCTCACAAGGGATTCCCATGCTCTTTAAAGTGAAAAAAAAAAAACTAATATGGCTTTGGTTGTTGTGTTTTTTGTTTGTTTGTTTGTTTTTTGTCTTTGCAATAGGGAAAAGAGAAAGAGGATGAGAGGAAATAAATGTAATAAATGAAGAATCAAGGTAGCAGGAATTTAAAATTGATAGCATGGTGTGGCAGGAAAAGCACAGGACTAGATGTCAGGTGGCATGGAGTGAAGTCTGATTGCTGCCACTCACTACTAGTACAACTTTGCATAAGTCATTGAACCTTTTTCTGAGCCTACATTCCCTCATCTGCAAACAAAGAAAAAACAGGATCTTTCAAGCATACTTCTCCAGATTATGCTGAGTATCAAATGACTTACGGCACAGGATAGTAGTTGACCAAACATAAAGTCCTATAAAATAAAGGTGGTTAATGCAATTTTGCTTTTTAAAGAGACCCATAAACCTTGGTGTCTCACTCTTGATTGATAAGGACACCAAGGTGAGGTGCAGAAGTTAATGTCTCGGGATATAGGACATATGTAGTAACATCCTGGGGAAAATAGTCTTCATTAACCAGCTGGCTTGTAACTGCCACCACTACCAAATACCCTTTGTTAACAATGCACCTCCAGTATCCATGATCTCCTCAGAAACCTCCAAATCCAAGAAGTTTACAGCTTAAATACTCAATTCAGTTAATGTTGTATTGGCATACAGCATCTTTGAATTATCTTTCATGTTCAAGAACTACAATCAACGTTTTAGAAAAACTGTATCTGCTCTTACTCCAGTAAATGTAACATAAAATTCTACATATCTTTATAGGAGCTGTCATTTACCTAGAATTGGTTATCTTTGATAAATTATAAACTGTCCTTAGAAGAGAGGTTTTCAGCCACAACCGATGTAATGAAAAAGAATCAGAGACACCACAAGACACTGATTGTGTCATGGAAGGGTCATTCCTCCTCCTGAGGGTCACAGCAATAAAATGCTCGAGGGACCCTGACTGATCCCATCAAAGTCAGATGGCAGTTTGCTCCTCAGTTTGTCCTTTCTTGTTTTCCTATGTTTTAACTTAGTGCTTTGTTGATACCGTATTGCCTCTTTCTTGCTTTGCAATTCCCTTCACCAGTTTCATGTCATTATCCTCTTTTAAGAGAAACTCCTTTTCTGAGAAGCTTGCCTATAATCACCTTACCATTGCTATGCATCCTTTCTGACCTGTGAAATGCCTCCTATCAATTTACATTCATTCATTTCAGCAGTTTCTCCTTTTTGCCTTAGCTGCTCACTTTCCATGCTGTCTCCCATTCTCATTTATATGGGATTTCTCTTTCCCATTCACAAAAGGTTGCATTCATTTATTTCCGTGACCTCAGGAAGCCTTGATCCTGACACTCATATGACTATAAGCTATTTATTCCTTTTGCAGCACAAATAATTTTGAAAGTTTAGCAGGTGGCTTCCTCACCCCCTTGGGTTTTTAACTCCTTGAAAAGAGACTAAAGTTTAAAAGAGCCTAATGTTGCCTGAGTGTTTTAAAAGTAGTCATCCCAAATAATACAGGAAAAGGTCCTAGTTCAAGACTAGTTGGATAATGCAAGCTTGAGCCAAAGAGAGCTGGTATAATCTGTAGAGTCAATACAGAACATACTGACTTTAAAAAATACATATAATATTATCCAGTTATTGGTAATTCCAATTTTAACCAAAATATTATTACTGAATATACTTAGATATGACTATATACAGGATGTCCCAAAAATGTATACACACGTTAACAGTTGATAGCTCAATTTTGAAAATAAAATGTATTCTAATAAGCACTGCCTTTATAATTATTCAAAGTGTGTGTATACGTTTTGGGGGGACAGGCTGTGTAGCTTCCACAATGGATAATCCTATTGAAAAAGCAGTCTTCTTCAATTTGCAATCTGCTAAAATGAATATCCACAGATGTAACACAAAACCTCTGCCACTTAAATATCATTTATTCTCAGTTTTTACTTCCAGTTCTCTGATATTTGTATGCGTTGTTTTTAATGTCCAGATCTCATTTGGGTCATATTATATGAACTTTGCAACTGCCCCCTTGGCTAATGAAACACTATAATTAAAGATCTAAATTTACCTTTAATGAATCTTTGTATCATTTGAGAGAAATATCCAATAGGCTATTGAGCACCATGAAGGTAGTCATTGAGAATTGTTATCCTCTACTCACAATTTGACCCTCTCAGAGAAAGTGTACTAATACTTTAATGGGCTTGATTTCATTTATATAATAGCTCCTTAGTGAATCATTTCTGTTATCAAAATTAGTATGACATTTTATGATAATTATATCAAAACCACATGATGGCACAATCCAAACAAATCCCAAATGATGGACATTCTACAAAATACCTGACCAGCACTCCTCAAAACTGTCAAGATCATAAAAACAAGGAAAAGTCTGAGAAGCTGTCACAGCCAAGAGGAGCCTAAGAATACATGACAACTAAATGCAATGTGATAACCTAGATAGAGTTCTAGAACAGAAAAAAGGAAATTAGGTAAAAATAAAGGACATGGGAATCAAGTGTGGACCTTGGTTAATAATAATATATTGATATGTGTTCATTAATTGTGATAGATGTATCATATTAACTTAAATGCTATTAAGAGGAAATGGTGGACATAGTGTATAAGGGAACTCCCTTTAGTATCTTTGCAATTTTTCTGTAAATATCAAAACAATACTAAATTTTTTGGAAAATGTTTATTTAAAATACAATGTCTGGCAAACAATGAAAGATAACCAGGCACAAAATAGATATTGCAATGTAAGAGAGAAAAGGCATAAATGACAGATAAAAGAGGAGATTCACAAACTTACATAAAATAAGATTAAAAGGTATAATACAAATATGCTTAATATTCTCATGGATGTAAGCTCCTTAACTTGAAATTTTAGCAAGGAACTTGACACAACAAAAATAACACAATATTATTAACTACTAGAGGCCTGGACCATGAAAATTTATGCACTGGAGGAGGGGGTCCCTCAGCCCGGCTTGCCCCCTCTCACAGTCTGGGAGCCCTCAAAGGTGGGAGGTGACCCGGCGATCAGGGGAAGGTGATGCCCCCATCACACTTCTGCTGCTGCCACTGCCGGCAGCGCAAGCCTCAGCTGTCCCTGGTTACATAAGCCTCAGGCGGCCCTGGTCAGCTGGGCAGCTGCCATCCAAGGCTTGCCTGCACCTCGGGCCAGCCCTGGGCAGCTGGGGGGCTGAAGGCAGGTCCGGCCACACTGTGTGCCTTGCTGCCCCCTGCCTGGCTGGGCTGAAAGGAGTGTGGGACTCCAGTGGTAGACACAAGGAGTGGCCAGACCCGCCTGAGGGTGTCTGCCATCCCTCCCCCCGGTGGAGCTAAAAGGACTGGGGGACTCCGGCAGGGCTGAGGACACTGGGCAATGCCATCTTGTGGTTATGGGTGCCACCATCTTTGTGATGGTGTGATGGTCAATTTGCATATTCCCTCTTTATTCGACAGGACAGTCATTGTGCTGTATATTAGGTCTCCAGAATGTATTCATCTTGTAACTGAAAGTCTGTACACTTAAAAAGTATTTCATTTTAATTTTTTTAACAGTATCTTCTATTCCACCCCCAGCCTATGGTAAGCACCATTCTATTTTCTGTTCCTATAAAATTTGCTGACAGAGTAAATCTCAAGTGTTCTTAACACATACACACATACACATACACACACACAAATGGCAACTATGGGAAGTAATGGATTTGTTAATTAGTTTGACTGTGTTAGTCATTTCACAATGAATATATATATCAAAACATCACATTTTTCACCAACTATACTCAATTTTTATTTGTTAACAA
The DNA here is from genome assembly GCF_000147115.1 of Myotis lucifugus. Classification (NCBI taxonomy): domain Eukaryota; kingdom Metazoa; phylum Chordata; class Mammalia; order Chiroptera; family Vespertilionidae; genus Myotis; species Myotis lucifugus. The sequence continues at coordinate 9,968,644 of NW_005871050.1, read as the reverse complement.
ATTACATTTTAAAAGCATGTAAGTTTGAAAAAGAATTAAATAAAACCTACATGAATTATGAGATTTCATTAAAATAAACAATCCATGCCTCATTGGAGTTCTAGAAGAAAAATAGAGGGAGAAAGGAACAAAAATTATATTTAAAGAAATAATGGCTGAGAGAAATTCCAAAATCTGGGGTGAGATTTGGACCTAAAAAGATCTTCTCCAGGATACATTATAATAACTGCCTTAAAACAGTGTGTGTGTGGGGGGGGGGTGTGTTTAAAAACAGCAAAAGAAAAGAATCGTTTACATATGAAGGAACCTCCATATGGCTATCAGTGGATTTCTAGGCAGAAACCTTGCATGCCAGGAAAGCTGGGAAGATATATTCAAAGTGTTGAAACATCCAACCAGAAATACATTTCCTGGAAAAGTTATCCTTCAAAAATGAAGGTGAGCTAAAGAATTTCCAAGACAAACAATACCTGAGCAAGTGCATCACCACTAGACCTGCTTAAAAGATATGCTAAAAGGACAATAATTAGTAAAATGAAAAGATATGAAACATACTACTAAAGAAAAGTATGTAGTCAAATTCAGAATACTCCAATACTGCAATACAGGTGGTATGTTAATCACTAAAGAAAAGATAATCACGACAAAAATAACAAAGCTGGAGGCATCAGACTTCCTGGTTCCAAAATATATTACAATGCCTTAGTAACAAAGAGTATGGTACTAACATACAAACACATAATGGTACAGAATAGAGAGCCCAGAAATTTGACAAGAGAACCAAGAATGGTGAATAGAGAAAGGATAGTCTCTTCAATAAATGGCATTGTGAAAACTGAGTATTCACAAATCCTATATAATGAGAGGGATATGCTAATTAGCCCAGATATGCTAATTAGTCAAACTGAATATGCTAATTAGTCATGACCAGGATGCAAGTTGACCATCACTCCAACATACAAGATGGCTGCCCCCATGTGATCAAAGATGGTCTCCACCATGTGACCACAAGATGGCTGCCACAAGATGGCCTGCAGGGGAGGGCAGTTGTGGGCGATCAGACCAGCAGGGAGGGCAGTTGGGGGGACCAGGCTGGCAGGGGAGGGCATTTGGGAGTGATTGGGCTGGCAGGGGAGGGCAGCTGGGGGTGATTGGGCCAGCAGGCAGAGTGGTTAGGGGCAATCAGGCAGGCAGGCAGGTGAGCAGTTAGGAGCCAGCAGTCCTGGATTGTGAGAGAGATGTCCAACTGCCTGTTTAGGCCCGATGCCACAGGGATCAGGCCTAAACGGGCAGTCAGACATCCCTCGAGGGGTCCCAGATTGGAGAGGGTGCAGGCTGGGCTGAGAGACACCCCCCCCCCCGCAGTGCATGAATTTCATGCACTGGACCTCTAGTAAAATAATAAAATTGGACCCATATCTTGCACCATTCTTAAAAATTAACTTGAAATAGATTAAAGATCTAAATGTAAGACCTAAAACGGTAAAACTCCTAGAAGATATCATAGGGAAAGGCTACTTAACACTGGTCTTAACAATGATATTTTTGGATAGAACACTCGATGTACAAGCAATAATAACAAAAATAAACTAGTAAAATGCTACATCAAATTTAAAAGCTTCAAAACAGCAAAACAATCAACAGAGTAAGAAGGTAACCTATGAAATGGAAAAAAATTATTTACAAAATTGACATCTGATAGGTTAATTTTTTTAAGTGAACATATCAAGATTTTATTGTCATATAATAAAAAAAATATGAAGCTTAGAACTGGATCACTTGGTCCTTTATCTTCTTATCTCCTCCCAGTTCATAATGCTTGCATCTCTTAACAGCCAGCATTCTCTTAGATCTGCAGTTAGGCTCAATGCATTCAAGCTTCAGCACAATCTTCTTTGTAGTTTTAGCCTTTTTTTGGAAAATCAGCTTAGTCTGCCCACCATAGCCACTCTGCTCCCTGTCATAAGGCCGCTTTCCCCTGCACATACAGAGAATCCTTGCCCTTATCCTACTGTGTTACTTGGTGGGGTTGGTGCTTGTCACGCTTCTTACTGAAAGTTCGGCGGGTTTTAGGAACATTCACCATGTTTGTGAGAGCGCTATTGGCAGGGGGAAATCTGATAAGTTAATTTTTAAAATATATAGGGAACTCCTACAACTCAATAGTAAAAAAATAAAAACAAAGGAAACAAACTAATAACCCAATTAAAAATGGGCTAAGGTCTTGAATAGACATTTCTCTAAGGCAGATATAAAAAGGGTCAGCAGGTATGTGAAAAAAAATGTCACTAATCACCAGGGAAGCGCAAATCGAAACAACAATAAGATAACACCTCATTCTTGTCCAGATGATGATTATCAAAAGAAAACAAACAAATATTGTCAAGAATGTGGCGAAATGGAAATCCTTGCACATTGTTGGTGGGAATACAAAAGGTTGCAGCCATGATGGATAACAGTATGGAGTTTCCTCAAAAAATTAAAAATAGAACTACCATATAATCTGGCAGTATCATGTCTAGGTATTTAATTAAAATTATTTAAATTACAATTAAAATTATATCTCAAAGAGATATCAGCACTCTGTTCATTACAGCACTATTTACAACAGCCAAGATGTGGGAACAACCTCTATGTCTCTTGACAGATGAAAGAATAAAGAAAATGTGGCCCTGGAAAGTGCTTCTCAGTGGTTAGAGGATCAGGCCATGCACAGAAGGGTAGTGGGTTTAATTCCTGGTCAAGGGCATGTACCTGAGTTGCAGGCTCAATACCCACCTGCATCGGGGCATGTTCAAGAAGTAACCAATCAATGTTTCTCTCCCCCCCCCCTTCCATTCTCTCTAAAAATCAATGGAAAAAAATATCATCAGGTGAGAGTTAAAAAAAAAAAAAAGAACGAAAATGTGGTATATACAGTGGATTACAATTCAGCTTTAACAAAAAGGCAATTCTGCAATATATGACAACATGGATGAACCTTAAACAAATATGCTAAGTAAAACAACCCAGTCACAAAAAGACAAATACTGCACAATTCCACTTATATCAAGTGTCTAAAATAGTCAAATTCATGTAATGAAAGAGCGGAATGGTTGCCACAGACAAGAGGCAGGGATAAATAGGGAGTTTACTAATCAATGGGCATAACATTTTAGTCAAGCAAGATGAATATTCTCTAGAGATCTGCTGTACAAAATTGTACTTATAGTCAACAGTAATATATTGTACACTTAAAATTTCTTAGGAAGATAGTTCTCATGTTAATTGTTCTCACTACAATAAAATAAAACAAGTCAAGGATGGATGTTATAATTTCTTGGTTAATTACCAATAGAACAACAAAAGAATATATAAGTACAAATGGGAAAATAGAAATAAAAATCAATCAACCCAAAAGTACATTTTAAAAAGAAAACTGAAAGTAGAACAAAACAAATTAAAAGCACACAGTAAAGTAATAGATTTAAACCCAAATACACAAGTAACTGCATTGACTTGCTAATGAATGAAGTCAACATTTTAAGTAAAAGAAACAGACTCGCAGATAGTATTTTTTTAAAAGATGCTGTGTAGACGAGACATATCTGCCACAAAAAAATATAGAATGTTTGAAAGTAAAATGATAGGAAAAGCTATAATATTCAAAAATAACCTATAGAATGTGGATGTAGTTTTGTTAACATCAGACACAATAGATGATCATGCAAAAAGCATCATTATAGGTAGTAACAATAAGTGATAAACCCAGTCTAAACTTAATGCGGTCTTTAATATACAAAGCAAAAGTCACAGAACTTGAGCTACTAAAATAAGCATAAATACAAAGAGGAAATCCAAAAGGCCAGTAAATATTGAAAAAGTGTTCATCTCAATAGTAATCAAGAAAAAGAAAATTAAAATTATAATTAAACACTACTAGACACATACCAGAAGAGCAAACATTTAAAAGACTGAAAATAACAAATATTGATAAATATGAAGAGCAACATAAAATCTCATACATTGTTGGTAATATATGTAAATTGGTACCACTATATTGAAAAAAATCACTATTACTTTAAATATGAATTTAAAATATATTCCATGATTACAATGTTCTATTTTATCATTCAAAGATATTTTTGAGAGTGAAATGGAGTGCTATATATAATTATGCCAGGACAATAAATACTATTAACCAGAACTGATTAAGCAAACCAGAATAGTATGTAGTCTCCATATCCATGATCCCACAGTTCTCATTCTTAAGTATATATCCAACAGAAATGCATGTGCTTATACAACAAGTGTATTAGTCATAATAGCTAAAAACTGGAATGAACTCAATGTCTATTTACTGGAGAACAATGTGGTATATTCACCAAAAAACAACAACAAAGAACAACACGGATGAGCCTCAGAAATATTGAACAAAAAATAAAAGCCAGATACAAAATACATATTGTATAATTCCATTTACAGAGTTCAAAAAATAGGCAACACTATGGATCTTAGGAATATAAACTTAAGTGGCAAAACTATAAAGAAAATTAAGGAAGTAATGACCATAAATGTTATAATGGTTATCTGTAATGACGAATGAAGGATTAATACTTGGAAGAGGGCACAGGTGACTTCTGGAGAGTATGATGGCCTTCATTCTCTTCATCTGAGCTGTGTTGTAATTACACATGTTTACATTGTGAAAATTCATGAGCTCTATATTTTGTTTTGTACACTCTTCTGTATGTGTATTATATTATCCAACAGAATTTTTAAAAAGAAAATACCTGGTGCTGAGCAAGAAATTACCAAGTAATAATGTATAGAGAGAGGGAGGGGTTGGTACTGAAATCCAGTCTTCAATCATAATAAAAGAGATTCTTGAACAGCAATATCTTAGCCTTACTTTTGCTTTAAAAATAAATTATAAAACAAACAGCATTTACGACAAAAAATCCCACTAAAAAGTTATTCCTTGAGAAGCTGAATTCAATATTATACTGGAGTATTGAGAAGCCTCATCCAAGGTTTTTTACCCAACAAATATATCGAAGGAACCTGCTTATATTATAATCTGAACCCTCAGAATGGAACCTCATGGCCATGTTAGAATGAGACTTAGGTGTACTTTGCCCATCTTTCTGAATAAACAGGAGTAAACTTAATTTTTTTTCACGCGGGATATGGCCAAACAAGATAAACCAAAAATTATGCCAAAAGGCGTCCTTTCTCTTCCACATCTGACCTCCATCAACCTCAGAGATATCTCTGAAAGTGTTCCAAGAGATGTTACTACCATTCTATCATTTTCTAAGTAAATAGAACAGATTTGATTAAAGCCTTAATTTTATGAAATTTATTTGTCTGCTTTCACAGGAGGTAAAATGTGCCAAATTCTTACTTCATTTTCACTCTAAGGTTTAAATATGAATAACCATTCATCTAAGTGTTGGACCACACTGTACAGAACCACTTAAAGCCCAGGGATATGTGACACATGCTAATGGCTTCCCTTAGTCTATGAGAAAATGTTACTTGCAACATGCTGACCACTTTGTATTGATGAAGACAAAGGAAAAAGAAAAGATATCTCAAAGGAAATTTAGCTCTGTCCTTAAAATGCATGGAATCAGCATGTTGAGAAATTTTGAAAACACATTTCATTAGGGAATCTTCAAAACCTACTAGGGACAAGTTCTCTATTAAAAATTAAATTTGTATTTCTAATGAACTATCTTATTTTGATACATTATGTGAATTTTCTGATATTCTAAAGTAGCTTTTAAAATTTTGAATTCATAAAATGTTAAATACCAGATATTTTTATTTATCCAAAGACCCCTGAGGAAAAAAATTAAATTTGCACTTTCAAGGGACCAATCAAGAAATGTTTTCACGCCCAGCCCATGTGGTTCAGTGGTTGAGCATTGACCCATGCACCAAGAGGTCGCAGGTTCAATTCTCAGTGGGCACATGTCAGAGTTGCAGGCTTGATCCCCATTGGGGGTGTGCAGGAGGCAGGCGATCAATGATGTTTCCCTTTCTTCGAAGTTTCTATCTCTCTCTTCCTCTCCCTCTCTCTCTAGAAAAAAATCAATAAAAATATTTTTAAAAATATTCTTGCTAAAAAGGACAATTTGGGAAATCATCAGCATTTAAATAAGGATTATCCTATATAATAAAAGACTACTATGCTAAGTGTCCAGTCATCCAGTCGGCTGTTCAACCAATCAAAGCATAATATGTTAATGATATGCTAAGGCCACTTGCTTTGACATGCACTAACCACCAGGGGGCAGACAGTCGACCAGTTGACCAGTCGCTATGACACGCACTGACCAACAAGGGGCAGACGCTCTGACTGGTAGGTTAGCTTGCTGCTGGGGTCCAGCCGACTGGGACTGAGTGAGATGGGCTGGACACACCCTGGAGCCGTCCCGTGGTCCCTCCCTAGCTGGCCAACCACCCGCATCCCTCCTCAGCCCCGATCATGCATTGATGGGGTCCCTGGGCCTGGTCTGCACCCTCCCGCAAACCCGGGACCCCTCGGAGGATGTTGGAGAGCCAATTTCGGCGCAACGGCGAAACAACCGGTCGCTATGATGCGCACTGACCACCAGGGGGCATATGCTTAATGCAGAGGCTGCCCCTTGGTGGTCAGTGCACTCCCACAGGGGGAGCGCCACTCAGCCAGAAGCCAGGTTCAGTGCAGTGGCAGTGGCGGGAGCCTCTCCCGCCTCCGTGGCAACACTAAGGATATCTGACTGACAGCTTACGCCTGCTCCCTGTGGACATCCCCCGAGGGCTCCGGAACTGCGAGAGGGCGCAGGCCAGGCTGAGGGTCCCCCCCTCGAGTGCATGAATTTCATGCACCAGGCCTCTAGTAGTTTAAAGAATACTGTATCAGTGTTTGCTTTGACAATTGTAATATGGTTATGTAAAAGATTTCCTTGATTTTAGGAAACACACTTTGAAGATTTAGGGGTAAATATAAATCATTTGCAAATTACTCTCAAACAATTTAGAAAAATCTATTTATATCTATCTATAGGAAGAGAAAGAGAAAGAGAGAGAAAGAGAAAGAGAGAGAGAAAGAGAAAGAGAAAGAGAAAGAGAAAGAGAAAGAGAAAGAGAAAGAGAAAGAGAAAGAGGAAAAGAGAAAGAGGAAGAGGAATAGAGAAAGAGAACAAATGTAGTAAAATCAACATTTGGGAAATCTGAAGAAGGGTATATAGAAATTCTTTGCACTATTTTTGCAACTTTTCTATAAGTCTAAATTTATTTCAGAATATAAAGTTAGAAATAAATGAGCTCATGAGCCAAGGTCTAAAATTAAGAAGCATTATGTCACTCTTTAAAAACAAATAAAAGTGTTTACCACCCAAGTCTTCTTCTATATCCATTTAGCCCAGAAAAGGAGTTTTAAGAATGAAACATATCCATAATTTTTTAACTGAAGTTTTTTTTAAGTTATTTTTTCTCTTTTATCACACTTCTTTGTCTGTAAAATTATTTCCTCCTTGGAGAAGTATGGAAAAAATATCTTTTACAAACCAGTAGCACTTTGTGGTATTTTCCATAAAATGATTTATGACCTAACTGATTAACTTAATCTCTTTCATGAATTTATAGCACCTGAAAAAAAGCTACTCAGTTAACACAAATTTAAATAAAAATACAATTTAAATGGGAGAAGTCATATGAGAACCCTTTATCAGGAACTCTGGGTTCAAAATAGATTATGTCATCAATTAGCTAATTATTTAAAAATTAAGGATTCCTTGTTTATTGAGATGCATCTGAGTTTAGTGTATATCTTGCTATCATTTTCCCCTTCTTTAGTATGGGACAAAAAAGATGGATGTCATTTTGTTAGAAATAAGGCAAGCCTCCAAATTCAGGGGTCCTGGTAGAACACAAAGCATACTCAGGATCCAGGCAGCAAGGCAAATATCTTTACTTCTACATAGAAGGGTGCATACGCACATGGTCTGGAAGCATGTGAACACTGAGCAGGTGGTCTGCTTGGCTTTTTAATCCTGACACACATGACCTGTTCCTCACTCTTGATTGGAGCTCAGGCGTACAGTATTTTGCAATTGGCTAATTCAAAGGGAGGAGCTGGCCTTTGCTGTTTCAAGATGGTGGCCCACAGGGGAGCTGCAAGTCGTGTGGCCAAAATGGCAGCTGCCAAGTTAACAATCCATAATGGCAACTGTCTAAACTGTTCTTTGACAGAAAAGGTTACTTGTTTATTTTCACAATTTGCTTCATTTTTCTGGATTAAGTAATTTAGTTTATAGTACAAATATTAGGCAGACTATAAATAGTCTCTTCTTAAATTTAATTTGTTGCCTAAAGTTGTCCTTTTGTGTTATAGAACTATACACCTGAAAACTATATAATTTTATTCACCAATGTCACCCCAATCAATACAATAAAAAAGAAAAATAATAAAAATGTACAGATTCAGCCCATAACAAACTGTATAGCTGTGAACAAACCACTGGATTTCACTGAGTCTCAGTTACAACTATAAACATGAGCTAATATGATAATGTTTAAATCCCATTCCAATTCTAAAATGTCATGGTTCAAGGTCCTCTCATTTGCTCTCCATAATTTCCTCCTTTTCAAAGGGTGATTACCTCTTACAAGGAAATACAGAAATAATGACAACAGTTAATATATATTAAGTAAGAATTCTGTGGCAGGCACCTTTCTAATTTTTTAAAAAATATAAACTTATAGGTTTTATAAAATACTAGAGTCCCAGTGCATGAAATGCGTGCATGGGTAGGGTCCCTAGGCCTGGTTGGTGATCAGGGCCAATTGGGGCCTTCCTTCCCCCAGCTGCCTGCTGTGGCCAGAGCCTTCCTTTATTCCACGCTGCCCTCTGGTGGTCAGTGCACATCATAGCGAGCAGTCAAACTCCCAGTCAGTCGAACTCCCAAGGGGACAATTTGCATATTAGCCTTTTATTATATAGGATAAACTTCACAACAACCATATTGATGAATACTATTATCATCCTCATTTTTGTAGGAAAAAAAACCAGGGGCACAGAAAATGACAAAATATAGCTTAGGTGTTGCAATTGGTGGACAGAGCTGAGACCAGAGATCATGCTCACATCCCTTATATCAAGGTTCAGCAAACTTTTACTGTAAGTGGCCAGATGGTAAATATTTTAGGCTTTGTGTAACATATGGGTCACATATTCTTCTTGTTTTGTTTCTATAACCTTTGTCAACATAAGAAACATTTAAACCTATGAAGAATTTTTGTGAGTTTATGTAAGCCAAACTGTCACAATTGCCAGTAAGCAAAATCTCAATGCATTGAGATAATGCTCCAGAGAATGGCAGTTTAGCACGTTCTTTTAATAAAATATTTTAAATAATTTCTAAAATATTTTATTTTATAATCAAAACAGAAGAAGCAAGTGGGTTACATGAAATCCATTGATGATGGATTAGGGAGGTGCCAGAAAACAAAGCGGGGAAACCTCTTGGATTGGATGCAAAGTAAAATGATAGACACATACATCTTTTACATAGGTGGGTACAGGTTAGTTAACCATCAGCAATTAACATGATAACAACAACGAGAGGACTTATGGGATCCACCCAGGTACATTGGTTGTGTCTGAAGAGATCTGGAAAAAGGAGTTACCCTGACACTCCAAAGGAATGTTATCCAAGATGTAAAAGATAATAAAAAAAATAAATATGTACAATATTAAAATCCAAAACAACACATTGACCCCTTTGCCCCTTCCTTCTGGACTATTGTGTTCCTCAGTATATTTTGTTCATTGGATTCCACAAATATGAGATCATGTGATAGTTGTCTTTCTCTGACTGGCTTATTTAACTTAGCATAATACTTTCCTGGTCCATCTATGGAGTTTTGTTAGACACATGAGACATGTTTTCCCTGAACAGGTTGGTCAAGAAATGAATTGTTCAAAATGGGAAAAGTTCAAGAACTGAGGTTTGGCTGTAACTGCAAAGGGATCTGAATAGCTACCTCATCTAACTCCTTCATTTTACAGATGAGGCACTAAGATATCAACTCATTTTCCCTAAGGCCAAACTACTCATCAGATTAAAACCCTGGTCTTCTGATTATTCATCCACAGTACTTGGCATCCCAGAGCACTTAATTTTTAGAGGCATCCTGGAGAAACCCAAAATACACTATTAACTTATATTTGCATTTATGGCCACTAGCAACCAATAATTGACTTCTAATCACACTGGAAAACAAGACCTATAAAAATTTTCAATGATAAGAAATGTTACAAAATTATATACTTAGCTATTTAAATTCAAATCAATTCAACAGTCTGTCTAGCATTGTGCAAGAACAAAAAGTACTAAGTGGACTCAGCTTTCAGAAGAAAATGTTATGGGGGGAAATGAAATTTTGAGTAAAAGACAAGAAATTGAGATGGGGAGAAATCAGGGAAATGCAATTCAAACCACAATGAGATAGCACCTCACACCTATCAGAATGGCTATCCTATCTAACAAAGAGGGAATATGCAAATTGACCATCACACCATAATGGTCAAGATGGCTGCACCCACAGCGGGGGCAGGGATTCCATAACACAAGATGGCTGTGCCCATAGCAGAGGCAGGTCCGAGTTGAGACCGGAACTCTATAGCGGAGGCCGAGTTCCTGTAACGAGCCTTAACAAGCAATCATCAGGGACCTGAGGCTGCATGGCGCTGGGCCGGGGCAGGGGACCTGAAGCTGCACCCACCCTGCCTGGTGGGGCTTGACGGGGACCTGAGGCTGCACCCCCTACCCCAGCACCAGGCCCGGGCACCTCAGGCCACACCCCCACCCCGGTGCCAGGCTGGGGGACCTCAGGCTGTACCCCCTGCCTGGCAGGGCTTGATGGGGGAACTCAGGTCACATTCCTCACCCAGCAGAGCTTGACAGGGGACCTCACCCCCTGCTCCAGTGCCAGGCTGGGGGACCTGAGGCCATGCCCCCCCCAACCTGGTGCCAGGCCGAGGAACCTGAGGCTGCACTCCCCTGGCAGGGCTTGATGGGGGGCCTCAGCCATGCCCCCTGGCCAGGGCCAGGGGAACCTCAAGGCGCACATCCCAGCCCAGGCTGGGGGACCTCAGGCCGCACACCCCAGCACTGGGCCAGGCCACCTGAGGCCGCACCCCCCACCCAGCGGGGTTTGATGGGATGGGGCTGGCCGGGTCTGGGTCTCACATGATTTCAAGGCACACATGGGTGGGCGGGGACTTGACTCTGGTTACCGTGGCATGCCCCAGACTCTGACAGGAGGAAGATTTTCATATACATTTTACTAATTCTCTTTCATCTCTGACACTTCTATTATAGAAAAAGGACAAATAGCAATATTAAAATATTTCCTCTAATTAATTCCCTTTTAATGTGCATGAATTTCGTGCACTGGTTCACCAATCATCAATAAATTCACAAAGAACAAGTGTTGGCAAATATGTGGAGAAAGGGTACCCTTGTGTACTCTTGGTGACATTATAAATTGGTGCAGCCACTAAGGAAAACATAAAATGTTATGGAAACACCTAAAAAATTAAAAATAGAACTACCATATGATCCAGCAATTCCACTTCTGGGTATTTATTGGAAGAAAACAATAGCACTAATTTGAAAAGATATATGTACACCTAGGTTCACTGTAGCATTGTTTACAATAGCTAAGATATAGAAACACCCATGTGCCCATCAATAGATGAGTGGATAATGAAGATGTGAGATATATATACATATATATATATGATATATATATATATATATATATATATATATATATATATATATA
>NW_005871050.1:9910543-9956721 GCF_000147115.1 Myotis lucifugus | reverse complement strand
CATGTGTACTAGAAAAGAAAAAAATTTTGCCATTTGTGACAACATGGATAGACCTAGTGGATAATATACTAAGTGAAATAAGTCAGACAGAGAAGGACTAATACTGTATTATTTCTCTTATATATGTGGAATCTAGATAAACACAATACAAAAATAGACTTAGAGATACAGAGAACAAACTGATGGTGGCCACAGGAGAGGAATGAGTGGGTATGGGTAAAAAAGATGAAGAAGAATAAGAGGTACAAACTTCCAGTTATAAAAGAAATGCATCACAAGGATGTAATGTACAGCACAGGGAATATTGTCGATAACATCATAACTTTTCACAGTGACAGATTAGGTTACTAGACTTGTGGTGATCATATCATAATGTATAAAAATGTTGAATCACTATGTGTACACTTGAAACTAATATAGTACATATGCCAACTATACTTAAAAAAAATGGGAAGAGATCAGTGAGGGTTGCAGCTATCCCTGAAGTTTTCAAGAGAAATAGAGCTGTAGATAGAGCTGGAAGGAATGGGGCAGGTCCTTTGGAGCAGCCGTCTGTATTGCAGTTGCATGGACTTCAACTCAACAAACATCAAACAAAGACTAAATAAAAGCATGTGTTATAGGATATAGTGATTCAAGAAGGCATCTGTCTTCACCCTCAAGAACCTTAAAATTTAGTGAAGACCACATTATTTCACTCATGACATTGCTAGAGATTTGAAAATATCCCTTATGATAGTTCTCCACAAAGCATTAATATATACTGAAGCAATATTTAACCATCAAAAACTATGAGCTTTCACCCGGCCAGTATGGCTCAGTGGTTGAGCGTCAACCCAGGAACCAAGAGGTCACTGGTTCTATTTCCAGTCAGGGCACATGCACGGGTTGCAGGCTTGCTCCCCAGTAGGGGCATGCAGGAGGCAGCTGACTGATGTTTCGCTTTCATCAATGTTGCTACCTCTCTATCCTTCTCCTTTCCTCTCTCTCTACAAATCAACAACAATATATTAAAACAAAACAAAACAAAAAACAATGAACTTTCTTCATCCCTATTCTGTTCACAACATTATCCCAAAATGATGAGATATTTTAAGACTGGCTATAAAACCAACTTAATATCAAGTTCACTTAAATATTCATCAGGTGTTCATATCTGCATATTACTGTCTTTAAGCCTTATAGCAGTCCTTGTAAGCTTTAAAGAAGATACCAATATTTACATAGTGGCATCTGGAACTAAAGTAAAGGAATTGATCTAGTAAAAGAGGGAGAGGATGGGAAAGTTTTAAGCTCCTTGAAATTACTACTATTGAAGTATGAGAGTGTAATATCAAAATGACAAGATAAGAAGTTAGAAGATCCAGGTTTTTATTTTGGTTCTGCCACCAATCTACATATATAAAAGCCTAAACAACCAGAACACCGGAACAACCAGAATGACCAGTCACTATGATGCGCACTGACCACCAGGGGGCAGATGCTCAATACAGGAGCTGCCTCCTGGTGGTCAGTGCGCTCCCACAGCCAACCTCCCGCAGCTGGCCAACCTCCCCTGGTCCCTCCCTCCAGAGATTCAGTCAACTGCCTAAAGTCACATACTTAGTAAATGGTGGCACAAAATTGTGAAACCCAATCTTTCTTACTCTAAGCCTGTTAAGCAGTAAACTTTGTACATTCAGAGGAATTTAGTAACAGAAGAATAATCAGGTACATCACAAGACATAGGTTTTCTAGAACCCTCAGGGCACATCAGAAGTAGTTCCAGTTTCTTCTCCTTAAGAAAATATTAATCCTGAGCATGAACAGTTACCTTGTCACCTATGCCTCAAGTCCGGATTTCCCAATCAATATGGCAACTCCACCAACACTGAATAGCCCTAGTCTAACCCAAAGTAATGATGGATAGTGATGGCCTTCGGAAATGAAGTGCACCAGGCAGACCAGTAATAGGATATCTATCAATTAAAACAGAGGGATTTTAGCCAGTGCAGCATTTGGAAATTAAAGAAAACCATTGAGCAGGTGGTGAGAGGTACTTTATCATTCCCATCTAATGTATAAATTTAATAATTTCCCCAGCTGGGCCACCCACAGTGGACACAGTATAGAAGGTCTTCTTGTTTGCAGAGGAACATAGTGCCCTGTGGTACAGCTCTTCATCAAAGCAGTCACCACTAGACATTTGTTAACTCCAAAGCCCTCAGGAGTTGCTCCTGAACATCTGTTAGTAAGGAATTCATCCTAATGTATTACTTGCATGTTTAAATAAGCGTGTAATACCTATAATTGCAAGTACCACCACTCTCACTTTATCACTTTCATGATATGGTGGAAAATATACTGAGTTAGCAATGAGAAAGCTTCAGTTCTGTCCCCAGCTATGCTATAAACTGGCTACATAGCCTTAGGCAAGTTATTTCTTCTCTCTGGGTCTCAGTTTCCTCAAAAAAAGAGAAGAGCCTGGCCACAATGGCTCAGTGATTGAGTGTCAACCTATGAACCAGAGGTCACGGTTCAATTCCCGGTCAGGGCACAACCAGGGTTGCAGGCTCGATCCCCAATGTGGGGGATGCAGGAGGCAGCCAATCAATGATTCTCTCTCATCATTGATGTTTCTATCTCTATCTCCCTCTCCCTTCCTCTCTGAAATCAAGAAAAATATATTTTTTAAAACAGAAGAAGAAAAGGCTTTAATGTCATCCAAAATTCTTTGCCAGGTTTCCCCATTGTTTCACACATTCATCTCCTTCTCTTACTCCAAATTCCCACTCTCTCTGAATAAAATATAAACTTCATATTCAAGCTTATCTATGATTTAAATTAACATTTCTTGTCCTGTTTCATCTTCTAACACTTCTAAAAATCATATTGTCTGCTCATATTAAGCTGGCTGCTCTATTTCTTCCACGCATATCCTAAATTCATTTCTACAACCATGTGTTAATTTGGGATCTTCCCCCAGCTTAAAATGTCTGCTATGATTCAAAGCCTGCCCAACCCTTCAAGGCCCAGCTCATTTGTACATTCTTAAGGAGGCTTTCCTTCAGGGGAGAATAGGAAAAGTATATAATGTTTAGAAGACCTCTAATGTAGAGTTTATTCAGAACCTAATAGGCCCATATCACGGTGGTTGTAATTCAATTCTATGAGAGTCCAAAGTTAGTAACAAGTAAGCAAATCAGAATCATGGACACATTCTAATATGTCTATTGTGGTAATACTTAGATCTCAAAGTTTTCCACAGACATAATGTTATAACTTTTAAAATATGGGATAACTAACCTTGAAATCCCCTTGAATTTTTTAAACATAATACTAGGTTGCAGATATAAGATTCTCACTAGATCTCAGACACCATTAAATAACTGCGTTCAAAGGATTCCCAGAAGCCATCAAATCAACATTCCCACTATTGCAAAATTTCCTTGATTGATGGTCATCCTACCCCTACTTGACCTCTACTTAAACATGTATAGAGCCCTAGCCGGTTTGGCTCAGTGGATAGAGCATTGGCCCACAGACTAAAGGGTCCTGAGTTCAATTCTGGTCAAGGGCATGTACCTGGATTACAGGCTTAATCCTGGCCCTGGCCAGGGTGTGTGCTGGAGGCAACCAATCAATGGGTCTCTCACATCAATGTTTCTCTCACTCTGTCTCTCCCTTCCCTTTCACTCTCTCTAAAAATCAATGGAGAAATATCCTTGGGTGAGGATTAACAAACAACAACAAAAAACATTTACAAAGATGGGAAACTCATTATGTCACAATATAGCTCACGAAACACCTGTGAATTATCAAATTTATTAATTCATTCAATATATCATTATTGAGAACCTACTATATAGCAGGTACTATTTTGGGTATGATGGGGTCACAGTGGTAAACAGACTAAGATCTTCACTCTCACAGAATTTATATTCTATTTGTAAAGAAATAAATAACAAGCAACTAAATAAGTACATAACTAGGACAATTCCAGATTGTGAGAGCTGCAATAAAGTAAAAGTAAATTTATTAGATAAATAATAACAAAAAGTAGGTGGCATAGAAGCTAATGTTAGATTGGCTGGTAAAGGAAGACCTCTCTGAGGAGGTAACATTTAAGTTAAGACCTGAATAACTACAAGGAGCTAACTATGCAAATATTTTGGGGAAGAGTGTTAAGTGGAGGAAGAGGGAACAGAAGGTAAAACCCTGAGATAGGACTGTGCCTGGTGCCCACAAGGAACAATAAAGAGGCCAATGTGGCTGGATTGCAGTGAGCAAGGAGGAGAGATAGGCAATAAGGTGAAAGAAATAAAAAGAAGCAAATCATGTAGTGCCTTTAGGTCATAGTTAATAACTTGTAAAAACAATGAGCTGTTCTGCCTTCTAGAATGATATACACCAATATTATCTCTTTTCTATGTGACAGCTTTTTACATACTTGAAGACATTGCTTATACCCCCCTTCCCCAAGTCCTCTCTTCTGAAAACCAACAATCACCAAATTCTTCAACTATTTCTCCTAGATTGTTTTCAGATTCCTCACTATTTCTATTGTTACCTTCTGATCATGCTCCCATTTGCTAATGCCCTTTCTAAACTGAATAATGTTACATATTAGGTGAAAAATAAATGTTACCTTGCCTGACTGGCATTGCTCAGTGCTTGAGCATTGACATATGAACTGGGGGGGGCAAAGGGGAATGGAGGGGTGTCACAGTTCAACTCCATGTCAGGTCATGTTCCCTGGTTGCAGGCTCGATCCCCAGTGCGGGGATGCAGGAGACAGTCAATCAATGATTCTCTCTCGTCATTGATGTTTCTATCTCTCTCTCCCTCTCCCTTTCTCTCTGAAATTAATAAAAATATATTTTTTAAATATTACCTAAAAGGACAAATAAATTATATATGAGGCTCAATACAAAGTATAGTAGGATAATTTCTTTCATTGTTCTGGACATTACAGTTCTATTATTAAAACTCAAGTAATTTATTTTGAAAGTAACACTTCATTTCTCAAGGCATCAAGAGCCAGTTTCATATGTATCAAAGATGACATGAAAGCTGATTTTCATTGGTATATGGACTAGCAATCATATATATGAATACTAATCAATTCTGCTTCAAAAGGTGTTATTATTTTATACTAAAAGAACATGGTAGATGGATTGCAAAAAAAATGGTTCAAATTTTTCACCCATCACTGGATCTATACCCTTTGCTATAAGACTTTGTAGTATTTTCCTACTCTGGACGAAGTATTCTTCCCTATCCCTTCATTATGGGCCTGTACATGTAACTTCCTCCTCCCTAGTTAAATGTTAACAAGTGTGACACAAGGAGAGTCTTTGCTCAATTATGTTTCTTTTATTAGACCCCTCCCATCATCACAAAAACACATCCATGCTCCCCTGCTGGAGAAATGCAAAAGAATGTAGACAAGAACCAAGTCATCCAAGCTGAGGCCATCCTAAATAAACCAGCTCCTCAGTGACTCACAGATGATTGCAGATGCATGAATGGGACCAAAGGAGACCAGAAAAACTGCCCTACCAACTCATTGATTAATAGCAATAACATTTGGTTGTTGTTTAAAGGCACTCATTTGTAACATGGTTTGTTGTGCAGCAATAACTTACTGTTATAAAGAGCTTTCAGTCTATGGCATTCAATCATAAACCCCTCCCCCTAAAGCATTGTATGCACATACATATATATTCCAGCAGAAGAGTTTGAACTTTGGTGCATTGGTTGAGGAAGGTTTTAGACTTTTGGTGCAAAATATCATAGATATAATGAGGTTTTGTGTCTCTGCAATATAGGTCATAATTATTTAGCTACCTAAATATCACCACCTCTTCTGAACGCAACTGAAATCTCACTCTGTATAACACAGGGCCTTGAATGGTATGCAAAATGCTAAATCAATCAAAAACAAAAACAAATGTTACATACAAAAAGCCTACACCTGTTTAAAATGTGCTTTTTCTCTATTTTCCCTCAGATCTATATGAAATTATGGACCAACTGCAGAGCAAAAATGATTTCTTGGAAGACCTGGATTTCCCATTGTGCCTAAGGTAATAGAAAGGATATTACTGCTCTGCTAAATCTTCCTGCAGTGACTTGTTATGAATTGCTATAGTAAAGTAAAAGAAAATCATTATTGGGGTTCAAAAAAAACAAGTTATTTTAAATAAAGTTTACCTTAATCTGCAGTCATGCCACATCAAAAAACTCATTCGCAATTCCCAATAATTGGTCAGGGCTTATTAGATGTTTGTTTATTTGGATTTGCAGAGTTTAATTTATTTTTCTTTGGGTTGGTTATTTATTTTGTCTCATTGGAAAATAAATTTAGGACAAATTAAATTCAATCTTGTTGCCAGTGATGTGTCTGGACTGCAATAACTGACTTTTTAAAACTACATATTACAAGAAAACAAAATAAAAGCTCCATCTTGAAAGTTCTTTCTAGCTATAAAAATGTGAAATGTGTCATGCAAAAATAAGGACATGTGTTCTAAAACTGTAAAAAGTATATACATTTTATTTTCTAGAACCTTGGGATCACACAGAGGGTCATGGATATGATGCTGACAAAAGCCCCTGAGAAGGGACTAGATAAATCATTAATTTAAGTAGATACAGAGTGTAAAAAGGGATACCTAGCCCAGCCGGCATGGCTCAGTGGTTGAGCTTAGACCTGGAGGTCACGGTTCAATTCCCAGTCAGGGCACATGCCCAGGTTGCGGGCTCGAGCCCCAGTGTGGGGCATTCAGGGGGAAGCTGATCAATGATTCTGTCTCGTCATTGATGTTTCTATTTCTCTCTCCCCCTCCCTTCCTCTCTGAAATAAATAAAAATATAGTTTTTTAAAAAGGGATACCTAGCCTCATTCTACTGCTCTCCTACCTAAGACTGGTGAATCTTGGGAAAACTTCAGACAAGGGGATAAAGATGAGGACATAATTCTACTTAGAATTCCACCAGCCATGACTCGCCTGTTTCCTTAGGCCATACTCTAGTCTTCTTGCAAGCTCAGTTCTAAGACCCAAGTTATTCATAACCAGGAATGATTTATGCAACCTAATTTACTATTCAAGTAGCCCATTATTAAACCACATTTACTACTAGTCATGTCCTGGTCACATGGCTCCATTCTAATAAAGTGAACTTCTAGATCTGTGTGCCTCTAGTTACCTCATCCCCCCAAAAAATGGGACAGTGTGAGACAATGAAATGAGATCAATAATGGAAGGTGCCTGGTACACAGAACTTGATAAAAGTCACCTGCTGTTAATCTAACCCTATTACTAGTTAGTGTGGTGGTAAACTGGCTCCCCTTTAGGGGAAAAAAAGAGCCCTGATTTATGTCATTTGCTCATACTCATCGTGCAAATACTCCTACCATAGCTGGTATCAAACAACTAATATGAAGACACTGAACATAGAGTTAGGGGAAGTATATGCAGTCAGCTCTCACTAGCCAGTATAAACCAGCTCTACCACACCATTGCATGACCAAGGCACTACCTTGTAACCCGATTTAAGAAATTACCCGTATTCTTTTACCCTGTATCTTAATCCTGACAATTGTAAAACTGGCCCTATCTTTCTCTCACTCTGAAGTCTCATTCATGAGCCCCACAAGTGACCCCAGCACATGTTATCTATCAGTCCTCTCTGACTGGAAATCTCCCTGCTCATTTGGGTCTTTGCATACCTCCTGCTCCCAGAGTTTCTGTCATCATGTAGCACGTGCCTGTCAGGCCACCCTGTCCTTGAGAAACCTAGATAATTATATTCATAAATGTATCTCCTTGGACTGACACCATTTTCTAGTTATGACTGTGTTTGGGGCTCTATCTGGGCCAAAGATGGGGCCTATTTAAATAGAGGTACAGTTTGGAACCAGGAACCAAAGAGTTTACTCATCCACAGAAGTAAAATCTATTCTTGATCTAGTTAGCATTTTATTTCCACTATATGGATACCAAGCACTACTTCTAGGTACTAGTGGTTGACTAGACTACCATAAACATGCCAGGAGTTTCAGGATGCTATAGGCACAGCCCACTCATAAATAAAAGAGAGGCAACATCCATTTAATGAACAAATAACAACATATAATCACACCCAAACCATGAACTCTGAAGTTGATCTATCATGTAGAGTAAATTATTGCCAATTTACTTACTCTCAAATGGCTATTGGGTACATTACTTGATAGCTGGCAAACCTGAAGGCATATTGACCCAATTATCTGTGTAAGTGAGTAAGTGATGCAATTATGTGTATAATTATTGCACAGCATTAATGCTGATAATGATGGGAAAGATGATCACATAATGACTGAGCCAGACAAGAGAAAAGGGTAATTTGATTTGGAAAACAGGAAGCAACTCAGAGCATCAGAAGGCAACTGATAACTCTTAGTATTCACAGGGATCAGGGGCAGAGGAAAGGACTTTCCCAGTGAATTTTATATTTCAGCAAATATAAAGTATAGACCTTACATAGATTATAAACTAAGTATTTAGGAGACATTGAAATTCACCCTTAAGACACTACACTAAAAGTGATGAAGCTCACCAAAGTCTGCATAAAATGAAGGCTTCCATAGAAACACAACTAAGTCTCAAACAAAAGACACCCAGCTTCTCCTATTTATACTACAATTTACTGTTTCCACATGGCCAACCTTCTTCATTTATCTGGCTAGTCATCTTAGCCCTGCAACTGGATCACTTGCTTGCTTGTTGATTCTTCCATTTATTTTATTATTTTTAAAGAATCTCTGTTATTTATTTATTTATTTATTTATTTATGTTGTTGTTGTTGTTGTTGTTGTTGTTGCTGTTGTTGTTGTTGCTGTTATTGTTGTTGTTAATCCTCACCCAAGGATATTTTTCCATTGATTTTTAGAGAGAGTGGAAGGGAGAGGGAGAGACAGAGAGAAACATCGATGTGAGAGAGATACATCGATTGGTTGCCTCCTGCATGCACCCCAACCAGGACTGGGAACCTCCAACCAAGTTATATGCCCTTGACTGGAATCAAACCCAGGACCCTTCAATCCATGAGCCAACACTCTATCCACTGAGATAAACTAGCTAGGGCTTAAATAATCATTATTCAACATCTACTATGTGGTGGGCACTAACATTATCAAGATAAAATATGTATGCAAACATATCCTATATAATAAAAGGCTAATATGCAAATCGACTGAACAGCAGAACAACTGGTCACTATGATGCACACTGACCACCAGGGGGCAGATGCTCAATGCAGGAGCTACCCCCTAGTGGTCAGTGCACTCAGCTGCTCAGCCAGAAGCCCTGAGCTGGGCTCACGGCTGGCGAGCGCAGCAGCTGTGGCAGGAGCCTCTCCCACCTCTGCGGCAGTGCTAAAGATGTCTGACTGCCAGCTTAGGCTTAAGCCATCAGTCGGACATCCCCTAAGGGCTCCCGGACTGTGAGAGGGCCCAGGCCGAGCTAAGTACACGAATTTCATGCACTTGGCCTCTACTCTTATATATATATATATATATTCAGGGTCTGTGTCCTCAAAACACACACAAATCTAGTGCAAGAATAAGACAGATAAATAGCCAATAACAAAAGAATGTAAGGAGTTTCATTTTGTGTTATCATGTGGGGAAAGGGGAGCCAAAAAGAGCAACATTAATGTAGATTCAAGGAGTCAGATATGATTTTCTGGAGGAAATAAACTCTTAGACAAAGGACAAGTGGGAGAAGTTAAACAAAAATACAGCAGTGAACAAAGCAAAACCACTGCCGCTATGGATCTCCAGTATAGGGAAAGACAAATAAAAATAACATGTATATGCCTAGCTGGTGTGGCTCAGTGGTTAAGTGTCGACCTATGAACCAGGAGGTCATGGTTTGACTCCTGGACAGGGCACATGCTGGGGTTGCCAGTTCGCTCCCCACGTAGGGGGTGTGCAGGAGGTTTCTTTCTCATCAATGTTGCTATCTCTCTATCTCTCTTCCTCTCTCTCTAAAATCAATTACAAATAGAATAATAATAATGTGCATATAATAATATACCAGTTCTGGTATGAAGAAAAAGAGCAGGGTGTAGAGATAGCATAAAAGAGGATATTCGGAGAAAGCCTTGCTAAGGTATTTGAGCAGACTTCAATGACACGAGAGAGCAAGACATGTAGATATCTGAGGAAGGAATGTTCTCCCTGAGGCAGGAGCATGTTTAAAGAGTTCAAAAACCAACAGGAAAAAAAAAGTGTATCTGAAGCTGAATGTACTAGGATAAGAGAGGAGGGAAATTATATCAGAAGATAAGCCAAAAGCCAGCTCGCATAGGACCTTGTAGGGCATGACAAGGTGTTTATTGTTTTGTATTTTTGTTGAACCTCAGGTATATATAACTGAATTAATCATAATTCTTGGTACATGTTGTACTATCATTGCTTTATGAATCACTCTTTTCATCTATTTACTTTATTTTTTTATTTTTTTTAAATATACTTTATTGAATTTTTACAGAGAGGAAGAGAGAGAGATAGAGAGTCAGAAACATCAATCAGCTGCCTCTTGCACATCTCCTACTGGGGATGTGCCCGCAACCCAGGTACATGCCCTTGACCGGAATCTAACCTGGGACCTTTGAGTCCGCAGGCCGACGCTCTATCCACTGAGCCAAACCGGTTTTGGCTCATCTATTTACTTTAATGTCCTAATAAGCATTCATGAACTCACTGCCCAGGCCTCAAACTGGAATTTTACCTGTATTCCTCCACTATCCCAATCCCCATGACACCCTAGAAGTAACTACTATTCTGAAATCTTGAATTTTATGTTTATCGTTCCACACATTTTTATTAATTTTATCAAGTATATGTGTATTCCTTAATTTTTTGTTTTACTTGATTTTTATTTTACAGAAAGAATATCATAGTCTATGTTTTCTTCTAGATCTTGCTTTTTTCACTCAGTATTATATTACTAAGGTTTATTCATGTTGCTTGTAACTGTAGTTCATTCATTAGCACTGATATATATCTCATTACGTGAACATTGCACAAATAATTTATTCATGTTCTTGTTAATGGAAAATTGGGTGGCTCCCCAAATTTTTCTATTACAAAAATTTCCACCACAAACATTCTAGTGCATGTCTCCTTGGGTAAATATGCTAAAATTTTTCTTAGGACATACCTAGTATTGCTGCCAGCTCATTGGATGTGCAAACATGCACCTTTACAAAATAACCCCAAATTGTTCTCTAAAGCAGTTGTATCAAATTATATTCCCAGGAGCAATGTAAAAGAGAGTTCCCATACACATCCTCTCTAACAGTTCGTATTTTCTAAATCTTGGCTACCTAAATCGCATCAATCAAATGGATATAAAATGGTAGCCCATTGTAGTCTAGATCTGTATTTCCCTGAGTATAAGTGAGGTTGTATATCTGTTAATGTTTATTAGCCATGTTTCCTTTTCTCTGAAATGCCTACTCCCATCTTTTTTCCCTATATTTTTCTACTGGAATATTTGTTCTCTGAAAAATGTTTTAACTGAAGTATGAGTTAATGGTATGGTCTCTCACCTGGAAGGGTGAAGATCAAAAGGAATTGTGTCTAAGACCTTGTGATAAAGCAGAGAGTTAGCTGAGTTCCCAGCAGATTCTTCCCATGTTGACTAGATCAGGACTAACTGTAGAACTGATATGTAGGGCAACCATAATTTATTTTCCAAACCAGGCTACTTTTTTAAAAAAATGTTATTTTTATACTTTTTTGTTAATCCTCACCTGCGGATATTTTTCTAATGATTTTTAGAGAGAGTGAAAGGGAGGGGGAGAGACACATAGAGAGACACATCAATTGATTGCCTCCCACATGCGCCCCAATCGGGGCCAGGAATCGAGCCTGCAACTGAGGTACATACTCTGGACTGGAATCAACCCATGGCCCTCCGTGGACCAATGCTCTATCCACTGAGCAAACCAGCCAGGGTAAAACCAGGCTACTTTTAAGAGTGAAAGAAGATACCATTAATGCATACATCAGGAAAACAGGCATAAACCAGGGTTGAGCTTGGCAAATAGAGATGTATGGTCACCCAACCTGAATAGTTCTCTTGCTCCAACTTAGACCAAGTGGATATGCTTTTTAAAAAATACATTTTTATTGATCTCAGAGAGGAATGGAGAGGCAGAGAGAGATAGAAACATCAATGATGAGAGTTATTGATGTGCTGCCTCCTGCACGCCCCACACTGGGACTGATCCCACAACCCAGGCATGTGTCCTGACCAGAAACAGAACCCTGACTTCCTGTTTCATAGGTCGATGCTGAACCACTGAGCCACGCAGGCTGGGCTATTTTTTTTTTTTTTTGTAACTAAAATACCAATGATACCACTTTAAACAATACCTTAATTTCTTATATTGTCACCAAATCACTAGAAATCAAGACTACCAGGAAAAGTAATTTGGTCACTCAACAAAGCCCAAATTAGGTAGATCTAATTGCAACTGTTAAATATAAGGAAATCATTCCAAGATTGATTTTAAAAAAGGCATATGTATAACTTTTCCAGTGTACAGATTTAAACATTAACTCCAACAAACTGTAAGTTCATTCAAGTATGAACATACACATTTAATTATTATTCACTAACTCATTCAGCAGTTACTACATGCTTGAGTGCATAGGTGGTCCATTTCACACTGGATAAAATGATGAGAGGTGAAAAGGCAGTTCCATTTTTAATGTTTTGAGGAAGCTTCATACTGTTTTCCACAGTGGCTGAACCAGTCTGCATTCCCACCAACAGTGCAAAAGGGTTCCCTTTTCTCCACATCCTCATCAGCATTTGTTGAATATTGATGATAGCCATCTGACAGGGGTGAAGTGATATCTCCTTGTAATTTTAATTTGCATTTCTCTGATGATCAGTGACATTGAGCATCTTTTCATATGTCTATTGGTCATCTGTATGTCCTCTTTGGAGAAGTGTCCATTCAGGTCCTTTGCCCATTTTTAAATTGGATATTCTGTCTTTCTGATATTGAGTTGTATATAGGTGTACCAGTTAATAATGCAGATTTTTTTCAATAGATGGAGTTACACATATATTGATATATGCGATTTAATATGTATGCTGTTTTGTTGTATTGACAGCAAGCTTCAAAACTTCATATGTCAAGTTTTCTGAAGGTGTTAACATCATAGATATTTTTATGCTTAAAAATGTTGAATTCATGTAAAAAAAGAGCATTTGTGGGAAATTTTAATTCGTTACTTTATTTTAAAGAAAAGTGCTGCTGAAAGTTATCGTATACTTCGGGAAGCTTATGGTGAACATGCTCCATCTCAAGATACTTGTGAATGCTGGTTTAAACGCTTTAAAAGTGATTATTTTGATGTGAAAGACAAAGAACATCCAGATCAACCGAAAAAGTTTGAAGACCAACAATTACAAGCATTATTGGATGAAGATGCACATCAAACTCAAAAACAACTTGCAGAAAGATTAAACATTGCTCAGCAAACAATTTCTGATCATTTACAAGCAATGGGAAAGATTTTAAAGGAAGGAAAATGGGTGCCACATCAACTGAACGAAAGACAAATAGAAAACCAAAAAGTCATCAGTAAAATGTTGCTTCAACGGCACGAAAGAAAGTCTTTTTTTGCATCGAATTGTGACTGGTGATGAAAAGTGGATTTATTTTGAGAATCCCAAATGCACAAAATCATGGGTTGATCCAGGTTAACCATCAACATCGACTGCAAGGCCAAATCGCTTTGGAAAGAAGACTACGTTTGGTGGGATCAGGAAGGTGTGGTGTATTATGAGCTTCTAAAACCAGGTGAAACCATTAATATTGATGGCTACCAATAACAAATGATCAATTTGAACCATGCTCTGATCATGAAACAACCAGAATGTGCCAGAAGACACGTTAAAGTAATTTTGCTTCATGATAACGTATCATCACACACTTCAAAACCAGTTAAAGACACGTTAAAAGATCTTGCCTGGGAAGTATTAACCCACCCGCTGTATTCACCAGACCTTGCTCCTTCAGATTACCACTTGTTCTGATCGATGGCACATGCACTTTCTGAGCAGCACTTCAAAACATACGAAGAAGTGGAAAATTGGGTCTCTGAATGGTTTGCCTCAAAACAAGAAAAGTTCTATTGGGACGGTATCCACAAATTACCTGAAAGATGGGGGAGATGTGTAGCTACTAGCGATGGACATTACTTTGAATAAAGCACTTTTGATGTTTCTCTTGAAATTATTGTGTTTTCTTTGATTACAAAATCTGCATTATTAAAAGTTATTTATATATTTTAGAAATTAAACCCTTATCAGATATATCATTGGTGAATATGTTCTCCAATACAGTGGGTTCCCGTTTCATTTTGGCTGGTTTATTTGGCTATGCAGAAGCTTTTTATTTTGACGTAGTCCCATTTGTTTATTTTTTTCCCCTTTCTCAAGGAGATATATCAGCAAAAATATTGCTACAAGAGATGTTTGATATTTTACTGCCTATTTTTTTCTTCTAGGATTTTTATGGTCTCATGACTTGCATTTAAGTCTTTTATCCATTTTGAGTTTATTCTTGTGTATGGTGTAAGTTGGTGGTCTACATTCAATTTTTTCCATATACCTGTCCAATTTTTCCAACACTATTTATTGAAGAGACTGTCTTTATTCCACTGTATGCTCTTGCCTCCTTTTTTTAATTTTTATTTTTTGCTAAAAGTATTACAAAGGGTATTACATATGTGTCCTCCCCCCCCCCGCCCTTGACAATCCCCTGCCCTCCCTTACCCCCCAGTGTCTTATGTCCATTAGTTATGGTTATATGCATGCATACAAGTCCTTCGGTTGATCTCTTACCCCCCTCCCTCCTGCCCCCCAACCCTCCCTGGTCTTCCCACTGCAGTTTGACAATCAGTTTGAGACAGCTCTGCCTCTGTATCTATTATTGTTCAAAAGTTTGTAATGGTCTTTATTATCCATGAATGAGTGAGATCATGTGGTATTTTTCCTTCATTGACTGGCTTGTTTCACTTAGTGCTCTTGCCTCCTTTATTGAATATTAGTTGACATATAGGTGTGGGTTGATTTCTGGGCTCTCTGTTCTCTTCCATTGATCTATATGCCTGTACTTATGCCAGTAATAGGCTGTTTTTATTACAGTGGCCTTTTAGTATAGTTTAATATCAGGTATTGTGATACCTCCAACTTTGTTCTTCTTTCTCAAGATTGCTGAGGCTATTCAGGGTCTATTTTAACTCCATATATATTTTTGGAATATTTTTTCTAGATCCATGAAATATGTCATTGATATTTTAATAGGAATCATGTCAAATTTATAGAGTGCTTTTGGGAAGTATAGACATTTTAATGTTGTTAATTCTTCCAATCCATGAACACAGTATATGCTTCCACTCCCACTTCTGGGAATATATCCTAGGAATCCTGAAATACTAATTTGAAAGAATGTATGTACCCCTATTTCACAGCAGCATTATTTACATTGGCCAAGATCTGGAAATAGCCCAAGTGCCCTTCAGAAAGATGAGTGAATAAAAAAGCTGTGGTACATTTACACAATGGAATACTATGTGGCCATAAAAAATAAGAAAATCTTAACTTTTGCAACAGCATGGATGGACCTGGAGATTATTAAGCTAAGTGGAATAAGCCAGTCAGAGAAAGACAAATGCCATATGTTCTCATTTATAAGTGGAATCTGATGAACAAAATAGAAACAGAGGCATGGATACATGGAACAGTCTGACAGCTGTTGGGGGCAAGTGGGGGAACTGGATGAAAGAAGTGAAGGGATTAGCCAAGGAACATATTTGCATAACCCATAGACACAGACAACAATGTGGTGATGGCCAGAGGGAAGGGGGGTAGGGATTGGGTGGAGGTGGGCAAAGGTGGGGGGGAATGGGGATGACTGTAATAGTGTCAGCAATAAAAATAAAGAAAATAAATAAACAAACAAACAAATAAATAAAATCAAGTGAGATCTTGCAGCTCTTGGCAGCTACACGTTTACGAAGTAACTAGAAGCCCAATGCATGAAATTCATGCAAGGGGCTCAGCCCTCGCAGCCATGGCGGCTTGCCTTGGCCCTTGCAGCCCCAGCTTCATCTGGAAGGTTGTCCAGAAGGATGTCTGGAAGGACATCCAGGAGGTTGTTCGGCTGTCCAGTCTAATTAGCATATTACACTTTTATTATTATAGAGCCTTTCCTTTTTCTAGTTCCCCTTTTTGCTCATCCTCCTCTTCTTTCTTCTTTCTACTTCCCTTCATCAGACAAGTTTGAACTTATTTTCTTTTAAATGATATCTAGCATGATTATGGTTAATGACTACTTATCACCTCTGTATTCACAGAATAAATACAAGCCTCTTAGCCTCCAGCATGTCAAAAGCTCATCGTTGGACACTGAGTTGTATTTTCCTGCTGATGAACCCATCAACAACAGATGTAATTTTGTTGATCCTTACTAGTCTTTCCCATTATCAGCAATCATTGATTCTATCTGTACATCTTTGATAACTATATTATCTAACACACACTTGTAAGTATTCTGTATGTAGAATGTTTTCCAAAAACTGATTCTACATTTAAAGTAGTCTTTACATATAGGCCTGTAAAACATACTAAGGTGAACTTAAAATTCAAAGAACCACTATTGTATTTAGCATCATTTACTCAACATTAATGCTGATGCTAACCCATTTGATAGCTTACAATTCACTGTTTAGAAATAGAGGCTTTTATAAGAGCACAGGCTACAGGCCCAAGAAAGAGAATTTAATGGGAAGTATTTTCTGATGTTTTAAAGTTAAAATGCTCTCCCTTCAACACCAGCCTGTCAAGTAGTTAATGATCATAAACAAACCTTGAATGTACTAGAAAGATTGCTATTTAAAGCAAAATTTCAGTCAATCTTCTGGTAGAGCAATTTTTTTGTAATGGGAATAATCATCTCCTAATTCATGTTTTGAAAAAGTTTTATATATATGGTTTCTGAAGGCTTCATCCTTCCTTCAGTTTATGTCAGTAGGTATTTACTTAGTGCTTAAAGTAATCAATCCTCTCTTTCTTATCTATGTGGGCAGAGGAAACTTGTCCACTTTGAGTCAGGTGCCAATTGTTCAAACAACCCACTATGGCCAAGAGGTGGGATGACATTGTACTAGCATGGAGATTCCAGTGGAAATCATGCAGATGTGCATAGGATAAAGAGAAAACTAGATTCTGGAAAAGGGGGTATTCAAGGCAAAAAAAAAAAATAAAAGATGCCCAATACAGTACAACATACAAAAGAAGCTTAAAGTACAGAACTTGTCTTTAAGAAACTTACAATTTCATTTTTTCATTCCAGAGATTTTAAATTTAAAATATCAGGATAGAAAGAAGCAAGAATCTGGACCCTTTGATTAGGAAACCAAGTTTAGGTTCTTTAGGATGACTACTCAACAAGGTGGCTATTTTATTTTCTCAGGGCTTCAGTTCCTCATCTATTAAACCAAAGAGGGTGGACTAGTTGATTTTTTTTAAGTTTGACATCTTTCTTACCACCATTTACCCACTTTCTCAAGCCAGAAATCTAAGAGTCACTCTGACTTTTTCCTTTTTACTCACCCTCCAAATCTATCACACCTGGTTACCAAAACCACTTTTCCCAAGTCTCCCGCATCTCAGTATATGGCAATTCTAATTCCTTCCAGTTGTTCAGACTGTAGAATCATATATATATTGATTTCAGGGAAGAAGGAAGAGGGAGAGATAGAAAAATCAATGAGAGAGAATCATTGATCAGTTGCCTCCTGTACGCCCCGTACTGGGGATTGAGCCCACAACCTGGGCATGTGCCCTTGACTGAAATAAAAGCCAGGACCCTTCAGTTCTCAGGCCAACACTATCCACTGAGCCAAACCAGCTAGGGCCATAGGTGACCTTTTAAGGGAGTTTTTCCCTAACCACTCTTCATAAAACAGAAACCCCAAACCCATCCCAGTATCCCCTTTATGTCTTACCCTGTTTTATTATTGTCCATCGCTATTATCTCCATTGGAGATATTACATTTCATGTGTTTGCTTAATGTGTATATTTTCAACCTTCCTAATGCCGAGACCCTTTAATACAGTTCCTCATGTTGTGGTGACCCCCAACCATAAAATTATTTTCGTTGCTACTTCATAACTGTAATTTTGCTACTGTTATGAATTGTAATGTAAATATCTGATATGCTATATGTGTTTTCCAATGGTCGTGACCCACAGGTTGAGAACCCCTGCACTAGACTATAGACTCCATGAAGGTAGGGATTATACTTTGTTCACTGCTCTATCCAAGCACCTATAACAATGCTTGAAACAGAGGAGGCACTCAAATATTTCTTGGATGAATGAATGAATGAATGAATCCAGTTCATCAGTGATTATTGTCAATTCTGTTTTCCAAATATATGCCAAATTGGTTTATTTCTCTCCAATCTACTTTTTCTCTCTAAATTTAAGCTCCTAGCATTCTTATATGGATATATGTAGTAGTCCTCTACCTGGTCTTCCCACCTCCATTCTCACCTCCCTACATTTTTCACAGAGTGGTTTTCTAACAATGCATATCAGATCACATTCTCACCTATGTAAATCTCTCCAATGGTTTTCCATTTCTTTCAGGAACAAATTCAAACCCCTTCAAAGTCCTGTATGATCAAGTTTCTGCCAAATCTTCCAAGTTCATTTTATATCACTTTTTTAATATTTGAAATTTTCCATTTCTAGAAAGAACCATCTAAGTGCTTCTCATGGGCTGTTTGCTCTGCCAGGTTTCATTTCTTCTGATTCTTCATGTTTCAGCTTGTCACTACATTAAATAATATCTTCATTTCCTATACAAGCAGGACTCCTTTCATCATTGTCTCCTTTTCAGAAACCTTCCTTTTCTTCTTTTTAGAATGTATTAAAATTTGTAACAATAATTATATTTGTTTGTTTACTTGTTTAATACCTGCTCGCTCAGCTTCTCTAAGCTCTGTGAGGTCCTTGTTTAGACCTTATTAGTATTGTACACCACAATATGTCTAATGCTTACTAATGTTTATAATACATTGAATGAATAAGCATGAAATGATTTTGTCTGAGCCAATGAAATAAGTCGATGTTATTTGTTAATGTATATATTTAAGTTTCCAGTTTTGAGATTAAGCTCTAGATAATATTTCATAAACTTAAAGGAACTATAGCTTTTTTTTCTACTCTGCTGTTTGCAGGTAAATAAAGGCCCTTCTGGGAAATAAAGTGCAGTACTTGGGGGTAAAAAGCAGTTCAAACTCTTAACTCTTCTGCCAGCGTCACTCTTATGGTGGAGAAAAGCATGGGAAAGTTTTCTATGGGACTTCTGTCTACATAAACAAGTTTATTTAAAAACTGGCTTATAGGCAGGAGACAAAATGGCGGCGGTATAGATGGACGTGTCTCGTGCCTTGTCCCGGAGCAGATAGGGTGAGCAGCTGAAACGAGTAACATCCAGCCCGAATTGGCAAAGGAGATTCAGCTGGGAGACGGTTTGCAGCCGGGAAAGGCAGAGGACCCTGGAGAAAGGTAAAATCAAGGCTCTGGGAAGGATAATCTGCCAGACCTCTGAGCCCTGAGGGAATCCACACGGCACTGGCTTGAGCCACATCCCTTGGGACAGGCACAGTGGAAAGAAGGTACACAGAACTGCTGGTCGGCAGGGGATTATAGATCTGGGTCCACAATCAGGAAAGGCTGAAGAGTGCCGGCAGGAGAAGAGCGTGTAGAGGTGCAGCCTCTCCGGCCTCTGTGGCTTGTGCCTTTCTTCATTGAGCCTAGTGCATAGGACCTTTCGGATACAGACACTTACCCCTGGCTGGAGTGTGGGGGAAGTTGCGAAATTGTGGAATCTGGGAGAGAGGGGGGTCCAGGAGAAGTGGCAGTGAGTTTGGGGCTGAGTCATGCCTGAGCCTGGAACCTGGGCAGCCATTTTGTCCTGAAGAGATAGCCCCTCCCTCCAGTATCCAGGCAACTAATACAGACACACCCAGATTCCACCCTGAATGGTACAAAGGATTAAAAAGAAAAAAAACCTAAATAGTCCCTGAGAGTCCAAAGGGACTGGCCTAAAGAGAGACTTTCAGTCCCAGCAACCAGAACCTGAGGAACACTACAGTACAGAAGACTGGGATCTTAAGCCAGCCAAAGGAACACTTCACTTTTTCATTTTTATTTTTCAAATTATTTTTATTATTTTGCTACCTCTTTTTTTTCTTTGTTTTACTGTTTTGTTTGTTGCTTTATTTTCTATTTCTTTTCACATTATTTTTCCATTACTCTATTTTATTTTATTTTTATTTGCTATGTTTATACCATTTTTAAATCATTTTTTTGTAAATTTATTATTTTTTTTCTCGTTCTCTTTCCTCTTATCCACCCATCCCCTATCTACTTCCTATACACTGAACTGAGATCTTCCCCATATTCATCCAATTCTTAACCTTATCTTCTATATATAAGCTCAGCCTCTACAGATTCTGCCCCCACCCTCTTTGCTGGGGGTTTGGTATTCGTATTTTGTTTTGTTTTGTTTTGTTTGTATGTTTGTTTATCTATTGGTTCTGTGGTGTTTTCCCCTTTTTCTTTTCTCTCTCCTTTTTCTTTTCTCTCTTATCTCTTTCTCTTCGATATCATTTATGCTCTCTTTTCTCACCCCTAATTCTCTTTTCTCAGGTGGTCACTTATAGTGGGGTTATTATTGTCATGAGTACATTCGTGCTTTGGTCCCTTTGTGTTGTGTCTTGTCGAGGTGAATTTTATCCTGTCTGGCCAGGTGCTAGAGAGTGAGCCTCATAACCAGACACCTGGAGAGAAAACTCCATCCACAAACGGGTCAATAACACCCCAGACCCAACTACAGAGGCAGGAAGAAGGCGGCAGTGAGGGAGAGAGCGTGAGTCAGTGAGGGACCAAAAGAGGAGTGTGTGGTCATGTGGGATGTGTGTGTGTGTGTATGTGAGTGAGGCACAGATAGATCCCGCAGGGCCTTCAGGGTCAGGCTAAATGGGCTCACCTAACTAGGCTGCCTCTGCTACCATGTAAGTAGTTCCAGGAGGCCGGCTCGTCCCCAGAAGCCTAGCGTTTTTAAGGGCAGAGCTGCTGTAACTGGGAGTCAGGCCTCAATGCCATCAGGGTGCCCTCAAGATAAAACCTGGGAGTCTACAGACACCCCAGCCAGGGTCCTGCTACCTCGGCTGTGGTCCCATGGTCAACGAGTCTCCAGCCACCATGGGTGCAGTCTCCTGTGAGTTCTAAAGTGTGCTCCCCTCTGACCAGCCCAACACCTTAGCCCAGGGCACTGCAACCACGCAAGCAGCAGACATGTGAGCAGCCCACTCCTGTCAGCAGCCCCGTGAGCAGCCTACCCCAGGCCTAAGAGCAGAAGCCTCACGTGGCCTGCTCCTATCCAAGGAGCAGCAGCTGTGTGAGCGGCCTGCTCACCTATCCAAGGAGCATCAACCACTGAGCGGCCTGCCCTGTCTGAGGATCAGCAGCCGCACAAGCAGCCTGCCTATGATTGAAGAGTGGCAGCCTCACACAGCCCGCCCCCATCTGAGGAGCAGCAGCTGCGCAGCCCACACCCTGCTCCTGTCTGAGGAGCAGTAGGTGTGCTAGAACTCTGCCCCCATCCGAGGAGCAGCAGCTGCACGAGTAGCCTGCCCCTATACGGGGAGCAGCAGCGGTGTGAGCAGCCCATACCCATACAAGGCACAGCAGCGCCACGAGCAACCTGCCCCCATTCAAGGAGCAGTAACCGCCCGAGCAGCCTGCCCCAGTCTGAGGAGCAACAGCCAGATGAGCAGACTGCCAACGTCCAAGGAGTGGCAGCCCTGCACAGTCCACACTGGTCCGAGGAGCAGCAGACACACGCAGCCTGCACCTGTCCGACGAGCAGCAGCTGGGTGAGCAGCCTGCCCCCATCTGAGGAGCAGCAGCCACATGTGCAGCTTGCTCCCTCCCGAGGAGCAGCAGTCATGCGAGCAGCCCATCCCCCATCCAAGGAGCAGCAGACATGTGAGCAGACCGCCCCCATACGAGGAGCAGCAGCCGCACGTGTAACTCACACCCACCCAAGGAGCAGCAGCTGCCCGAGCAGCTCACCCCTGTCCAAGGAGCAGCAGCCACACAAGCAGACCGCCCACATCTGAGGACCAGCAGCCCTGTGCAGCCCACACTGGTCCAAGGTGCAGCAGCCACACCCAGTCTGCACCTGTCTGATGAGCAGCAGCTGGGTGAGCATCCTGCTCCCATCCAAGGAACAGCAGCCGTACGTGCAGCTCACTCTGGCCCGAGGAGCAGCAGCCATGCAAGCATCCCATCCCCAATCTGAGAAGCAGCAGCTGCGCAAACAGCCCACACCCGTATGAGGAGCAGTAGCCCTGTAAGCAACCTGCCCCCGTCCAAAGAGCAGCAGACTCATGAGCAGCCCGCCCCATCTGAGGAACAGCAGCAGCATGCAGCCAGCCCTGATCCAAGGAGCAGCAGCCACATAAGCAGTCCGCACCCATCCAAGGAGCAGAAGCCATGTGAACAACCTGCTCCTATCCAAGGAACAGCAGCAACACTCAGCCCACCCCCATCTGAGGAGCAGAAGCCTCGTGATCAACCCACCCCTGTCCAAGGAACAGCAGCTGTGCCAGCAGATTCCCCTATCAGCCAGAGGAGACACCACTGCTGTGAACAGCACCCACCAGAAGAGCCGCTGACAACTGAGGAGCAGCCACTACCACGACCACCAGAGGAGCAACTGCAGCATGAGGAGCCACTGCAACCCAAGGAGCAGCCCCTGCACAACTCAACATCTAGATCAGTCAGTGAGACCAAAAATGGGTAGACAAAGAAACCCCCAAAGGAAAGAAAAGAAGAAAGAGGCATGCAATATGTCAGAAAAAGAATTCAGAATAAGGGTCCTAGAGTTCATAAACAGGATGGAGGAAAAAATCAACAACTTATGTAAGAATCAAGAAGAAATGAAGAGTGATATAGCTGCAATAAAAAAACACCATGGTCCTTTGTAATACTTTAAGAAAAAAAAAAAACACCATGGAAAGTTTCAACAGTAGAGTAGGAGAAGCAGAGGACCGAATTAGCAAATTAGAAGACAGGGAAGCAAAACACACACAAACTGAACTGCAATTGGAGAAAAAAATTAAAAGTCAGGAGGAAAGCCTAAGGGACCTATGGGACAACATGAAATGAAGCAACAAACGAATAATAGAGGTGCCAGAACAACAGGAAGAGGAACAAGGCTTAGAAAAACCTATTTAAAGAAATAATGTCAGAAAAGTTCCCTGAGGTGGGGAAGAAAAAAGTCACACAAGCACAGAGAGTCCCAAACAAGATAAACCCAGAAAGACCCACACCAAGACACATCATAATTACCATGGCAAATGTTCAGGACAAAGAGAGAATCTTAAAGGCTGCAAGAGAGAGACAGAAAGTTACATACAAGGGATTTCCCATTAGATTATCAAATGATTTCTCAACAGAAACACAACAGGCCCGAAAAGAATGGACGGAAATTTACAAAGTGATGCAAAGCAAGGACCTGAATCCAAGAATACTCTATCCAGCAAGGCTATCATTCAAAATTGAAGTGGAAATAAGAAGCTTCACAGAAAAAAAAAGGCTAAGGGAGTTTATCACCACCAAGCCAGCAATGCAAGAAATGCTAAAGGGACTGGTATAAAAAGAAGAAATAAAAAGCTAAGAAAGAAAACAGGCACAAAGAATAGAAATAGCTACAAACAAGTACCTTTCAATAATAACTTTAAACGTAAATGGACTAAATGCTCCAATAAAAAGACATTGAGTGGTTGAATGGAAAAAAAAAAAACATGACCCATATATTTGCTGTCTACAAGAGACCCACCTCACAATAAGGGACTCACACAGACTAAAATTGAGGGAAGGAAAAATATCTTTCAGGCAAATGGAAATGAAAAAAAAAGGTGGGGTAGCAATACTTATATCTGACAAAATAGACCTCTAAGTGAAGGCCATAACAAGAGATAAGGAAGGCCACTTCATAATACTAAAGGAATCAATACAACAAGAGGATATAACCCTGATAAACATATATGCACCCAATGCAGGAGCACCCAAAAACATAAAAAAACTCCTGGAAGATATCAAGGGAGAGATCAACAACAATACAATCATAGTAGGGGACTTTAATACACCACTGATATCACTGGATAAATTCTCTAGACAAAAAATCAGCAAAGAAACAGCAATCCTAAATGACTCACTAGATAAGATGGACTTAATTGACATCTTCAGAACATTTCACCCCAAAGCCGTGGAATATATGTTCTTCTCAAGTGAACATGGGACATTTTCAAAAATAGACCACATATTGGGTCACAAGCAAAATCTCCCAAAATTCAAGAAGATTGAAATCATACCAAGCATCATCTCAGAACAAAATGGCATAATATTAGAAATAAACTACAATAAAAACAATCCAAAACACTCATACACTTGGAAGCTGAATAGCATGTTATTAAATATTGATTGGGTTACCAATGAGATCAAAGAAGAAATTAAAAACATCCTGGAAACTAATGACAATGAAAACACAACAATCCAAAATCTATGGGACACAATGAAAGCAGTCCTGAGAGGGAAGTTTATAGCTCTACAGGCCTACCCCAAAAAACAAGAAAAAATGGTAGTAAATAATCTAACTCTACAACTCAAAGAATTAGAAAGAGAGCAACAAGAAAAGACCAGAGTGAGCAGAAGGAAGGCAATAATAAAGTTTAGAGCAGAAATAAATGACATAGAGACCAAAAAAACAATACAAAAGATCAATGAAACCAAGAGCTGGTTCTTTGAAAGGATAAACAAGATTGATGAACCTCTAGCCAATCTCACCAAGAAGCAAAGAGAGAGGAATCAAATAAACAAAATCAGAAATGATAGGGGTTAAATAACAATAGACCCCACAGAAATACAAATGATTGTTAAAAAATACTATGAACAACTCAACTCCAACAAAATAGACAACCTGGAGGAAATGGACATATTCTGAGAAAAATAAAACCTTCCAAACTCAATCAGGAAGAATCTAAAAATCTCAATAGGCCAATAACTATGGAAGAAATTGAAGCAGTCATCAAAAAGCTTCCAGCAAACAAAAGCCTGGGGCTAGACAGCTTCACAGGGGAGTTTTACCAAACATTCAAGGAAGAACTAAAACCTATCCTCCTCAGACTATTCCAAAAAATGCAAGAAGAAGGAACACTTCCAAGCTCATTCTATGAAGCCAGCATCACCGTAATACTAAAACCAGATAAAGACAACATAATGAAAGAGAATTACAGGCCAATATCCCTCATGAACGTAGATGCCAAAATCCACAACAAAATCTTAGCAAATCGAATCTAGCAGTACATCAGAAAGATCATACACCATGACCAAGTAGGATTTATCCCAGGGATGCAAGGATGGTACAATATCCGCAAATCAATAAACGTGATACATCACATAAAAAAATTGAGAGGAAAAAAAAACACATAGTCATATCAATTGATGCAGAAAAAGCATTTGACAAAATCCAACACCCATTTTTGATAAAAACTCTCAGCAAGGTGGGAATAGAAGGATCATACCTCAACATAATAAAAGCCATATATGACAAACCCACAGCCAACATCATACTCAATGGGCAAAAACTAAAACAATTTCCCCTAAGAACAGGAACAAGACAGGGATGCCCACTCTCACCACTCCTGTTCGACATAGTACTGGAAGCATTAGCCATTGCGATTAGACAAGAAGAAGAAATAAAAGGCATCCAAATTGGAAAAGAAGAAGTAAAACTGTCCTTATTTGCAGATGACATGATATTATACATACAAAACCCTGAAGACTCCATCAAAAAACTATTAAACTTAATAAATGAATTCTGTAATGTAGCAGGATACAAAATTAACGCCAAAAAAATGTATGGCATTTCTACACATCAATAGTGGACTTACAGAAAGAGAGATTAAAAAAGCAATCCCATTTACCATCACATCAAAAAACTTAAGATACCTAGGAATAAACTTAACTAAAGAGGTAAAAGACCTCTACTCAGAAAACTACAGGATGTTGAAAAAAGAGATAGAGGAAGACATAAACTGATGGAAGAACATACCATGTTCATGGATTGGTAGAATCAACATCATTAAAATGTCCATACTACCCAAAGCTATTTATAAATTCAACGCACTCCCCATTAAAATACCAATGGCATATTTCACAGACCTAGAACAAACTTTCCAAAAGTTCATCTGGAATAAAAAAAAGACCCAGAATAGCTGCAGCGATCCTGAGAAAGAAGAACAAAGTAGGTGGGATCTCAATACCAGATATCAAGCTGTATTACAAAGCCACTGTTCTCAAAACTGCCTGGTACTGGCACAAGAACAGACATACAGATCAATGGAATAGAATAGAGAACCCAGAAATCAACCCGAACCAATATGCTGAATTAATATTTGACAAAGGAGGCAAGAACATACAATTGAGTCAAGACAGTCTCTTCAATAAATGGTGTTAGGAAAATTGGACAGATACATGCAAAAAAATGAAACTAGACCACCAACTTACATCATACACAAAATTAAACTCAAAATGGATAAAGGACTTAAATATAAGACGGGAAACCATAAAAATACTAGAGGAATCCAAAGGCAACAAAATCTTAGACATATGCCGAAGCAATTTCTTCACAGATACATCTCCTAGGGCATTGGAAACTAAAGAGAAAATAAACAAATGGGACTACATCAAAATAAAAAGCTTCTGCACAGCAAAAGAAACCATCAATAAAACAACAAGAAAGCCCACTACATTGGAGCACATATTTGCCAATGTTATCACCTATAAGGGTTTAATCTCCAACATTTATAGGGAACTCATACAACTTAACAAAAGGAAGATAAACAATCCAATCAGAAAATGGGCAAAGGACCTATGTAGACACTTTTCAAAAAAGGACATTCAGAAAGCCAAGAGACATATGAAAACATGCTCAAAGTCACTAATCATCCGAGAGATGCAAATCAAAACAACAATGAGGTACCATCTCACACCTGTCAGAATAGCTATCATCAACAAATCAACAAATGACAAATGCTGGCGAGGATGCAGAGAAAAAGGAACACTTGTGCACTGCTGGTGGGAATTCAGACTGGTGCAACCACTATGGAAGACAGTATGGAGTTTCCTCAAAGAGTTAAATTGGAACTCCCATTTGACCCAGTGATCCCACTTCTAGGAATATATCCCAAGAAACCAGAAACACCAATCAGAAAGGATATATGCATCCCTATGTTCATAGAAGTACAATTTACCATAGCTAAGATTTGGAAACAGCCTAAGTGCCCATCAGCAGATGAATGGATTAGAAAACTGTGGTACATCTACACAATGGAATACTATGCTGCTGTAAAAAGGAAGGAATTCTTACCATTTGCATCAGCATGGATGGAACTGGAGAGCATTATGCTAAGTGAAATAAGCTAGTCAATGAAAGAAAAATACCACATGATCTCACTCATTCATGGATAATAAAGACCAATATAAACTGATGAACAAAAATAGATACAGAGGCAGAGCAGCATGGAACAGACTTTCAAACTACAGCAGGAAGGCCAGGCAGGGTTGCGGGGGTGTAAGAGATCAACTGAAGGACTTGTATGCATACATATAAGCATAACCAATGGACACAAGACACTGGGGGGTAGGGGAGGCCAGGGGAAGGTCAAGAGGGGGGAAGGAGACATATATAATACTCTTTGTAATACTTTAAGCAATAAAACAAAATTTTAAAAATGGCTTACAAAATTAATATGCTCATGTGACATATAGATACATATCAATGGATATTTAGAATTATGGGTAGAAAAGAGGTACTTTTATAATTGTTTGTTGTCTAATTCATACACATGAAGATTCTTCTCATTGTTTGGGTTTCATCTCTTCATTTAGCATGTCAAATATGCCATTCTTGGCTAATTTAATATAGGTCACCATGAGAAATAAAATAGCAATACTGTTATTATTCATAATGCCATGGCTCTTAACCATTTGTATTGAAATAATGTTGATCTTCTTGCCTCTGCAATTTCTTAATACCATTTCTTTAAGGCTGATAACATAGACCAATGAAACAAAATAAACAGCCCAGAAATAAACCCACACCTAAATGTGAATTAATATATCATAAAGGAGACAAGAACATACAATGGGGTAAAGACAGTCTATTCAATAAATGGTCTTGGGAAAACTGGACAGATACATTCATAAAAATGAAACTAGACCACCTTCTTACACCATACACAAGAATATACTAAAAATGGAATAAAGACTTAAATGTAAGACTTGAAACTATTAAACTCCTAGAAGAAAATAAATAAGCAGTAAACTCTCAGACATTTCTCTTAGCAATATTTTTATGATATATCTCCTCAGGCAAGGGAAACTAGAGAAAAAATAAACAAATGGAACTATATCTAACTACAGGTTTTTGTACAGCAAAGGAAACCATCAACAACAACAAAAAAGACAACCTACTATATGGGTAAAAGATAGTCACCAGTGGTACATCTGATAAGGGGTTAATTTTAAAAATTTATAAAGAACTTATACAACTTAAAACCAAAAAATATTCCAAAACAAGTCAATTAAAAATGGGCAGAGAACCTGAATAGACACTTCTCCAAAGAGGACAGAGACATGGCCAAGAGACATATGAAAAAAATACTCAACATCACTAATCATTAGAAAAATGTAAGTTAAAACCGCAGTGAGATATCACCCCACACCTATCAGAATGGCTATCATCAATAAATCCACAAACAACTGGTGTTGGTGAGGATGTGGTGAAAAGGAAACCCTCATGCTATCTTGGTAAAAGTGCAAATTGGTGCAGCCACAATGGAAAACAGTATGGAGGGTCCTCAAAAAATTAAAAATAGAACGGCCTTATGACTCAGTGATTCCACTTCTGTGTACACATCTTGAGAACACCAAAACACGAATTTGAAGAGATATGCGTGCCTATATTTATTGCAATATCTTTTTACAATAACCAGATATGGAAGCAACTCAAGGGCCCATCAATAGATGAGTGGATAAAAAAGTGGTGGCACATATATACAATGGAATGTTACTTAGTCATAAAAAGAATGAAACCTTATCATTTGTGACAGCATAGATGGGCCTAAAGGGTATTATGCTAAGTGAAACAAGATAGTCAGAGACGCCGAAACTGGTTTGGCTCAGTGGATAGATCGTCGGCTTGCAGACTGAAAGGTCCCAGGTTCAATTCTGGTCAAGGGCATGTACCTAGGTTGCGGGCACATCCCCAAGTAGGAGATGTGCAGGAGGCAGCTGATCGATGTTTCTCTCTCTCATCGATGTTTCTAAC
Source organism: Myotis lucifugus (assembly GCF_000147115.1). Classification (NCBI taxonomy): domain Eukaryota; kingdom Metazoa; phylum Chordata; class Mammalia; order Chiroptera; family Vespertilionidae; genus Myotis; species Myotis lucifugus. Next base: position 9,927,186 of record NW_005871050.1, on the reverse strand, counting down.
TCTCTATCTCTCTCCCTTCCTCTCTGTAAAAAATCAATAAAATATATTTTTTAAAAAAAGATAGTCAGAGAAAGACAAATACCATATGATTTCACTTATATGTGGAATCTAAAGAAGAAAATAAATGAACAAACAAAACAGAAACAGACACATAGGTACAGAGAACAAACTGATGGTTACCAGAGGGGAGGATTGTTGGGGAGCGGGGTGACAAAGATGAAGGGATTAAGAAGTATGAATTAGTAGTTACTAAATAGTCACAGGGATGCACAAGCCCACAAGCCAGGCATGTGCCCTGAATATAGCTTAGGGAATATAGTCAATAATATTTTATCTTTTTTAAAATATATTTTTTATTGATTTCAGAGAGGAAGGAAGAGGGAGAGAGAGAGGTATAGAAACATCAATGATGAGAGAGAATCATTTATCGGCTGCCTCCTGAACACCCCCAACTGGGGCTCGAGCCTGCAACCCAGGCATGTGCCTGAGCGGGAATTGAACCATGACTTCCTGGTTTATAGGTCGATGCTCAACCACTGAGTCACACCAGCTGGGCAGTCAATAATATTTTAATAAGTATGATGTGCCAGGTGGGTACTTGAAATATTGGGGGGATCACTTTGGAAGGTATATGATTGTTTACCCACTAGGCTGTACACCTGAAACTAATATAAAACAATATTGAATGTCAACTGTAATTGAAAAATAAAATTTAAAAACAATGCCTAAATCTATTCTCTCTGCCCTCAGGTAATATAGGCAGAAGGTTGATTCACAATTAGAATTCAAATGGGAGAAAGTTAATGTTTAGGTCAATGGTGCCCTAAAATAATCCTGTGCTCAATGAGAGAGTCATTCCTAATCAATATCACAATACCAATCTGGCAGCTCAATCTTGCATAATCCTGGGCATGAAATATTTTACCAGCCAGGGAGAGCTATTTGCTTATAAAGCTACCTTCTTAGCATAGGGTCTCATTAACAGGTCTGTGAAATGATTTTATAGGAATGAGTCCTAGAGCTTCATGGGGAATCTGGTTGACCAGATGATCAGAATAGTAGAGCAGATAATGCCCTAACATGGAGAAATAAGAACTGAGATTCACACAGGTACCAGCCCTCACTCAGGGAAGCTCATCTGGACAGCACTAAAGGTACCTTAGAAATTTTTGAGAAAGGCATTTCAAAGAGTAGGGCTCCCTAAGGTATGAGCCATAGCAATAGTTCTACTTGTCCAGGTCTAAGGGAGGTACTGTGTTCAAAACACACACACACACACACACACACACATTCTGGCTTCATTGTTTCTGTTCTTTGCCTATTTCCCAATGGCAATGGTTTTCTTCAGGAAGGCCAATTTCTTCAGCGAGTTCCTTGACTCATAGCCTGAAGTGAAGCCCAAACATTTTCACTGTCCCAATCAATAAATAACAGCTATCTCCTGATTTTATATATATTATATACTATGCCTAAGAGGTACTAGTTTTTTAATTTTAAAGGTTTTTTATTGATTATTTAATTTATTTGTTTAATATATCTTTTTATTGATCTCAGAGAGGAAGGGAGAGGGAGAGACAGAAACAGCAATGATGAGAGAGAATCATTGATCGACTACCTCCTGCATGCCCCCTACTGGGGACCGAGCCCACAAGCCGAGCATGTGCCCTTGACTGGAATCAAACCCGGGACCTTCAGTCCACAGGCCAATGCTCTATCCACTGAGCCAAACCAGCTAGGGCTTTTATTGATTTTTAGAGAGAGGAAGGGAGAGGGAGAGAGAGAAACATTGATGAGAGAGTAACATCGATCATTTGCTTCCTGTATGCCCCATACATTGGATCAAGCCCACAAGCCAGGCATGTGCCCTGACCAGGAATTGAACCAGCAACTTTTTGGTGCACAGGACGATGCCCAACCAACTAAGCCACACAGGACAGGACAAAATACTAATTTAAGGTTCAATTATAGGTACTTCTTACAGATCTTTTATATTGCTTTTAGGAAATAGAGCCACGTGTTCTAATGAAATGAATGGCAATCACCAGTCTCCTCATTTCTGATTACCATGTCTTCTTTTCAGCTCTTAATAGTTGGACTAGCAAAGCTGCCTCTTTGCTCACAAAGGCAAGGACATGGGGATGGATGGTAAAAGACATCTACTCCAGTTGGAAAAAAAGAAAAGCAAAAGAAATAAAAAAGCTTGGGCATCCCAATCAGACTGCTTTCTATCCAAGATCATTGCCTTCATGGTAAACTTTATTTTTATAAAATGTTAAGATTAGCAGAAAATCAAGCTGTCCCTTTGAGTACATTTTCCCTTCTTGTCTAAAGCCTGTGAATTAAAGCCACTATTTCTGGCAGATTTAAAAATAGGATGTGGGTATTAGAAAAGATGCCATGGCTTTTTCTTCTTGAATAATTTGAAAGGAAGTGCTGAGAAAGGCATCATTTTTAGTATGCTCTTTTAGGGACTTGGAAAAAATTTGACTGCTTTACTGTTTGTGAAAATACAGGCCCCAGGGCTCTATATTCTTAAGTTAAAATGAGCTTTGGGACCTGAAGATCCTCCACAGAGGACGCTTTTATTGCTTACAAACTTCCTCTGTGATTAAGATCCAACCTAGACTTCAGTAGTCAGGTAGCATAGACCCCCACATCTGCATATCTGCTGGCCAGTTTTCTCTCTGCTTAGGAGTTCCCAGACAAGTGCTAGAATTGGGTAGTTTTATTCCTTGTAGAAACCAATTGTAAGGTTGACATCTGGAATCTATTATAGTGAATACTTTAGTTCTGCTACACAATGGCCCTTTGCAAAGTGGTTTCTCTTTAGGCAAAGGCAGTTGGGGCTTTAGAAAGTATTTTTTTCCTTCTGTACATATTCATTCATATACTATGAAAACAGAAGAAAAGTAGAAATCATGTCTCAATACAAATGAAGGATGGCTAACAGGGTAGTGGAGGGGAGAGGGGTGGAGTCTGCACTTTCTTATTCAAGCATATGGATGCTGTGAAATGCCTACATTGTTTAAAAAAAAGAAATTTTGATTTCCACATGAATTTCTATGCCTCACATGCGAGTCAAAGATAATAAGAGGCACCTTAGCTTTCCTCAGGAAGGCAAATGTAGCATCAAGTCTGTTTTTTAAAGGAATTTTTAGAGATAAAAATGCTAACTGCATTTCATTAAAGAAAAGTAGATTTCATTAATCTATGGTTGAATTTTAAAAAGGATAACCAAAAAGGTTTGCTATTTGATTGAATTACAAATTAAAAAGATCAGCTCTCTTCTCTCAACCCTTTAATATCTTGTTGCCTTAGCTACTGAGTTACTGTGCGCAAATGTCATCAAAATGAGTCACAGACTGTACTGCCTGTGATACAGCCCCACTCCAAGAGCAAAGGAGCATTTGGTTGCACATGTATATAAGACTCAAGTCTTATTTCTTCTTCCAAATTGATGGTGATCTCAACCCCTTTGTCAGTGTACAGCAGGGTGGGTAGTGAGGTCAGGCCACATCTCAAACCAAGCAATCTGGCTTCTGTCCTCACCTCTCCAATAAAGCAGCTTTGGTAAAGGTTCTCAGTATCCTCTTATTTTCCAATTCAACTGGACCTCTCAGCTGCATTGGGGATTTATTTATCACTCCTTCTGATAGGGGTAGAAATAGAATGTTGAGGAACCAGCTAGAATTATAAGAAATATTAATCATGCTCTGTTAACTGTGATTGTTTTATTCTGATTAAAGAAGGCACATTCTAACTTGGCTGGCAGCTGCACTCAGGGTCTGGGAGCTCATCTGGAAGTTCAGCCCTTCCTCCCCATTTGGAGCTGCCTATTATCACAGAAAGATTAACAACTTTGCTGCAGAAACCAGAGTTGCCAGACCTTTGAAGATCCCCAGTCCTTGCACATCACTAAGCCCTTTGAAAATCCCCAGCCTTTCTGAATTTTCTTACTCTGTTCCTCTTCCTCTGCCTACCCTTTAAGTGTTGTTAAACACTCAATTACATTTTCATCAAAAACCACCTATTTCCATTTGCTTGCTAAATCAAGCTCAAGATAGAGATATAAAAATATATCCACATATAAACTTGACAAAACTTGCTGAAAGAGACTCAGCACCCCACCCCCCACAAAACCCACACCCCTCCTCTGGTAATCCATATTTTAGTTAAAGTTATCCAGATTTCTTCCAATTACTCACAGTCATCTCCAATTCCAGCTTTGACCTTAATTATCTGTTCTTACCACTGCGAATCAAGAACTAAAAAGACAATCCTCTAAATTCCATTGAACTTCATACCCTCAAACCATCATCATCTCCTTAAAGGGGGAAGAGATTAACCAAAGAACTTGTATGCATTTATATATAATCCATAGACATAGAGGATAGGGTGGGAAAGGCTTGGGGTGGGGCAAGAGCTGGGTGAAAGGGGACAATGGGGGAAAATGGGGAACATCTATAATACTCTCAACAATAAAGATAAATAAAAAAAGAGGATTCTGACCCTTGTTAATACAATAAGAAAGACTTTAGTTAAGACCATTGCAATAGGAGTATTGTAAATAGGGGAGAGAGATTGGACTCAACTCTAAATACAACAAAGACAACTGGGGCTTTAGAGATAGTAAGCAGAATGATGGGGGTTATTGGATAGAAATTACTAAGTGAAGACATTTAGGGTGGGGGGAGGGGTTCTTGCTAAACAGACTTAAGAGGATTCTTGCTGAATGCCCTGGCTGGTGTGGTTCAGTTGGTTGGGATTCATTCAATGCACTAAAGAGTTGCTGGTTTAATTCCCAGTCAGGGTACATGCCTGGGTTGCTGGCTCAATACCCGGTGGGGGGCATGCAGGAAGCAGCCAATCGATGTGGTGCTCTTACAAGGTTGTTTCTCTCTCTCTAAAAATCAATAAATTATTCTTTAGAAAAAAATATTAAGATTCTTGCTGAAGGCAGAACAGGATGACCAGATATGAAAGGTGAAAGACTCTCTCTAAACTAACTTAGCAGGATTCTTGCTAAAACTGTACTCACCAAGAATGAACATGAAGGTCTAAGATCAAAGCCTAGTTGAGAATAAGGCTCAGCAGAACCTAACTAAAGTTTGATCAAGGAGAAAGTCTTTGTCACTCTGCTCCAATTTTGTCCTGGCCCTTATTAGCTCTTTCCTTAGTTGTTGCACTAATATCCTGACTACATCCTTCCTCTAGTCTCTAGCCCCTAAGATATCTTCTTCTTTCTCTATCCAGAGTGGTTTTTAATACATACATACATACATACATACATACATATATATAACCAAGTCATTCCCCTTCTCAAGAATCGAACTTCAACAGGTCCCCACTGCCTACATATATAATTCAATCTCCTTTACACAAGAACAACAGTTACAACTTATTGAGCACTTACTATGTCTCAGGCCTGTGCTAAGAACTTGATAAACATAATATTTTATGTAACTAAATATTCATTGCAATCCCATGAAGTTGTTATAATTACTCTTCCAATTTGATAAGAAACCCAAGACACAAAGAGATTAAATAACTTGTCCAAAGTCACATAGCTAGTAAGTGGCAGTGCCTAAATCTGAACCTGTTTCATCTGACCCAGAACCAAGTGTTAGATAGTTGCTTCACCATCTCGCCTGACCTGTCTTTCCAACCTCATTTCCATGATGCTCCCCTACATATTCTCAGCACTTAATACACCCTAACATACTTCCCATTTCTTAAGGATACCATATGTCCAGCTTTCATACTTCTGTGTCTTTATATATATACTAGAGGCCTAGCACACAAAATTTGTATGTGGGTATGGTCCCTAGGCCTGGCCTGTGATCAGGGCCATCTTCCCTGGCTGCCCACAGCTGGCCCCGCCCCCTGCTGCGACCTACCCCCAGTTTCCCGTTCACCATTGGGCAATCGGAGCCTGACGGCTGGGGAGAGGGACCAAGAGGTCAGCCATTCTTGCCTGCTCACCCGTCCCACCCCTGCTGCGGGTTGCCCTCTGTGTGTGGGGGCCTTGTTCTGGCACCACCCACATCCCTCACCACCCACCCCCAGTTTCCCATTTGCCATAGAGTGATCGGAGCCTGCCAGCTGGGGCAAGGGACCGAGAGGTGGTCAGTGCACCTCATAGTGACCGGTCGAGCAGTCGTTCTGGTCATTCCGCTGTTAGGGTCTATTTGCATATTACCCTTTTATTATATAGGATAGAGGCCTGGTGCATGGATGGGGGGAGGCCAGCCTGCCCTAATGGGGGCCCCAGATTGGTGTGGGGGTCCCTGCTGGGGGGCAGGGCCGGCCGGGGCGAGGGCCATGGAAGGTTTGCAGGCTGGCCATGCCCCCAATTGGGGTGGGGATCCCCTTCTGGGGGGCGGGGCCAGCCGGGCGAGGGGCTGTGGTTGTTCTGGTCTCTGGTTGTTCTGGTCATTCTGCTGTTTTGGTCGCTGTGCTTTTATTATATAGGATTCCTTCTGCCTAGAATGTTTTATTTTTATCTCATTGACTTAATGAATTTCTTCTCATCCTCCCAGATCTAACTCAAAAGTCATGACCACTCTTTAGTCCTGCCCAACCATTCCAGTTAAGTCATCCCCTCCTGTGTCAAACCACACTGCCTTGTACATAAAAGAGAATGGAAGCTCAATGAGGACAGAGACTGTCTTCTTCATTCACTTTAATTCTCTGGCATCTAGCACAGTGCTTTGCCTAGAAGGGAAAGAGTAGGTTCTTAGTTTGAGTTCCCAGTGGTAGTCCATAAATATGTGTTTGAATTAATTAAAAATACCTTTCTCATAGCAGTTAAAATATTACACTAAAATTATTTTGCATGCCCATCTCTTATACTATACTGAAAACTTCTAGGGTAGAACCACATTTTATTATTGTCATATCCATTGTTTCTAATGCAGTGTTTGATTCATAGCAGGCATGTATTAAATGTTTAATAAAAGAATGAATACCTGAAATTCACACAATAGAAAGCCATTTCTTGGAATAAGACTTTGTTTTCCTAAAAATTTCCTTTTGAAATTCAAATATGCCTGAGGAGGAGGATAGAAGCCACTTTGAAAAGACCTTAGTAGAGATTGATTTGCCCGATTGATTGCCAAGACAACAGGTGCCAGCAGGTGGGTACTTAGGACAGAACATCATGCAGTACAACAGGTCCATAACAAGGGACACAGTAGAGGTCCCTGAGCTGTCTAAGTGTTGCCTAAAGGAACTTAATGTCTTGAAGAAGAAAGGCTGGTGTGCTTGTAAATGTCTCTATGTATAAGGTACTTGAAAGTGGAGAGTGAAGCAGATGGTCAAACAAATTGGTTGCTCATTGGATGAGAAAAAGTTTAGTCTGGGAAATTCAGATGGAAAAATTTTCCTAAGATTTTAGCATTCTGAGCAGACAACTCATATATGGAAACACATAGACAGCATACACTGAAGGACAGATATCAAGTGGATATCTGAATGGAGAGTAAAGTATCTCCATTTTCTGTAGCACTGGCTCTGGATAGGTCTTTGTGCCACTTTTGGCTCTGCATATGGTGAGAACTCAGGCCTGGAATTGCTGGCAGGGGCCCCAGACACTGCTTGAACTCAACAAGGCCATTGACACAGTCCCTACTCCCTAGAAAGAGCATATAAAGAAAGCCCACCTTGACATTTACATTCCTTACTGAGCACCTGGAGCTCGCTAGCTAGAGGAAGGAAATGGATGGAAAAACTAAGGTTTCAGCCTGTTCAAGAATTAGATTTATCTGATTATAAAGTTGCGTGCAGAGTTAAAATCACTTAATGGGTCTATTTTCAAAGCTTCTCTTCATCGATTTTCAAGAAAAGTACCTTTCTAAGGCTCTTTGTAAGATTTAGCTTATTTATGCCTCAAGCAAGCTGGAGTATATAGTTCCTAAGGAAGAGAAAAAATAACCAAATAATTTACAGAGGCCTAAACAGATAGGCCAGAGAGTGAGGATTCAAGAAGTTGCAAGTTATTGTATCCAGAAATTTAGGATGTCATTACCTCTAGGCCACAGGGAACCAAATGCTCTGGAAAACAGAATCAGTCCTGCACCTCAGTGAAATCAGCAAGAGTTGAATGCCTTACTGGTTTAATTTGAGGTACAAGAAGCTCTTCCTTACTTTTCTTTCCCTTACTCTAGAGCTTTCAATTCCCATCATTATATTAATTTTTCCCCTTTTGGATAAGGTGCTCAGGTAAAATGGAAAAACCCCTAGGAGCATGAAGACATTAACTTCTTATTAGATTTAACTACCTTAGCACCAATTCATTTATGGCTACCAGGGGAACACCCCTGGAAGAAGAGAGTAGGGAATCAGGTGTTGGAAGAAAAGTAAAGGTTAGAGCAGAGCCTGGCCAGGATTTGGAACACAGCAGTCCTGGTTAAACAGGAAATGGTGCAAGAGCCCTGAGTATCTTGTAAGAAGAGAGCAGTGAAGCAACCTAGAAGAAACACAGGGAAATAACGAGTACCATGCACAATTCCCTGATGTCACAATTTTCTAAGATTGACTCTGAGGGAAACATTAAAAGGTGAGCTTGGCTCCTTCTTCTCACTCCAGTACTTCTGAAAATCCTCTTTTATTTATGTTTACAATGGCATTGGGAGGCACTGCCAATCTCCAGAAATAGGAAATCCATCCATCACCAGAAATAGGATTGGGAGGACACTTTGTGCTTCTCCTTGAATAAAACTGAGATGTCACAACTCAAAAAAGCTGTACTGTTATCAATAGTCAGGAGCCCAGGTAAGCAAACTGACACAGCTCTGAACTCCATCCAGTACATACCTTAGTCTAACCAAGATCTAACGGGAAGTGTAGCTAGCTCTGGTCAATCATGCTCATTTCCTTCCTCTTGGGACAGTAACTGCCCACCCCAAATTAAGTTTCAATTTGAGCCTTGGACTTGTGTCCTTCATCCTCATTACTTACCATCATTCTTGCTCACAGAATAAAACCATCAAGCCTAGCCTGGCTGGCGTGGCTCAGTGGTTGAGCATCGACCTATGAACCAGGAGGTCATGGTTCAATTCCCAGTCAGGGCACATGCCTGGGTTGCGGGCTCATTCCTCAGTGTGGGGTGTGCATTGATGTTTCTCTCTCTCGCTCTCCCTTACTCTGAAATCAATAAAAATATATTTTAAAAAATAAAACCATCAAACCTAATTTTGCTTTACTTTATTGCCAGCTCTCTCCTACTCAGTTCAACATTTTGTGTCATATTCCTCTGCGTTCTGAAGCCCCTCTGGTCTTTTCACTCTGCCCTCTGGAGTCTAGTTCTATTGTCAATAGCATTTCTTACATTTTTGTCTGCGCCCGCCCCCCGCCCCCAAGTATTCCCTCTTGCCCTGTTATTTACCTGCTGCTTACTGCTTTCTTCATGACCATTCCAAGAGAATGTCCCTCATCTTCTCCCTCTCAGGGCCAAGAGAGAATTCTGCCTTTACCTCACTCATCTCAGCTATTTGCCCTCCACTGTCCCATCACCTTCCTTCAGTTACTACTCCCCCTTTGAAGCTCACACTGTAGTCCAGGTACACCTTCAACTTCTCATCCTTCACAGTGGCATCACTCACCCCAGATTCCACTCTCACATTGTGTTTGTAATTTTCTTCCATACAGGCTCCTGTCCAGGGTGACTTTAGTTTCTATATGCAGAAGCCATATGACACCTTGACATAGCAATGCCTTAGTTCATTCTACTCTGAAAACATCTATTTTGACTATTTTTTTATTAAAGTGTATTTTTATTTTATTTTTTAATATATTTTTATTGATTTCAGAGAGGAATGGAGAAGAGAGTGATAGAAACATCAATAATGAAATAGAATCATTGATGGGTTGCCTCCTGCATGTGCCCTACTGGGGATCGAGTCTGCAACCCTGGTATGTGCCCTGATGGGGAATTGAACTGTGACCTCCTGGTTCATAGGTCAAAGTTCAACCACTGAGCAACACCAGCTGGGCTTGACTATTTTCAAACCCCCCTCTTTTTTGACCAAAATTTGTGACAGCCTCAAAATTTGGAATTCAAACTAAGAACCTCCCCTTTCTAGGCACAATCTACTTTGCTCCCTTATTCAAACTAAATCAGTCTTTTTAAAAATATATATATATTATTGATTTTTTACAGAGATAAAAAATGTTGCCAACCTGATCCCTTAAGCCCTGTAATGCAAACCAAAGAAACACCATAAGACAAATTCATGTTAACTTTCCTCAGCTGCTGGTATTTTTATTTTATTTTTTATTTGCTGCATATCCCATCCCTCCCAGCCTATGTCCCACTCTTCTCAAGCCCTCAGTTTCACCTGTTCTTCAAACTTGAAAACAAAATAATATTTTTTAAACCTTATTTGGAGACTGCATTCATCTCAGTTAATTCTCCATTCTTTTTACTGACAAAAATAGGTAGATTTTGTTTTGTACACCTTTTCACCACACACTCCCTTAACTCTTACCACTATACTGAAATTGGTGTAAAGTGTGGCATGGCGAATATAGTCAATAATATTGTAATAACTATGTATGATGTCAGATGGGTACTTGACTTATTGGGGTGATCACATCATAAGCTATATAAATGTCTATTCATCATGTTGTACACCTGAAACTAACATAATATTGTATATCCACTCTAATTTTAAAAATTTAAGAAAAGAAACCAATGTAAGGGTCCTTGTATAAATCACAGGATTATTATATGACAGCCTCTCCTTCATAAGCTAGTTGTGAGGATGACATGACAAAAACTATGTACACAGTTTGGCAACAGTGACTGGCTCAACTATTACTTTTAGCATTATCATCCTTATTCTCATTAACAAAGCTTAAGTCCAAAATTTTAGCCTATAGTTAGAGACCCAAACCAGAAACAAAGGCAAGAAGCAGTTGTGGGGTTCCCAGAACACAACATCCTAAGTCAGACTATATTGGATATCCTTTATCCTGTTTTGTTCTCTGCACCCCCACCCCCATTTCTCTCTCCAGGAAGTTATGATCTTGTCCCCATGAATGACTACTTGAGTTTGCCCTCCACCATGGAACTACAGAGTTCAACTGACTTAATAAGGTTCTTCATTACTTGTATACTCCTTTCCTCTTCAGTCTCATCTGCCATCACTCTCATTCTTACATTTTATCCTCTGGGTACACTGAATTGTTCATAGCCTCCACATACTCTCTCATGTCTCTTTGCTTTAGCTCAAGCTGTTCTATCTGCTTAAGAAGTTCTCACTCATTCAACAAATAATTAATCATGTCCACCAGCACTGTTTCAGGTACTGGGGATACAGCAGTGAACACAACAGACAGAATTCACCTAACCTCATGGCACTTATATTTAGCAGGGGGGAGACTGATAATAAGTATGTAAATAAAAACAAATAACACAATTAGAGATTGTGATAAGTGCTATGAAAAAAAATGGAGAAAAAGTACTGAGATAGAGAACAGGGTATTATTTTCTTTTTAAAAAAATATATTTTGATTGATTTCAGAGAGGAAGGGAGAGAGAGAGATAGGAACATCAATGAGAGAGAATCATTAATCAGTTGCCTCCTGCATGCCCCCTACTGGGGATTGAGCTCACAACTGAGACGTGTGCCCTGCCCAGGAATCAAACCATGACCTCCTGGTTCATAGGTCGATGCTCAACCACTGAGCAACGCTGGCTGGGCAACAGGTCTTATTTTCAACAGAGTAGACAGGAAAGGCCTCTCTGAAAGGTGTCATGTAAATTATTATTAGTATTATTATTCTACTCAACCTTCAGGTTTCTGTCTCAGTCTTCACTTTTCCAGGAAGCCTGCTCTCAGTCACCAGATCAAGATAAATACTTCCCTTCTGGACTCTCACAGCGCCCAGTGTATGCTACACACAGTGCCTGACATATAACAGGAACCTAGTAGAAATAGGGGTTCTTAGCCAGAGGACTATGGACATTCAGGGGATCCACAGAAAGACTAAATTGCACTCAAAAGTCAGGATATACATGCGCATTTATGTATTTTTCTAGAGCAAGTGTTCATAGGTTTTATCATATTCTGAAACAGTAAATGACCTTATCAAAGTCTAAGACCTCCTGCTGAGTTGATGATCAATGAACCATCAAATTTCACTGCCTCCTTGTGAGCACTGCATTAGCTCTCCTCGGATGAGTTCTATCCCAGAGGTATGTGTGACTTAATGCTGAATTAGTAACCACACTAAATCATTTCTTTAATGTATTTAATGTCCCTTTATTGAGTGATGAAACTATACCAGGCACTATGTTAAGCACAGTGGGAGCTAAAGAGATGAGGTCCAAATATAGAGCATAGGAAAGGCCTTGTAACATTTCCTCACATATATCCATTCCCTTCTATTTGGTCACAAATTCCTGTAAAGATAGAACCCCTTGCTGTGCTTTCCTCTATATCTCCCTTTAGCTCTTAACGTGAACTCGTATAGATGGTACACTATAAAAGACTATTCAGTTCTTGGTCATTGTTGTCAATATACAGGACAGTTAGCTGAATTCTATCATAGCTAGTTAACAATGAGTCTGTGTGTACTTTCAGAAACGTGATTATATGTAATCTATGAAAGATAACAGCTCAGAAAATACAAATCCTATTGGATTAATGATGTGGCCCCCTTCTGAAGTAGAATGGTACATGGCATTCATGTTGTGTTCCAGTAAAATAAGTGAGGTTCCTGGGAAGAAACTGAAATAGCCATAAAAATATTTTTAGGACTAAATATGTTCCCACTAGAGTTCACAACACAGTAAAAGGGCATAATTCAGAAAACAGCAGGATTATTTAAATGAACATGGTTTTCTAGGGGAGAACTCAACATTCAGAAAAAGGCAGTAAGGGTGAGAGATGGTAAGAGGAAAAGGGGGGAAAGGAAAATGTGTTGTAGGTAACCACTAAATATCATTTTGGTCCTCTGTTAAATTGGAAAATAGTTTCATTACAGTCAGTTGAAACTATCTCTGAAGTAATAATTCTAAACTCCCTCCCGCCCTCCACCTAATTCCTATTTAACACTGCTCTGGGTCATATCTGGCCTAGCTTTAAAAAATTAACAAATTGCATTCCTTTAGACATGAGTAGTCTTCCTCAGAATAATAATTGAAACATGTCTCAAAATATTTTCCTTTTTATTTCAGACCCTACTAAAACATTATTTTTATGCTCTCTGTTTTATTAAAAGGCTGGTTGGAGAAATCCAGGAAAAGGGTTATTTAGAGTCATCTTTTATAGAAGAAAGTTTTGCAAAATTAGATTATTTAGGAATAAAATTAATCTGAATTTGTGCAAAGTCTTCCTTTTAGACAAAGATTAAAGAAAACTAATTCTATCAAGTATTACGCACAAATGTAAACTAAATGCTAATAAACTGCTTTAATAAAAAGACTCATTTAAACAAGCTTTAATTAAGAGATATGACTCATTTGCAATTACAATATTATTTGTAGGGAGGTAGGTATAAAAAAGGTTATTCGAGAACTCTTTTTAAAAAAAGAGTTCAATTTCTCTTTTTAAAAGAAAGTTCTGCAGCCTTGCTTTATTGTTTATATGTACATGCAAGGATAAATCAAATCCCAGTTTTTCTAAATGATCATAAATTCTTATTTTTAGAGGTGGGCTTATAAAAATTAACACTATAGCCCAACCAGTGTGGCTTGGTGGTTGAGTATTGACCCATGAACTAGGAGGTAAAGGTGTGATTGAAGGTCAGGGCACTGCCAGGGTTGTGGCTAGGTGGGAGGCAGCCAACCAATGATTCTCTCTCATCATTGATGTTTCTGTCTTTTTCTCCCTCTCCCTTCCTCTCTCTGAAATCAATAAAAGCTAAATAATTAACTAACTAATGAAAATAAAATTTAAAAAAAAATAACACTATGGTGTACACCTGAAAAGGAATATGGAATCTTAAATGTTCAAGGAAGTCATAAGCATCTGTGGAAAACCAAACTTCATATAGATGGCAACATCTCACACCAGGTCCTACAAGTAGCTTTCCAACTGTAAGATCCACATACAGGGGATGGGTGTGGCAAATGTTCCAAACAAACAAATGTCTCACTGTATATCCACATAAATTTCTGCAATTCATCTCAAATCTAGAACAAACTATCACATCTCTAGACATTTTAATTCTTTAAACATATAAACCATAGTTACTTTAAAGTCTGTATTTGATAAATCCATTATTGAGGGCACTTGTGGGTCTTTATTATTTGTGGTTTACCTTATTTTTTGATCATGTAGTCTTAACTCTTTCTATGACTGATTATTTTTGACTGAACATCCAAGACATCATATGTAAAAAATTATAAAACTAATTTGAAGCTTTAAATGATATTATCTTCCTACAGAGATGTTTTATTTTTGCTTTTGGCAGGTACTAATCATCTAAGAGCACTAACAACCCTAGATCATTTTAATCCAATCAGGTATTAAAAGAACTATTTGTTGGGCTTCAGTCTCCATAAGTAGTAGCCTATTTTTGGTTTGCTCTTACACCTAGAATTTTGCCTTTCAGGGTATCAACCAAAAACTGGGGTCTTTACCAGAAACCTTCCTCTGTGATGGGCTCTGACCTTCAATTTTTCACCCCACCACCACCTCTAGAGTTGTAAACTCAGTTCAACTTAGCCTCTCAGCTGAACTCCTAGAATCAAGAAATATCTATGACACTGAAGAAAGAAATTGAAGAAGGAACAAAGAAGTGGAAGTATATACTGTGTTCATGGATAGGAAGAATGAACAACAATCAAATGTCCATACTACCCAAAGCAATCTATAGATTCAACGCAATTCCTATCAAGATACCAATGGTATATTTCACAGAACTAGAACAAATATTCCAATAATTTATATGAAATCACAGAAGACCCTGAGCAGTCACAGCAATCTTGAGAAAGAACAAAGTTGGAGGAATCATGCTACCTGATATTAAATTATACTACAAGGACATAGTAATCAAAACAACATGGTACTGGCATAAAAACAGGGATATAGACCAATGGAAAAGAATAGAGAGCCCATGCATTTACAGTCAATTAATATTTGACAAAGGAGGCAAAAACATACAATGGGATAAATACAGCCTATTCAATAAATGGTGCTGGGAAAATTGGACAGATACATATAAAAAATGAAATTAGACTACTTTCTTACACCATATACAAGAACAAACTCAAAATTATTAAAGATTTAACGTTAGACTTAAAACCATAAAAATCCCAGAAGAAAACATAGGCAGTAAAATACTGGATTTCTTATAGCAATATTTTTTCCGATATATTGCTTTGGGCAAAAGAAACAAAAGAAAAAATAATCAAATGGGACTACATCAAACTAAAATGTTTTTGCACAGCAAAGGAAACCATCAAAAAAAATGAAAAGAAAACCCACTGAATGGGATAACATATTCACCAATGACACATCTGATAAGGAATTAATATTCAAATTTTATAAGGAACTTTTATAAAACTCAACAACAAAGTCAACAACAATGCAATTTTTAAAATGGGCAAAGAACCTGAATAGACACTTCTCCAAAGAGGACAAAAAGGACCTACAGATGGCCAATAGACATATGAAACGATGCTCATCATCACTAATTATCAGAGAAATGCAAATTAAAACTACAATGAGATATCACCTCACACTTGTCAGAATGGCTATCATCAATATACCAACAAACAAGAAGTGAGGATGTGGAGAAAAGAGAACCCTTGTGCACTGTTGGTGGGAAGGCAGACTGGTACAGCCACTGTGGAAAGTGGTTACCTCAAGAAATTAAAAATGAATAAAAGTATGATATTTATATGTAAAAATTAAAAAATGGAATTGCCTTATGACCCAGCAATTCCACTTCTGGGAATATGTATCCAAAGAAACCCAAAACACTTACTCAAAAGAATATATGAATCCCTATGTTCATTGCAGCATTTACAACAGCCAAGATTTGGAAGCAGCCCAAGTGTCCATCAGTAGATGAGTAGATAAAAAAGCTGTGCTAGCCCTAGCTGGTTTGGCTCAGTGGATAGAGTGTAGGCCTGTGGACTAAATGGTCCTTGGTTTGATTCTGGTAAAGTGCTCATGCCCGGGTTGCGGGCTTGGTCCTCAGTAGGGGGCATGCAGGAGGCAGCCAATCAATGAGTCTCTCACCATTGATGCTTCTATCTCTTTCCCCCTCTCCCTTCTTCTCTGAAATCAATACAAGTATGCTATAAAAAAAGCTGTGATATATTTACACAATGGAATATTACTTGGCCATAAAAAAGAAGGAAATTTTACCCTTTGTAACAGCACGGATGGACCTGGAGAACATTATGTTCAGTGAAATAAACCAGTCAGCCCTAACTGGTTTGGCTCAGTGGATAGAGCGTCAGCCTGCAGACTCAAGGGTCCCGGGTTCGATTCGGTCAAGGGCATGTACCTTGGTTGCAGGCACATCCCCAGTAGGGGATGTGCCAGAGGCAGCTGATCGATGTTTCTCTCATCGATGTTTCTAACTCTCTATCCCTCTCCCTTCCTCTCTGTAAAAAATCAATAAAATATATTTTTTAAAAAGAAAGAAACCAGTCAAAAACATGTACAATATGATTTCACTCA
>NW_005871050.1:9819420-9909114 GCF_000147115.1 Myotis lucifugus | reverse complement strand
CATTACTGAAAGCACATTTCTCTGGGGGCACTTTATTTTTTTGTTTGTTTATTTATTTATTTATTTTGGAGGTACTTTAAAGGCATTCAGACTACTGTAATCATGTCCAAACAACATTTTATACTTTGCAAAGACTTTCTTACCCACCATCTTGTTTGAGACTTCTAAGAATCTGGTGAGATAGGTAGGGCAGGTATTAGTTTACTATTTTGACACGTGAGGAAAGTGAGACCCAGAGAATTTAAGTGACTTGCCCAAGGTGCCACAACAAGCCAGTAATAGACTCAGGATTAGATCCTACATCTGAATCTGAACAGTGTGCCAGAAATGCATTGTGCAATATAATCACAGAACCCAATATCACATGATAGCCTGTTTTCAAAAAAGCTGAGAAAACATTTGCTTACATCAACGAGCATCTAGGAGACATAAAATCTGAGTTCTAACCCTGGCTCAGCACTAGCTTATTGTGTGACCTTGAAAAAGTCAGTCTTGATCCTGGCCCTCCTCTCTAAAATGAAGTACTTGGAGAGCTCAATCTGAAATCCCCCACCAGCTCCATTTATTTATTTTTAATTGTGTAATGTATCTTTTTTTATTATTGAGTTATAAGGGTCCTTTATACATTCAGTGAACCTAACAAGCCAAAACACTCATCCTGAAATTTTTAAAGACTACTTGGAATAAAAACAACAATTGTAATTCTCTTCATTAACATAAATAGCCTGCCACATAATAGCCAAGAGTATTCAGTCTTCCTTGAAGTAACAAACTAAAGCATATAGAGGAAAAGAGCCCCAGTAATGAAACAAGACCATGTCAGATAAATGCCATTTCTCCTATTATCTGCAGGGTTTCAGAGACAAATCAATAAGTGTGGAGCCAGGTCTCTGTCCACATTGCCACTGCCTTTATTAATATTGCTTTTTTTCCTATTCCATTAATATCGCAAATACCAGCAAACAATTTATGTTTAAACCTTCCCCACTCCTTTGTAGTAAGGCATGGCAGTTTAAAAGCAGAAAAAGTTATATTTGTCTGAGTCCCATATACTTGAATTCTAGAATAATCCTCCACATCAAAGCCATTTCCCAGCTAGATCACTGAGTTGCTTACATCACATTTTGATCTAAGGAGAACACAGAGCATACAAGTGGCAAGAACATTCAGGGGACTGGGCTTTAATTGCTGCTACTTAAGGAAATAGTTACATTCAATTCTCCTGGGGCCTGTGTATTATCTACGGTATGTCTAGGATGTAGGGAACTAACACTCCTTTGAGAATGAGGACACCAGGGCTTAGGGCAGGGGTGGGCAAACTTTTTGACTCGAGGGCCACAATGGGTTCTTAAACTGGACCGGAGGGCCGGAACAAAAGCATGGATGGAGTGTTTGTGTGAACTAATATAAATTCAAAGTAAACATCATTACATAAAAGGGTACGGTCTTTTTTTTTTTTTTAGTTTTATTCATTTCAGGCCGGATTCCGGCCCGCGGGCCGTAGTTTGCCCACGGCTGGCTTAGGGCCTACCTTACCACAGACATTCATTACATAAATCTGGTAAACCCCTTCCCTCTCTGGGCCTTCGTCTCCTGCTTGTACAAGGAGGAAGTTAGATTAATGATTTCTAAGAGTCCTTTTAGTTCTAAACATTTATGATTCTATTCTCAATCAGTTTTGTAATGTATGGGCTCCTACAGTCTTTCCCTGTGTCAAGATCCCTGGGGGAACTGGGGTGAGAGTGGAGGAAGGAAAGAGAAACATCAAGATGTAGGGCTTCACTTTAAACAACATGCAAGCCACATGTTTTCCATTAACACCATCAAAGCCTTGCTTTGTGACAGGCAGAATGCTACTGGAGGACCTAACGGCCCCTTTTCCAAGAACACATTTTCTTTCCATGCTAATGGCCTTTTTTCCTCTGTAAGACTCATACAGTATGAGTTGTCCACTGCCTTGGCAGGAAACGGCTCCCATTTTCCAAAATGGAGATGCCCAAGGTCATAAACATAAGAATTAAGTAGCACCTGCAACTAATAATGTGGCTGCAATGCTGAGGCACACTGCTATGAAGTGCAGGGGAAGAGGGGGGGAGCAGGGAAGGAAAAGCTAGAAGGATGAGGGGGAGAGACAGGAGGGCAGAGAGCAGAAGGAAAAGGAAAATAGCATAAAGAAATGTGAAAACAAACAACTGGTTTTCTATTAATAAAATAAGGGATATATTAAATGCCATTTTCTGAACCAGAAAATTTATTGTGAGACATATTAAAAGTGTTTAAGCCCAGCCAGCGCAGCTTAGTGGTTGAATGTCCACCCACGAACCAGGTTATGGTTCAATTCCTGGCCAGGGCACATGACTAGGTTGTGGGCTCAATCCCTAGTAGGGGGCATGCAACCTATCAATGATTCTCTCTCATCATTGATGTTTCTATTTCTCTCTCCCTCTCCCTTCCTCTCCGAAGTCAATAAAAATATATACATATTTTTTAAAGCGTCTACAACTTAGACAGGAAAATAACTCACTAATTTCTGGCACACAGCACTAAACCATGTTTATCCTCATTCAGGTTTTCAGCTGACTGCTACTGTCACTTTAGGCACTGACTATTCTGAGGATTGGTGGCAGGCCTCTCATGCTTCATGCAACTTGTACATGTATTGCAAAATTACTCAACAGATAATATATATCTTAAATATGGTAAGGGGTTGCTTTCATTTTCTTTCAAGGTATCTTTCTGCTTAAATGACATGGAGCCAATAATATATAGGTTCACATGTGGAACCCTGAGTTAATTGGCTCCACACTTCCAAATTTCCCAGTGCTGTGTCAATACCCCTTATATGCTGATGCCTTGGGCAGCTATTCTGGCCCTCAAACCAATTCTGCTTCCAGAGAATTTCAAGCACAATACGTCCACCGCATGATACTTTTCCAAATGGGCAGTATGGTCTAGTTAAAAGAACATGTGCTTTGGACAGAAATAGACTTGAATTTGAATCCAGGCTCTGCAACACTTTATCTGTGTAGCATTGGACAAAACAGGGGTGATGGTTCATACCACACAAGATTCTTACAACCATTCAATGAAATAATGAATGTGAAGTCCCTAGTACAGAGTAGGTGTTCAAGCAATGCTAGTTGTATGATAACTGTTACAACACTAATGATAATGATAATTGAGTTGATGGTATTATAATTCTTATTGCTATCCTACCACCAGCCTAGTTCAATTTCTTCCTATACCGACAGTGAGGTCATCCCCAAAACCTCTGCCTTACCGAGTGGGTATTGCTGGTTCCCAGATACCCTCCTGTCCTGCCTGTCCTATCCTACTATCCACTATGTGTTTGAAGCTCTTGTTCTGACAAATTAGCAAGCTATACGGCAGAACTCACCAGCAGGAACAAGGGGCTAATGGCCCTAGCAGCTGCAGCACCTAACCCCAGGGAGAAAAGAAAAATGAGGGCGCCAAATATATAAATGGCCCCTGTCTGGACAACTCATGAGAATTATCAATTAAGAACTGAGAATGCTTTGTGTGCTCATGTCTTCTTGGTGATGGGAATGATGGTTGCAATGTAGCATATCACCCTTAATCGCTTCAGCCCATCAATTACCTACAAGAGAGGGGAGGGAGCATGGCCCACTGCCAGGGAAGGTCTGTAATTGATGGTCACTTGGTCACCTGAACAGCATGGATCAGGCCTTACATTAAGCATGAACAATTAAAAAGATAGTTCCACTGAAAGCGGGCAGGTGGTACACCAAGTTGGACTCTCTCACACATTTCAGAACTTGACCCTAGCCCTACAATATGGTAAGGCATTATTTGATATACTCATGGGCAAAGCCACATTCACTTTGGAGGGGTTGGTTAGCCATTTTTAGGCCTTAGGTTTAAAGGCTCATGTCCTTTAGAAGACCTTGGTCCCTAACTCTAAGTTGGATTAATAAAGAATATAAAAGGCCTCCTATATCAAGTTAGAACATTTTTTTGCTGTTAAATGAGTTTGTGGCCACATTAAAACACACACACACACACACACACAAAACATGGTTTACAGACTTCAGATTTTGGAATTGTGGATATGTATTAAATAAATAAATGAGTGGAAAAAGAACATCTTTAGCCTCAGCACCCCTGTCAGAGAGTAGGGATATATTATTAACAATCCTCCTGTAACTCCCTGAGCAACTTTGCCTTCTACATCTCACGTCAAAATTGAACAATTACATTATGATTACCTTATGATAGGGGACATGCTCTATACAATATAACTTCCAAGGAAGCCAGTTTTTCTCCCTCATCCCATTCATTTGGCTTCAAATAGTACATAGGCAAAAGAGTGGGTACACTTGTTGAGTAGGTAACTCTGTCATTCACAGGGAAAATGCCTTCACCTCTCTTAGTGGAAATCTCTTATTCTGTAAAACTCAGGGTAAATTTAGGGAGTAAATAGCTAATATTTACTGAATACCTTCCAGGGTATAGTTATTGTCTATAATTTACAGATTAACAAACTGAGATTCAAAGGGTTTGGTTACTCCAGCCTTTTCCCCCTTAGTCAGGAGAGAGATAATTGAGAGAATGGAAGGGAAAATACAGAAATGAGTCAAAGCGCTAACTATACACATGCAAAATAGTATGAAGATGATAATACTGTAACAAATCACAAACCTGATGCTTCCGCCCATGTCTCTCTGTTAGCTTTTTGTGCTACAATAATTATAGCAAGGACAGAGTGTGAAAGTGAGCCCAGCCAGTGTGGCTAAGTCGACCTATGAACCAGGAGGTCATGGTTCGATTCCTGGCCAGAGCATATGCCTAGGTTATGGGCTTGATTAATGATTCTTTCTCATCATGGAGGTTTCTATCTCTCTCTCCCTTTCCCCTTCTCTCTGAAATTAATAAACTTTTTTTTTAAAGAACTGAAAAGAAAAAATCAGTGAAATGGAAACACCCAAGTTTCTGGGGAAAGTAAGGGCCATTTAATGGCAGGGATTAAGGTGCTATATTTTAGTACTAGTTGAAAATGCAAATGATGCCATCATCAACTACTCTTTAGCAATATTTCTTAGTATTCAAAGTGCAATTGTGTGGTTTGGAAACAATTTAAACTGAACAAAAACTAATGCTGCTTTGACTGATTCTGTATTGGAGTTTTCCCTTCCCCTCCTCCCAAACACAGTCTCTTCTATGAATACACAGTGAGTCGATCTATATCTTGATGGTTGAATAAGCTCTTTGATTTTTGAATTATTTTGAGATTAACTGAATTTGAAATGTGGGCTGCCTGCAATGTCTTGCTGGCACAAAAAGATGAGCTTTGTTATTGACAGAGAAGACTTGCAAACGACATTTTTATTATTATTCTCCTGCATTGAACTTATGTTAGTTTCAGCCTGGCTCTGCTGCCTAGATGAGGGCTGCGAGGCCAGGTTCAAAAGTGCAATTTACAATCTTCTCTCTCAATTCCCATGAACTGCTATGTGGCATAGGGTGACTTCTGCCTGGGAGACAAGACACATATTTCTTGCTGCAATCAAGGAACATTGCCCATTATTAGGGTTTTTGAGAACCTGCATAATGTCCCAAATGAATATAAGCTGTCATCCAAGAATCATATTATGGGTAAGTTGAATCAGAATGTCACTGAAGCTGTTCAAGGGTTTGTCTGTGAGCCCTACAATCCTGTCCTTGGTTCCAAAGGAAACCTAGCAATTTCATATCAGCCTTAGGGCCTCAATCTGTGGTGTCCCAGGTAATCAAGCATCCTCTTTATTCCTATAGTAACCCACTCTTTCTCCTCTTTTCCCTCTCTCTCTCTCTCTCTCTCTCTCTCTCTCTCCCTCTCTCGTTTTCTTAACCCAAGGCTGTGTTATCTACATGAAATGAGTACCTTCTCCATCCATACTGCCACCTCTGTCAGCCTACTATTCCTTCTCCCTTGACATGAAAGCACTCAGGAAGTAGGCACAATGATTAGCGGGTCTGTTTAGCCACCTATTAGGAATTCTGCTTTAATGCATAGATAATAATGATTTTAAATGAACCCATGGTTATCTGCACAGGCTAGTACTTCTAAAATATTTTTCCTTTTAGCATTTCTGTCTAGGGGATACAGTAGTGCTAAAAAAAATAAGTTAGACAACAGGCCTCAAAAAGGCCTCTCGGGAAACAGTCAGGCAGGCAGGCCTTGAGCATGATGGCAAGCGAGAGGGTGGCCCAGTTACAAACATAGGAATCGCAAGACCTACTGAAACCCCAGCCCTTCCAGATCTCTCCCTCTGTCTCAAATTCAGGATCAGGAAAAGTAATGATGCCCCTGGGCAACTGACAAACAGCAACCTTCTGGCATTCCCACAGGACCTCTGTGCCATCACTCCTGCCCAGTCAATCTGCAAACCACTGTGAACTATTTCCTCCTTACTATTTTCTGCATCGGCCAAAACGGGCTCCAAACTGAAATCAGTGGGAGGAAACAATTCTTCTCTACCAGTTATGCCCTGCTTTTACCTCACACAGCAGCAATAACTTGTGCTCCAGGGGTCATACATAAACTCTACAGATATGACTATCATCTATTTTTTGCTATTATCCCTACCATTAGTACAACTGTAAGCAGCTTGAGGCAAGAGCCTCATTGCTGGATCCCCTGGTGATGCCTATCACACAGTAGATATCACACAGTAGATGCCCAATAAATATGTATTGGATTGAGTTGTACCAGTCAGTAACATTATCAGTATTAAATTATTCTGTTTCCCACTTTATTCACAAAGACATCTGCAGCCCTCTCCTTCTACTTGTTCTTTGCTTCATTGCTAAGACAAAGGATGAAAGTGTCACTTTAAATCCAGTGGCCTTCCTTTTATTGAAAGGTAATCATCCACAAGGTTTTTCTCTCCCACTGATACCATATGAGAAAACAATTAACAATTATTTTTTTCTGATGTCAGTAAGTGACCTCAATAATAATCTTATCAGGCTTATCTCTTTTGGGAGTTTATTCAGAAATCAATTCAGGTTGCATTATAAATTAAAAAGAAGAGAAGCCCTAGCTGGTTTGCTCAGTGGATAGAGTGTCAACCTGAGGACCTAAGGGTACCAGGTTCAATTCCAGTCAAGGGCACATGCCCGGGTTGTGGGCTCGATCCCCAGTAGGGAGCATGCAGGAGGCAGCTGATCAGTGATTCTCTCTCATCATTGATGTCTCTCTCTCTCTCTCTCTCTCTCTCTCTCTCTCTCTCTCTCTCTTTCTCCCCCTCCCTCTCCCTCTCCCTCTCCCTCTCCCTCTCTGAAATAAATAAAAATATATTTTTAAAAAAGAAGAGAAAAGCAATTCCTAGCTTTCTTTTCTAATGTGAACACATCAGTTAGGAATATCCTGATTAAAATTTCAGAATTGTATCATAAATGATCTATTCATTTTTTTATTTTTCAGCTGTATACTTAATTTTTTAATCTTCTGAAAGTATTTGTTTCAATAACTGTTTCTATATTTACTGTTTGTTCACCCACTCATACTCTCACAAGTTCTTTTTACCCAGAATAGTAGAAATATAGACCATTCATTATATCCATTTCTGTGATGCGCTTGCCACCCAATAATGGGCACATCTTCTAAATCCAAACTCACTTCTCAGATTAGGCAGTCTATTAAACACTTCCATTGGCAATCCCATTTCTTTTATCTTTCTTTCAACCTAAGCCAATAATTATGGCTACTCTGATGACCTGCATAACTTATCTCTAACCCTGCTACTTTCTTGTACACATGCAAACTCAGAACATAAAAAGCCCAATGGCTTTTGTCAGTGCACTAAATTTAACAAATATTCATCCAGATTTCTTCTAGTTATTCATTTGAATGTCTGTGACCTCTATGATTCTTTCCACAGCAAATCTTCTATTTCAAGTTTAAAATTAGTCCAGAGTCTACAATTACATGAACTCTGCATTATTGAAATCATCTAATTAGCTGGTAATGATCCTGTTTATACAGTTTTTATAACCTCCATTTCTGCTCAAGTCCCTTTTTCCTCAACCTCTTAGCCGCTGACACATAACACATTTCACTTCCCCAAGTCATATCAGAGGAAGTATATTTTTGATTGCTTTGTATATTCTTTCCATTCTTTGATCAACATAAAAAAGAATTAAATCATCCCTTCTTGAAGCTAGTTCATTTGTTAAGAACATTTATTCATTTGATATTTGTTAAGCAACAAGAATTCCATACAATAACTTGGTTAGAGACTTCCCAGTCAGTGTTACATGAGAATCTCGAATCAAATAGCTTAGCTATTGAATGATTTGACCCTAAAGGTATTATGATTAGACTTATGTTTGAACAACATCACATTGGATGCTGTAATGATAATAGGCCATACAGAAGGATGGAAACAGAGAAACCAATTAATAGGCTCTTTCAATAATCCAGGTGATTGTGCTTTGGACAAAAATGGCAGCAATAGAGGTGGTGAGAAGTGGTCAGAATCTGGATATATTTTAAATATAAGGACAAGATTTCAAATAAAATTACTGAAATGGGAAAGAGGTTGGAGCAGAAGTTGGATTTTCAATATTTTAAATTTGAGATGCTTTTTAGAAATTGAAGTGAAAATTCATATTAGGCAGTTTTCTATTTGACTCTGGGCTTTTGTGAAGAGTCTGAGCTAAAGATATAAATTTATGGTTACTCTTCATATAGATGGTAGTTAAAGCCATGAGGCTGGATGAGATCATCAAGGGAGTAAGAACAGATGGAGTAAAGTTCCAAGAAATGAGGTCTAGAATATTCCGGCAATTAGAAGTAATAGGATAAATGTGTATCTTGGAAGTCAGGTGAATAAATTTTTAACATGGTACAAGGAATCATCAACTGTGACAAATACTGCTAATATAAATACCACATGATCTCACTCATTTGTGGAATATAATGAACAACATAAACTGATGAACAAGGACTGATCCAGAGACTGAGAGGCATTGATTGAACTGTCGGGCCTTGGAGGGAAGGTAGGGGAAGGTGGGGGTAAGGGGGAGAGATCAACCAAAGGACTTATATGCAAGCATATAGGCCTAACCAATGGACACGGACAACGGGGGGGGGTGAGGGCATGAGCGGGGGGTAGGGGATAACGTGGGGATGAGGACACAGATGTAATATCTTAATCAATAAAAAATATATTTTAAAAAAGGCAAATAAGATGAAAACTGAGAATTAACAACTGGGTTTGGCAATTCATTGATGTTCAGTGACTATGATGAATCACTTCAGGGGAGAGGTGATTATAAAAGCCTAATTAGAGTGGGTTCAGGAGAGAAGCTGTCCGGAATGTGTCTCCTGTCCAGACCCTTCTTTTACCAGCCCTTTGATACAGCCAGGGAGCAGTCATGTGACAAATTGAGCTAATCCAATGTTCTATCATGAGTTTCCATTTTTTTTTTTTCATAAAAGAAGCAAGGGAATATAAATTAACATGTGTGGTGGAAGTAGTGGCAGCATCAGTAGTGACCTAATCAGCTGATTCCTGCTATGAAACAGTGTCTCTACATTCCCTGGAGCTTCTTCAGATTTTGCTTTTTATAAGCTCGGTTTCCCAGCCTCCCTTCAATTGTAGGAGTCCCTGATGCCCTTCACAAATAAATCCTTTAGCCTGAGTGTGTTTGTGTGACTTGTAGCCCAGAACCCCAATTTACATAGTAGTACAACCTTGTCAGGAAGCCAGGCCATTTGCTGTAGTGGTGAGGATTGGCAGAGTAACTCAGATTTTAGATAAATAGGCCTGGCCTTCCATCCTTAAGAGTCCAAGGTTTGGGAAGTTGTTTTTATTTTTCTTGAAGTTTTTGCTGAAACAGCAGCAGAATTGGTTTAGAACTAAGTGCATTATGCACCATTTAATTTGATGAGCATGGATTAAATCATGTAACCGAGAACTCAAGTGAATAGAAGAAATAAAACTAGTAAGGTGTAGACTGAGATGGAACAATTGGGGAAGATCACATGGGAACCCAAATGTATGGCAAAACTGGACTTCTTGAATTACTACTCCTTTGCCCCAACATGTTCTTTTTCCAGATGACATTTTAAATACTCTTATTGAAGTTTGATGTAGAGTCAATCCTTAAAAAAGGGAAGAAATAAAAATGTAAGAAAACTTATGTCCACTAAGGAGCAACCAGAAATGAAGATAAAGTAGCTCTGAAACAGCAATGTCAGGCAGTGGGGAAGGATAATCAATTGACATAGGACTTTTCAAGGTCACATTAAATAATCATTGTAGGTTAAACCTATGGTTTAAACTATCTCTTTTATATTCATTTCCTGGGACTATATATCTCCATATTTACCCTAGAACAGTTCTCATATCTGGAGCCCATACCCAAAGACCCATTTAGTAAGTGTATGTTGTAAACTCTAATCTCCCAGAAGGCAGTTCCCAGCACAATGCCAGACCTGTGGTAGTATTCAATAACTATTTGGTAGATAGATAGATAGATAGATAGATAGATAGATAGATAGATAGATTTTTAATACTTCCCCAGGAAAAGAAATACAATTTTACATTGAATTTTGGGGTACCATCATATATTAATTATTTGAGAAAATGTTTCTTTCTTAGCACTTGCTACTGACTCAGAATAAGTCACCATTTGGACTTTGTTGACATGAACAAGATAATTGATTACTTTATCCAAAGCAACTGTTCTTTAGTCCCATGTATGAAGCTGCAGATCTAGAGAACAGTGTCGCTTTAGGATAACAATTAAAATAGGTATCACTTTTTGAATGCTTAATATGTGCTAGTAACTCTTCTAAGTGCTTCACATGTAGTATCTGATGATCTAGTCCAAGTATGGAGAGGAAAAGACAAATAGTAAAAAAATGAGGAATAACAATGATTACAATAGTAATAATAACAATATTTATTGTGCATTTACTACATGCAAAGAACTGTTGTGTTTTGCATGAATTATCTATCTCATATAATCCTCATAAAAACCCTATGAGATAAGAACTATTATTATTCCCACTTTATAGAAGAGAGTAACAACACTTTAGGAGTTTAAGTGACTTGCCCAAGAGCATACAACTAGTGAGTAGTAGAATCAAGACTCAAAGGTTGATATGTATGACTTCAAATCCTGAACTTTTGCCCATTCTGCTACATCGTCTCCCTTTTGGATAGCTGTCTGTGCTGAATCTGACTTTGCTGATTCACGTAAGACACGTGTGGGAAATAACTTCACAAAAAGTACAATGCTATAAAAGTGTGTGCTTATTGTCATCATTCATTTGTATATTGACCATTTATTGCCTTATTTTAGAGCTGTGAGCAAGACAAACATGACACCTAACCTTAAGGATGCACAGTCTAGTGGAAAAACAGAGATGTGAACAAAGAATTACAATCAAATGGAGGAGGCAGAATGAGAAATATGTGTACAAATTATTATGGCATTATGGGACCACAAAAAAAGAGGTACTAATCTACTCTGAGAGGGGGGGAGGGAAGACAGATATTCTTTCCTAAAGATGATAGATCTATGCTGAATCTTAAAGATATGTCAAATTATACAAACCAGGGAGATCTATATAGAGGGAGGCATTCTAACAAAGTGAATAGTATATGCAAAGTATAAGAACACATAATGGCATGTTATAGGGAAGGACAAAAGACATTTCCAAGGTAGGGCTAGAAATGTAGGCAGGATAAGGTGCTGGAAGGCATTAAATGCCATACTATGTAGGTTGAGTTGTTCTCAGTGGGTAATGAGGAAACTGCGGTTTTAACCATAGCAGTGACAAGGTCAGATTTTATTAAAGAACTCTCTGGTGGCAGTGTGGAGAATGGATTGGAAGGGAGAAAATCAGAGGTTAATTGAAAACTATTATTATAGTTCAGAAGTTAAAATGAGAGAGCATTTAGTAGGACTAAAGTAGAAAGGAAAAATGTAAGGAATATTTAGGAGAGAAAGTCAACTGGACATAGTGATTTATCAGATGTATGGTGAAATAAAGAAATGCTTAACATATGACTTTTCAATTGAATGACAAAATAGAGACATCAAAAGAAGGAATGGGTTTGAGGGAGGGGGGAATGATGAGTTCCACTTTGACATAAAGAGTTTGAATTGCCTGTGAGACACCCACCTAGAGATGCTGGCTTGCTACTGAATATTTATCTTGACATTTCAGTGAGATATTGTGGCTAAATCATAGATCTGGGAATCATCAGCACATAGGTGATGAGTAGAAGGCATTGCCCAGTGAGAGTGTTGACCTTGGCAAGAGTAATTTGCATGGATAATGGCAGCAGAAGCCAGTTTATAGTGGAATGAAGAGGGAATAGAGGTGTGAAATTGAAGACAGTGAATATGATCTACTTAAGAAGTTAGGATAAGAAGAAAAATAAGAAGGAATGAGAGAAAAATGAGGAGTCAAGGAAGATACTTTGTAGAGCAAGAGGGACTGAAACACGTTAACTGTTACTTGTAATCTCTTTCAAGGTCACCATTGAGATGGCAGTGCTATTGGAAATGGGCAAATCAGATGCCTAGCGGTGGATCATAGGAAGGAAGCCAAACTCCCTAATGTTCTGAGAAATTTAGTAATGACAGTTCAGAAAGATGAAGTTGACAGAGAGGGGTTATTTAAGAATAAGACAAATAAATTGGTGACCCAGTTACTGGTATTTTGGGATTGTTAATAAATGTTTAACAAAAAGGGGTTCAATAATTCAACATCACATTAAGCCAAAAAATATTTTAAAGCTGTCTGTAGATGCTCATAAATCGAATTGTGCAGCATGTGATAGACTTCCTGCCAAGAACATTTGCTTGTTCCAACTTACTCTCCTTTATTGAGATGCAGTAATTATTTCATTTTGGCAATGATGCTTGTTTGAAATTAACACTTACTGATCCCTACACATTGCCCCCTTCTGAGTTCTCCACATATCCCATTGTCTACCTAAAAAATATTTTTGTAACCAGGTCTCTACAGTAAAGGCCTTCTAGAAAACATCCGTCTCAAGATAGAGAGATTCACCAAAGGAGAGCCACTACTGGTCACACTGGATCTGGCACCCAGTGAGCAAAGAGCCATTCAGCTAAACATCTGATCCACCTGCAAGCAATCTCTGGGCAGATGATGATTGCTGCTCTTCCAAAGCCCACCCAAGATTCTGGGCCTAATCACATCAGGTCCTATAAATGGGGCAGGCTGTGTTGGAGGGTGCTTAGCAAGCCCTGGAAGCTTGATTTTTTTTCCTGATAAGCTGTTGTCACAAGTTAGCAATCACTTCTGCTTCCATCTCCTGATCTAATGGGGGCACATTTCAGATGAGATTACAACTTGCCTCTTCAGAGGACTATTTCTTAACATTCACAAAGCTGCAAAACCCCTAAGATACCAATCAGCACCTGCTGGTGCCAAACCCTCTTTCTCTAGCTTTGTACTGTATTTACTTTATTTTTCAATTACATTGGACATTCAACATTATGTTATATTAGTTTCAGATGAAAAAATATAGTGGTTAGATAATCATATACTTTATAAAGTGATCCCCCTGATATTTCCAATACGCCCTGGCACATACATAATTATTACAATACTAGTGGCCCAGTGCACAAAATTTGTGCCCATTCAAAGGGAATTAATTAGAGGAAATATTTTAATTTACTATTTTCCCTTCCTCTATAGTAGAAGTGTCAGAGATGAAAGAAAAGTAGTTAGATGTATATAAAAATCTTCCTCCTGTCAGAGTCTGGGGCACGCCTCGGGACCCAGAGTCAAGTCCCTGCCCACCTGCATGCACCTCAAAATCGCGCAAGACCCAGACCTGTCCGGCCCCACCCCCGTCAAGTCCCACTGGGCAGGGGGGCGCAGCCTCAGATCCCCCAGCCTGGCACCAGTCAGGAGTCGCAGCCTCAGGTCCCCAGTCAAGCCCTGCTGGGCGGAGGGCACAGCCTCAGGTCCCCTGGTGCACCCTCAGGTCCCCCAGCCCAGCGCCATGGCATTGGGCACAGCCTGAGGTCCCCTGTCAAGCCCCACTGGGTGGGGGTCACAGCCTCAGGTCCCCTGGCCTGGCCCGGCACCACGAAGCCTCAGGTACCTGCTGATCGCTCGTTACGGGAACCCCCACCTCCGCTGTGGGCACAGCCATCTTGTGTTATGGGAACCCTGCCTCTACTGTGGGTGCAGCCATCTTGTGACGGTGTGACTGAGTGAGGTTCAATTTGCATATTACCTCTTTATTATATAGGATCATTGACTATATTTCCTATGTGGTTCTTTACAAGCCCAAGGCTAGTATTGTATTTTGTCACCTGGGCCCAAAACAGTGCTACTGGTGCTCAGTCTCACAACTTCTTCAGCTTCTACCTGTTGCCTCTAGGTCCACAGGAGCTAGAAAAACCAGTCCATGGGGTCAAGAGCTAGAAAAACCAGTACATGGGGTCAGCAATAGATAACACAATAATAGCATTAGCTATACTGTTTTTGAGGCCCTTACTACATGTCAGGCACCCTTTTAAATGCTTTACACATATTGACACTTTTAATCTTGCAATTCCACAACTCAATGAAACTAGTACTTATTGTTATTTCTGTTTTACATGTAAAACAACAGAGGCACAGAAATATTCAATAACTTGTCCAAGGTCACCCAACAAGTAAGTGCTGAAGCTAGCATTTGAATCAAGGCAGCTTTGACTCCAGAGTCTGTGCTCTTAGCCACAATGCTCTACTGCCTTTATGGTCATAATATCCTCATCATTACCCTCCTCTGTCTCTGAATCTAGTCTCCTAAACACAAAAGCTATTTCTCTTGTCTCCTTCTTCTATGCACTTCAGTTAATGCAGTTTGATATCATGTGGACCACTGATTCAGCATATGGCTAAATTATGAATCCAAGATCAGGCTGAGCTAGGATACCCTGCTCTACCTAATTTAAATCCTGTAAATAAAGCACCCAAAGGCAATGTTGGTTAATAGTAGGCACTCAAAAGTTTTGTGGGGGTTTTTTTTGCTAGATCATTAAAAACAATAAAAAAGAACTTCTTAGTACCCAAGTAAACCAAAAGAGAAGATAGATCAACAGCCTGGAATAAAGGCTTCAGGAGGTAGGAGGAATAGGATAATGAGGTCACTTAAGGTACTCCCTAACTCCTCTTTAACCCCATCCACACACAGACAGTGCTATGGGAAAGGGCCATCTAAGCTTCTCCCCATCCTGAGATCTACTCTATGTTCCCTTAGAAATCCTTAACAGAATACCAGCAAATGTGGACATGGACAGAAGGCAGATAGTGGAAAGGAAATGATAATCAGTAACATGAACTGTTTTGTTATACAAAGCAAGCCTCCACCAGTACCAAACCTCAGCTTTATTAATCATTTATATGTAGTACAAATGATCCTTTTTAAAAAGAGGTCTAGCTGTGGCCAGTTTGGCTCAGTGGATAGAGCATCGGCCTGCGGACTTAAAGGTCCCAGGTTTGATTCTGGTCAAGGGCATGTACCTTGGTTGCGGGCACATCCCCAGTGGGAAATGTGCAGGAGGCGGCTGATCAATGTTTCTCTCTCATTGATGTTTCTAACTCTCTATCTCTCTCCCGTCCTCTCTGTAAAAAAATCAATAAAATATATTTTTTAAAAAAAGAGGTCTAGCTTCTGGTTGATTTCCCTGAAAAGTAGGAGATAGTTGAGGGACCTGATAATCTAAGGTTATCAGAGAGAGCAACAAAAGCAGTCATACCACGCTTCATAATCTTGTATTATGCCTGATACACAATTGCTTCCTGTTGCACGTAGGACTGAGTTCCCCTTTAGGCACAATAGGTACAATGCTTGGGACACAAAAATGTTTTGCTTTCTTTTAAAATCAGGAGGAAAAAAATATGAACTTTTAGGTAGAAGAAAAAGTTTTCATATATAATATTAATATACTAGAGACCCAGTGCGCGAATTCATGCACTGGTGGGGTCCCTCGGCCTGGCCTGCAGGATCGGGCCAAAACTGGCTCTCTAACATCCCCCAAGGGGTCCTGGATTGTGAGAGGATGCAGGCCAGGCCGAGGAACCCCACCAGTGCATGATCGGGACCAGGGAGGGACCGTGGGAGGTTGGCCAGCCGGGGAGGAACTGCAGGAGGGCTCCAGGGCATGTCTAGCCCATCTCACTCAGTCCAGATCAGCCAGACTCCAGCAGCAAGCTAACATACCAGTCAGAGCGTCTGCCCCCTGGTGGTCAGTGCACATCATAGCAAGCAGTTGAGCAGCCTTAGCATATCATTAGCATATTATGCTTTGGTTGGTTGAACAGACTACCAGATGACCGGACACTTAGCATAGTAGGCTTTTATTATATAGGATTCAGCTTTATATCAATATAGTAATAGGATGTAATCTTTAATTTTTTTTAATGAAGAAAGAGGTCCCATGAAGGCACAAGTAAAACTCAGGCTCACGAAAGTCATAATGTGGCTTTGGTCCAAGGTTGTGCTCCCTGGGAAACAAACACTGAGGAAGAGTTCAGTGTCCAGGATATTTTTTAAGGTGTGTTTATGGTAGCAACACTTGTAGAAGAGAAGTAAATAAAGCCAAAAAAATAAAAAGAGGGAAGAGTTGAACTGCAAGGTAGGTTTAAGGACAGACTCGGCCAGCTCCACTGGGAGCTCCAGAGTTAGAATGACCCTTCAGCATTGTTCCAAGTTGGGCTGAGATGACAGGCCTCTTATTCCCACATCAATCATTGTATATAAGATGCTCAAAGAATGAGTAAGGCAACCTCATTCCCAGTAGCTGAGTAGAGAGTCCTTACTTTTTTAAAAAAAATATTTTTAAATTACAGTTGACATACAATATTAATTTCAGATGTACAACATAGTGTTTAGACATTTATATAACTTATGATGTGATCACCTCAATATGTCTGGTACCCACCTGGCACTGTATTTAGTTATTAGAATATTATGACTCTATTCCCTATACTGTACTTTACGTCCTGTGACTATTTACCTGAAGGTGAATCTGGGAGGTGCTTTA
Source organism: Myotis lucifugus (assembly GCF_000147115.1). Classification (NCBI taxonomy): domain Eukaryota; kingdom Metazoa; phylum Chordata; class Mammalia; order Chiroptera; family Vespertilionidae; genus Myotis; species Myotis lucifugus. The sequence continues at coordinate 9,892,056 of NW_005871050.1, read as the reverse complement.
TAGCTTCCACCACACCTCTTACACTACCGCTGAGGAAAGAGCCTTTTGTAATAAGAAGAGCCTTTCATAGTAAGGAATCCACACCTCCACTGGCTGAAAGCAGGGCCTAGTGGCAATATACCCCAACTTCCTTCCAGTCTGTCAAGAACAGCCACAGGAAAGACATCATAAATTAAATCAAATACATTATGTAGCACATTTATTTTTATCTCAGTCTACAACCCTTGGGTTATTTTTATTACCTTTTTAAAAAGAAAATTCAGCTCTCCCTGGCCAGCCCATCAATTTGTCAAGTTTGAATTCTGAAATCTATATATCCATATAAAATGTACACCCCCTCCAAGCATATTTTTATCCCCACATAAAATTTATGACAGCAGTGTTTTGTCAATATGGCTACCATAAAAGTTTTGTTTAGACTGAGAGAGTGAACTCTATACATTGCAGATAACGATTTCCATGGTACAATACAGCCAAAGATATGTTACAGGATAGAGTGTTTGGCTGACTTGTGTACACATTTATTAGCATAAACATCTTCATTTTCTGATGAGATAAGAAACAGGACAGGTACCATTTTATCTATAGTGCCTTTCTCACATCTATTTTGCACAGGTAGCAAAACCCAGAGAAGGAAAGAAAATCAGCATCAAAACAAATAAAAAGTTGAATTAAACCTGTTTGAGGGAAGAGGAAGACAGAGGGGAAAGGTTTTTGCATTTGAGATTTTTTATTGAATTTTTTGGGGTGACATCAGTTAATAAAATTATACAGGTTTCAGGTATACAATTCTACAATCTAATCTAATAAAAGGGTAATATGCAAATTAGCTGTCACTCCTTGACAAAGATGGTGGCACCCATAGTGTTCTGCACCAGGAGCAGCAGCAGCAGAGAGCTACCAGCGGTGGTGGGCATGGTGGCTGGGCTGCCAGGCAGCCAGCTTGGGTGGGCCATACCCCGGGCTGCTGGGGCCTGCGCTGAGGTGACCAGTGGTGAGGGCAACTGTGGGGCACGTCTGAGGCTGGGGCGCTGGGAGATGTCAGACTGCAGCCCAGGAGGTGAGGCGCCAGAGAACCTGGCTGCCGCCACCCCGGCACTGAAGCCGCCTCCTACGAGATGTATCCTAGCCTAGGTATTCAGGAAGCGGGTTCAGGGAACCTCTCCCTTTGTGGTGCCCAGAGCCTGGCTCAGAGAGGTGGCCACGTTGGTTGATCAGGAGCAGCAGACTTGTCCTAGGCCGCTTCTCCTTGGGAATTTGGAGAAGACCCACTTCCAGTCCGGAGGCCGACGTGAATGTTGGGCATCTTTTGAAGAATGACTGTTTTGCTTGGGAATGTGGTTTGTCTGTAGAAGGCTGGGAAAAAACAAAATCTGGTACCAGTCCTCCTCCAAACAGACACCCTCTGGAGCTGGAAGCCTCAAGAGTGAGCACTTTCACACCCCCATCTCTGGTCCTACCAGCGCCCGAGGCAGATCTGGTGAGTAGGAGGCCACCCTGCCTGTTGTCAGTCCGAGGGAGGCATGTCTGGGAGTAGTGAGAAGGGGCATCTTCTAAAAGAAGCTTCTCTGTCATTAACCGTTTCATAAATTTCTCTACTTCGGTAACAAGATATTTACTTTTTATATATTCAGAAGCAGGATATTTCCCACATGCTCCAATCGGTAGGATGCAGCCCTTTCTCTGCACCAGTCACAGCTGAAAAAGAGAGATGCCCATTAACCACATACCCTTCCCCCACAAACTTCAAAATGGTAGGTTGGTTTCCTTTCCAAGGAACTAGGACTGATTTGGGGGTCCCAGATACACTGGACCTGGTCGCTGTGGAGTGATCTACCTGCTCAAATGACAGAGGTGGGATGAGACAGAGGATGTATTTGAGTTTTGTTCTGTTTTTCCAAAATTGCCTGTTACAAACACTTCTGCAGTAGTCCTCAATTGTACTCGAAGTACTGTATTTCCTCCATTTGTATGCATACTCCTTTCTCCAAATTTTAACATTTTTGAAACCAGGATACATCTTAACAGAGAGGTTAAAAGGACTTGCTAGCTGCTAGGCATCTGTGTGAAAATATATATATGGCTAATATGCAAAGTGTCCCCTTAGGAGTTTGACCAGGAGACCGGGAGATCGATTGCTTGCTATGACGTGCGCTGACCACCAGGGGGCGGTGTGGAACAAAGGAAGGCCCTGGCCGTCAGCCAGAAGGCCCTGATTAGCCCTGATCGCTGGCCAGGCCTAGGGACCCTACCCATGCATGAATTTCATCCTAGGGACCCTACCCATGCATGAATTTTATGCACTGGGCCTCTAGTTTATTATATTCTACATTTACCCCCATATTGTACATTTACCCCCAAACTGAAGTTTCCTTCCATCACCATTTATCCCCCCTTTACTCTCTTTTACCTTCCCCTACCCCTCCTTGCATTTGGAAATTTGACAGCGGTGGATGTTTTAGGAAACATTACCTATTGATTTCTCATTTGCAAGTGATGCAGAGATCTCTTGTTAGATTTTTTAAAATATTATTATCACCACCATTTCACCAAAGAAACAATCCTATTTAATAAAAGGTTAATATGCAAATTGACCGAATGGCAGAACGACTGGTTACTATGATGCACACTGACCACCAGGGGGCAGACACTCAACACAGAAGCTACCCCCTGGTGGTCAGTGCGCTCCCACAGGGGGAATGCCGCTCAGCCAGAAGCTGGGCTCACTGCTGGCTAGTGCAGTGGTGGTGGCAGGAGCCTCTCCAGTCTCTGTAGCAGTGCTAAGAATGTCAGACTGCCATCTTGGGCCCGCCCACTCCCCACAGGTAGCTGGCCTAAGCTGTCAGTCGGACATCACCCAAGGGCTCCCAGACTGCGAGAGGGTGCAGTTCAGGCTGAGGGACCCCCCCTTGAGTGCACGAATTTCGTGCACCAGGCCTCTAGTATGATATAAATGTCTATTTTCTTCTTTAGTGAAATGCCTGTCACTTCTTACTTGGCTCCTGTCCTCCCTAGATTTGATTATTGGAGATAACTTATGAAAAGCCATTTCAAAATCTGTACAGTACCACACTTGTTTTCCCAAGTATTCCTTTTAATGTGTTTTATACATCGTAGGTTCCAGATTATGTGATCATAGGCAAACTCTATGCTCAGATTCCAGCAATTGATAGACACGGATTTGATTATACAATCCTGAATCACTATGGAAAGCTTTTATTTTTCTTGCACACCCATAATTGCCTGAGCTTTCCTTTGCAGCTGCCTGCCTCTCAGCAACCCAGTTGGGTTTCAGTTTGTAGACTCCCAACTCCTAATCACAAACTTCATTTTTTGTGATGGGAAAAACATCCATCCAGGACTAAAACAAAATACTAGGACCATCCTTTCATGTCATAAAAATGTTCCAATTCCAAGTCCTTTTTCTACCCCATGATGATCCCTATCTGGGCTTTGCATGGCCCACATGTTCTATATGAAGGAGATCCACTATAAGAAAACACAAATGTATAAAGTACCGGGGATAGATGATATGGGTGGAGATAGTTGAGAAGGCAAAAACAGACAGGAAATGTAAAGTCATGTATTTGCTTTAAATAAAGGTTTACATAATAACCCTCTTGAGTACCAACATTCCCCAACATGCACACCTAATACATTTAAGTACACCCACACTTCTTGATAAATTGCCTTGTAACCTTCTGCTTGAGCCTTTCATTTATTTAATATCACTTTAGTTTCACCAATGCAATCCCCATCCTAGAGCATGGTAGAGTAGCCTATATATAGTTGGTTCTCAATAGGAGTGTATTTTTTATTGAAATAATGAATAAATAAATGAATATTGAACAACTATTGTAAAATGGAGTATAACTGGAGTCACTAATAGGTAAGAGTGAGAGAACATATGTGAAAATACTTAACACAAGGTCCAATACTCAATATATGTTACTATAAAGTTTACATTGTGGTACAAAATAAAAATTAGAAACATACTTGATAGAAGAGAAGATGCAGTCACAACCTCAAATTTGATTACTAAGATGCTGAATACTTTCTCCAAAATATTCCCAGACTAGTCACTAAAAACCAGGAAGCTTGCTGTATGAGCACAAGTGATCTAGTTGTCCCAGTATCTCAATTAAATTTCAGAAGACAAAATAATCAAATTAAGAACACTAGTGACTGAGAACAATATTTGTGTATAGACACACACACATACACACTAATGAACAAAAGGGATAGGATTACCACCATAAATTTGGATTCTGAATGCAATAAATTCTATTCCATCTTAAACAAGGAAAATAAAGATATTAATCTAAATCTTACATCTATGGGTCAGTTCCTTTATTATCTTTAGGAGAAACTCTGATGACACAGTGCAAGCAGTAACCAGCAATTGTCTAATGGAAGGAGAAACTCTACATGAAAACTTTAAGAGGAAGGTCTAATTTTCTTCTTTATCCAATTTATAGTGGCTTTAGGAAAAAACAGAGAATAGAGAGAAAGTGGAACAAGATACAGCCAGCCCACTGCTCAACCTATGATATATCACTGATATCCTATATAATAAAAACCTAATATGCTAAGTGTCTGGCTGGTCGACCAGTCGCTATGATGCGCACTGACCACCAGGGGGCAGATGCTCTGACTGGTAGGTTAGCTTGCTGCTGGGGTCCGGCCGATTGGGACTGGGCCAGATGGACCAGACACGCCCTAGAGCCCTCCTGCATTCCCTCCCCGGCCCAGATCATGCACCAGTGGGGTCCCTTGACCTGGCCTATGTCCTCTCACAATCTAGGACCCCTTGGGAGATGTTGGAGAGCCAGTTTTCGCCCAATCCCCACAGGCCAGGCTGAGGGACCCGACCCATGCACGAATCCATGCACCAGGCCTCTAGTTTTATTATAAAGAGTCATTTTCTGAAGAATTTCCATATGTATGTTTTCCATAGCAGCTGTACCAGTTTACATACCCACCAGCAGTAATGAGGGTTCCTTTTTCTCCACAACCTCTCCAACATTTATTATTACTTTCTTGTTGGTAATAGCCATTCTAACAAGTGTAAGGTAGTCTCTCATTGTAGTTTTGATTTGAATTTCCTTAATAGCTAATGAAGCTGAGCATCTTTTCATATATTTGCTGGCTATTTGTATGACTTCTTGGGAGAAGTCTTTTCAGGACCCAGCAACCGCTTTCCTGAGTATCTACCCCAAAACATTTATTCTCAAAGATATATGTACCCCTATGTTGATTGCAGCATATTCACAGTGGCCAAGGCATGGAAACAATCAAAGTGTCCTTTGATAGATTATTGGATTCTAATCAGCCATAAGAAAAGATTAAATGCTGCCATTTGCAAAAACATGGATGGATCTTGAGAATATCATGCTAAGCAAAATAAGTCAGACAGAAAAAGTAAAAAAAAAATCTGATTTCACTCATTTGTGGAATGTAAAATTGAAAGCAATAAATGAACAAATAAGACAAATAAACAAACAAAAACTCATAGACACAGATAATAGTATGGTGGTTACCAGAGGGAAAGAAGACTTGACTTTGGGTGATAAACACACAATGCTATACACCGATGATGTATTATAGAATTATACACTTGAAACCTATATAGTTTTATTAACCAATGTCACCCCAATAAATTTAATTAAAAATAAAAAGAATGGTACATTTTTTTAAAAAAGGAGTCATTTGCTGATATATGGGGTTTCTCAGACCATGAAAATGATATTTGTGTAGGTTCCCCCAAAAGATTCTGAATTTTCTACAACTTTTATTAAAACTTTAAGATAATATAACAATATTCAGACACCACAGCTTATATTCAGGTACTAAAATACTACATCAAACAAGAGACAGATTTTCATGTCTGCTGAGTCACTAAACTAATATTTTCATGACCCTAAGATAATGATAGCTAGTTTCTTCCCTAGCTGTAAAACTACAAAGATTGATGAGAAAAACTTCATGCTCAACTTTGACATTTGTAAGAGTAAGTTAAGTTTGAAGCTTGTCAAAAGACTGTCGGTTCCTCTTTAAAAATAAATTGCCCAGAATATCAAATGATGTTTTATGTACAGGCGCATTCAATTCAATTTAATTTTTGAAATATCATAGAAATTACCAAGCATGGTGTTGGAGTTTTTACGGGGGGGGGGGACCTTTCCATCTTTATTCTGAACTTGGATTCTGAAACCCTTGGGTGGTTCCTTTTGAAAAGCTTTCCAGTTATAAAGATCCTAAAAGTTTCATTAATAACTGCTTTGAAAGCATAAAATATCTTCCTCTTGCATTGAATCTAGTAGGCTCTTAAAAATTTGTTAAAATGTACTGTGACTTTGTCACCTTTTGAAGATTCATTCTATGGGGAGATAGGGAAGATGAACTCTTGGCTCCAAAAAATTAGAGCTCCAATAAGAAGCTTTGACATAGCTTTCCTATTACACAGTTAGGTAAAAGAAGGAAGCTCACCATGGAAGAAACAGTGCTGGAGTTATTTGTAGGATTAGTGCCAGTGTTGGTGAACCAGATGATTCTTTTTAAAAATATATATTTTTATTTATTTCAGAGAAGAAGGGAGAGGGAGAGAGAGATTGAAACCTCAATGATGTGAGAGAATCATTGACTGACTGCCTCCTACAAGGCCCCACACTGGGGATTGAGCCCACAACCCCGGCATGTGCCCTGAGCGGGAATCAAACCGTGAACTCCTGGTTCATAGGTGATGCTCAACTACTGAGCAACACTGGCTGGGCATGAACCAGATGATTCTTAATGTCAGGGCTCCAGAACTGAGACCTATAGGCAAATGGAAGTAAGGAACATAGGCCTCTAGGATTGGGGAAAGGGAGAGCTCTGACCCAATCTAATATTTACCTGGTTGTGATCCTTGGACCATTGCATCAAAATCACCTGGGGGTTGTTTAAAAAGCAGATTCCTGCTGGGTCGGCATGGCATGGGCCCTGACTGGGAATAGAACAGTGACCTCTTGGTTCATAGTTGATGCTCAATCACTGAGCCACTCTGGCCGGGCAAGATATGCATCTTATAATGACTCTGCATTTGAAAATGACTTTACTCTCTCATAAAGCAAAACTTGAAAATAGCAGTCAAGACTGTAGAAATACATTTGAGTAGATGCATAGGAGTTTGGGAAGAAATTTTAGCACCAAAGTTTTCATCTTCCCATTAACAGGGATTATTACCCGGTGTATTTTCAAATGCTTCTGCCCATATCAGCAGAGAAGCTCAGGACTGTGACTGAAAGTAGCTGCCACCATGGCCCTGACCCCACCCACTCACTTAGTGGTCACCTCTGCAAGCTTCATGGAATAGATTGTGGAAAGCAGGGGATTAGGGTTATTTTCAATTTCTACAGATGAAGCAGAATTTAGATTCAACCTCCAATTTAGAAAATATTTCTAAAATGTAATTGTTTTTTTTTTTTGCCTGGAAAAGTTTAGACTGGTGAGTCTAGGTGAATTTCTTTTTGAGTATCCACAATTCTTCTGGGCCTCAGGGTCTCCTGAACATATCATTGGTCAATAGCACAAGACTACATCTGTATCACAGATAGGACACTTGGCTAAATTATTCTAGCTAGGAGAATTCCATAACAATATATGTGTTGCTTTACTTTAATACTAGTAGCCTGGTACATGAAATTTGTGCACATTAAGAGGGAATTAATTAGCGGAAATATTTTAATATTGCTATTTGCCCTTTCTCTATAATAAAAGTGTGAGAGATGAAAGGAAATTAGTAAAATGTATATGAAAATAATATATAAATTTATTAATAAACAGTAACAAAAGGATATAACAACAGAGGCATGATACAAAAACATTAAAAACATGATATGAAAACAACAAAAACATGATATAAAAACAACAGTGATGCAAACAATGACTGATAAAGTGATTAAACTTATTCTTATATGTACGTAGAGCTCGGGAAGTATGTCTCAGCGCTGTGGCTAATGCAATGGTGTGAGCACACTCCACCATGACATGCTTCCTCGGCACACCAGGAAGTAGCAACGCCCGCCTGAACAAACTCCTAGAGCCACGTGCACAGTACCCCAGCCTTTCAGCCATTGGTCGCCTGTAGCAACGTGTCTCCCTCTGATTGGTCCCCTCATGCTATATATACCCCTGTAGTTCCACAATAAAACGGATCTGCGTCACTGAACCTGGTCTCCGGAGTTGTGCATGCAGACGCCCTAGCGCGTTGGGACTCCGTCGTCCTCACCCCTGAGGGACCCCCTGCTTCACTAATATCTCCCTGTACACCACATTAAGAGTGAAAACATTTTCAGAGTGCTTGACTAATTTCCCTTGTGCTGAAGTATTTAGAACTTTAACTTTAAGGTCACATGCTCTTCAAACTCGAGAGAAAGCAACATATAACTGACCATGTGCAAAAACGGGTTCAGGTAGGAATATGCCTACTCTGTCTAGAGTTTGTCCTTGTGATTTATTAATAGTCATCACAAATGCTGGCATCACGGGAAACTGTCGTTGAATCAATTTAAATGGGAGGCCAGTGTCAGATGGGGACAAATCAATTCTTAAAATCAGAACAACCTCTCCCTCTGCAGATCCTGTTAATACTTCAGCTTTGATAATGTTAGGTCATAATCTTTTGATAATAAATCTGGTACCATTACAAAGACCCCATGTACTATTAAGATTTCTCAATAGCACGATGATTGCACCCACTTTCACTTTTATTTTTTTTCTAAATATATTTTATTGATTTTTACAGAGAAGAAGGGAGAGGGATAGAGAGAGTTAGAAACATCGATCAGCTGCCTCCTGCACACCCCCTACTGGGGATGTGCCTGCAACCAAGGTACATGCCCTTGACTGGAATCGAACCTAGGACCCTTCAGTCCACAGGCCGACGCTCTATCCACTGAGCCAAACCAGCTAGGGCCCACTTTCAATTTTAATTTGTGACACGGCATTCCCAAAGGAGTAATACTATTAAGAAATTTGATGGGAAAATTTTCCTTTTCAGCATCATCTGTGGAATCAATGGAATCATCACTCAAATATGTGTGAAAATCTCCATCGAGTATATCCAACATTTCTTCATTTAATTTTTGAACGTGCTCATTTTTTGCACAAAGAATTGCACGTTTATATATATTTTTAATATTATCTATAGATATAGTATTTCCAAAGGTAGCTTCAATAATAGATCCATTACAAATCATTTCACAGGGGATTTCAATAATATCCATTCCTAAATGAAAACTGCTATCAAGTTTGCCATCTCCAAGTTTTACTAACCATTCACTATAAGCAGAATCCTCTGATCTCATATTTGTTGTAAGAGACAACTTTCTGAAACATCCCCAAACATTGCAGTACTTTAAACTCGTTTGTACTATGGCTGATCGCATAGCATGTGGTACAATACTGAGACATTGTCAAAAATTCCCTCCAAGAAGGAGAACTTTCCCACCAAATACAACATTCAAATTTCTCTTAGTAATCTGTCTATGGCGTTTACAGCATGACTGGATGCCATGGTGCATTCATCAATAATGAGAAGTTGGGCCTTTTTAATAGTTTTAGCAACTTCCCTGTTTATATCGAGTCTAGAAATTGAAGTTTCATTTAGTGGAATGGGTAATTTATACTGGGAATGAAAGGTGCTTCCACCGAGAAGTAAATTTGCAGCAATTCCTGTAGATGCTGTGGGTAAAACAGTACTACCACGACCTCTAATATACTGTATTAAAACTTTATAAAGATATGCCTCCACGCTCCGAGGGCCGGTTCCTGCCTCAAACCTCGCCCTCCCGGAAAACAGCTCGGGGAGGGCACAGCTGTAGCTAAGAGGACCCAGGACTCAGTGCAGCCACACTCCGAGGGCGGGTTCCTGCCTGAAACCTCACCACCCTTGCGGGAAACAGCTCGGGGAGGGTGCAGCCGTTTCCAAGACGACCCCTGCAGGACTGACTTCCTTCCGGTTGGTCGAGCCTCAGTCGTGATGTTACACCCAGGGTTTTTATTATATAGGATAAACAATTCTGAACTTTTTATATTCCTCTCTCTCAGCCTGTTGTATCACCATTTGCCTCTTCTTCCTCAAAGTGGATTGGGCAGGGGAGTGGGAAGGGGAAGATTCACCACAGACATTCCCATAATCATGGGCTCCCAATAATGGAGCTTTAGTTAGAAACAAAACTTCTCTGTATTTGAGACCTAATGTGGCTGCCTCAACACTTTGTCCAGTGTTTCCTAAAACATGTCCTTATTAGGCTATGAATTACATATAAAATCCATCAAATAAATTTGAGAAACACTAAGCTATATGAGTTAACTGATTTCTTTCCTGAAGGACTTCCAAGAGCTTTTATTATACTAACATGCATTGAGAATCTTCAGAAGAAAATTATAGCATGTAGCATCTCACAAACATATGTAACTATTAATTTCTTTTTACATAGAGCATTTTATATGATTAGCTTCCCACCCCCACTCAAATGTTACCAGAGCCACACAAATGAGTCCTGATTAAATGTTACCTACTTTTTAATCCTCACTGAGGATATTTTTCCATTGATTTCTAGAGAGTGGAAGGGAGGGAGCAGAGAGAGAGATGAAAGGGAGAGAAGAGAGAGAGAGAGAGAGAGAGAGAGAGAGAGAGAGAGACAGCAACGTAAGAGACACATCGATTAGTTGCTACCAGGGCTGAGGAACCTACAACCAAGGTATGTGCTCTTGACCAGGAATCATTCAGAGGGTCGATGGTCTAACCATTGAGAAAACTGGCCAGGGCCAATGTTACCTACTTAGAGAAAGGGTCCTGATAATTTTCTCTAATAATCCCACTCCACTCCTTCTCTTTAGTTGCCTTTATTGGCTCCTTAACACTTACTACCTGATAAAAATATGGTCTTTTTTGTTTATCTGTTTTGACCGTCTCCCCTACTATGTAAAAAGTCCAGAACATTCAGGGACTGTGTCTCTTTGATACAATTGCTATATTTCTAGTGTTTAAAACAGCACCTAACATATAGTAAGCACCCAATCAAAATCTACTGAAGAAGTAAACAGACTAAACATCTGATGTAACTCCCTTTTGATCACCTGCTACCAAGAAACATTAACCTTGAGACCAAATGGCCATACCAGTACTACTGACCAATAGCATACAGAGCACATAATATGTCTATAAGTTCTTTGAAAGGAGAGAGGTAGCTTTTCCTAACTCCCTTGTTGGCAGCTCTGAATTACACTATTCTGTAATGGCAGTTGAATTATCACATTTTCCCAAATAAACCTTTGAGATTTATTCTAGCTGGAGAAGTTACCTGAAATATTTAGGGGTCTTACATCCTATATCATTTACAAATTATGAGAATAAGATATTTCTATGTTCTATAAGAGAATAACAAATTGGTCTGCCTATACTGCTAACTTCTAGTGGCTAATCCTCACAAACCAAGGCCATCCTAATACTGGAGTAAATACCCTAAACCAAATGACAGATTATAAAATGTAGATTTCAGGCTACCCTGGACCATTGGAATGGATGAAGATACAAAACCTAGAATCACAACAATTCATAAATAGAAATAAAGCTAGATAAACCAAAGACAATACCAATGAACTATAAGGGTAAAATGGTGTGGTGAGGCTTGTTCACATAAAATCTGTTCCCAAAACTTAATGAAAAGAAGAATAAACATAAATTATGAAAAAAAGCAGCAACTACACAAAGAAAGACTCATCTCCATTGCACAATCTTAGAAACAATGCAGTTATGGAAAATGAGAAATAGTACTTCCTCAGAATTGACACAGCTCTCATCAAGCCCCTCTCTCCCATGAACAGTGGAAAGAAAGTAGGTGGATAAAAATCTTGAAAGTACATTGAACGGAAAATACTTGGAAAATCTGTCAAGAAAAGTCACTCCTTACCACCTTAGGATCTTGCCAGGATATTATGGAGAGTCAGTGAGGTTTTAGTTTTGGTTTTACAGGCTGGGACTGATGCTGGAGTGAGAAGACAAAACAATCGTAATCACCCATAACTAACCTTTTCTGGAAACAACTAAGAGTAGGTGCAATAAAAACAAAAGAAAACAATAAATTAAAGGCGTGAGGGACTCAGAAAGAAGAGGGACATGGACATGCTCTGATGAATTCCTCCATCAAGCATGCAGGATAATAGTACTGTGGCTAACACCAAAGTTTTATGCATTTTTATCTCTTCTGTCTAAGAGGTGGGGATGAAGTAGAAAAAGTTAATTTCTGGCATTGATTGTATTTGCTAGAAGGGAAGGCACTAGGCTTCACCTTGAGTTAGAGGACAACTTGAAGCTGAAGGTATCTATGTGGACAATATGGTGCTACCACTTGAGTCAGTGGTTCCCCGTCCCAACTGTGTATTAGAATCTGCGGAGCTAAAACCTACCAAATCCTGAGCCTCAGGCCAGACCATATGAATCAGAATTTGGAAGTGAGGCCCAAGCATTAGTACTTTAAAAAAGTTTCCCCAGATTATTGTGATGCCTAGTGAGGATAAATAATCACTGAACTAGGCAGAATGAATCCTGTTACAGGTATTTATTAAAAAGTACAGATAAGCCCAACCAGGGTGGCTCAGTGGTTGAGTGTCAACCCATGAACCAAGAGGTCACCAGTTCAATGCCTGTTCAGGAGACATGCCCGGGTTGCAGGCTCCACCCCGAGTAGGGGACATGCAGGAGGCAGCTGATCGATGTTTCTCTCTCATTGATGTTTCTATTTCTCTGCCTTCCTCTCTTAAAATGTATAATTTTTTTAAAGTACAGATAAGAAAGTAGGGATCCACAGACTGTGACTGCCTTTGGGCAGCAAAATGTGACTGGTACATGCAATGCCTATTTGCCAAACTTAAAGAGATACAAAGTAAGAGGGGAGTGAAGAATTCATCACACTGTATATAGAATTAGAGAAGTATTTAACTTAAACATGAATACAATGAAAACATGTAGAATGACAACTCTGCAAAAATACTTCAAAGGGAGAGAGAGAGAGAGAGAGAGAGAGAGAGAGAGAGAGAGAGAGAGAGAGAGAAAGGGAAAGGAGAGAACAAAATACAGATAATGAATCCATGCTTGAAGAAAACATTCCCCACTAAAGAAAAAAAAATTAAAAAGCACACAGAATCATTGAAACAAGACATCAAAGAAAAATGATAAAACAATGGAATAAACAGAATGAGATGAAAAGGGAGACTACAGAGCTAAGAAAACAATTTGAAAACAAAAACATCATTACTGAACTATGAAACATTATATACCATGAAAGAAGAAATCAGAGGTCATAATATTAATATCAGAGAAGATGGAATTCAAAGAAAAAGTATTTTGATAAAGAACACTTTCCACAATGAGGATATAACTACCATAAATATACACACACCAAATAACAGAATCAGAATACATAGAATATAAACTACATAAAATGCAAGTCTTTAAAACACAATAGTAGGAGTAGATCTTAAAACATTTTATCATCTAAGATGGATGAGGTAGACAAAAATAAATAAATAAACAAGAATAGCCAGGAAAATTCTGAAAAAGAAACCTAAGAGAACAGAATTAATAGCATTATGAAGCTGCAAAGATTGAGAGTTTAATAATGGAAAAGAAATAAGTACCATAGATCAATGCAATATACTAGAGTCCAGAATTAGACTGATATACATATGGAAATTTAGTATATGAGAAAGGTGGCATTTCACATCAGCAAAGAAGGTATGGATAAGTCAACTAATGATGTTGAGACATGTGACAGTTTCAGGGGGAAAAAGCTGAAATTCTTCTTTATTTATTATAATAAAATAAATCCTTAATGGATCAAAGATTTCAACAGTTAAAAACAAAACTGTAAAATTACTAGATAAAAATATGAGGGGATTAATTTATAAACTTGAAGTTCAAAGAACTTGCCAAGCATGATACCTTAGAATCAAAAAAAAGAAAAAACACCCCACAACACAATACAATTGACTATAAATAAGTGTAAGCATTTTATTGAAAACATCAAAAAGAAAAACAAAATACAGACTGAAAAAGTATTTGTAGCATATATGACAAATAACTATGGCCTTTTATGTACAATAACCTGTATAAATCAATGACTACATGATAAAAAAAAACACATGAAAACCAGGCAAAAAAATAATAACAGACATTTCTCAGGAAAAGAAATACAAATGGCCATTAAATACATGAAAAGATGCTCCATCTTACTCATGATTAATGAAATGCAAATAAAAACAGCAATGAAGATGCCTTTTTCACCCATCACATTGTCAATAATTCAAAAGCTCACCAAGATAAGAAGTAATAGGTACTCTCATACACTGTTGGTGGAAATGCAAATAGTTCCCACCTCTGGGCTGGAAAATTGGGCAACAGAGGCAGTCCATGTATCCAAGAATAACCACTACTGGGAAAAAAGGCCACTTAAAGGAAATATACCTAAAATGAGAACCAGAATATCATAGTATATATTTTTTAAAGTTTAATTGGAATTGTATCTTCAATAAAAGTCTATTATATCATATTTTTTAAAGTAACTAAACATGCGTTCTTTGAACAAAATAATCAAATGTTGATTCTGGATTTCTTTGATGTTACTTTTGGACAAAAATGGCATGAAGGTACAATTGGGCACCCTTCTCATTATTTCACAAGATCATAAAGAGTAAGTTTTACAAAATATTCAATGACTTCATCAATTTTCCCAAGGATCTCTTTTGATTGCTGATATTCCAATTATTCTTTTTCATCCTATCTATCCTGTCACTCTCTGTATAAATTTGTTGGTTTTCTCAAAAGTTAACCTTGCCAAGTCCTCACCTGTCAATGGCTTTGTAGAAGTCAAGCAAATCTCCATCACTTTTATCAACTTCATTAAGTCTTTCACAGATTTTGAAATTTCACTTTGCAATTGATTTGCCCTGTCTTTCCATTGTGGAGACTGTCAAAGACATTTACATGATGGATAAGGATAGGCTCCAGAGCTAAGTAGAAAGGAGTGTTGAGTGGGAAACAATTTCCTAAGTGGTCATATCTTAAAAAAAATATTGTTGTGCTCTAATGAATTTTGCTTCTCCATAAAAGTTTGAGTGTGGGGACTCAAATAATGAATATCCTATATAATAAAAGCCTAATATTCTAAGTATCCAGTCATCCAGTGGGCTGTTCAACCAATCAAAGTGTAATATGCTAATGATATGCTAAGGACACTCAACTGCTCACTATGACATGCACTGACCACCAGGGGGCAGACGCTCCAACCAGTAGGTTAGCTTGCTGCTGGGGTCAGGCCGATGGGGACTGAGCGATACAGGCTGGACATGGCCTGGAGCCCTCCCGTGGTCCCTCCCCAGCTGGCCAACTTCCCGTGTCCCTCCCTGGCCTCGATCGTGCACCAGTGGGGTCCCTCGACCTGGACTGTGCCCTCTCGCAATCCGGGACCTCTCAGGGGATGTCGGAGAGCTGGTTTCAACCCAATGGCAGAACAACCTGTTGCTATGATGCACACAGACCACCAGGGGGCAGACGCTCAATACAGGAGCTGCCCCTGGTGGTCAGTGTGTTCCCATAAGAGGAGCGCTGCTCAGCCAGAAGCTGGGGAGTGCAGCGGCAGTACTCTTTCCCACTCCTGCCTCCCGCCTCCGTGGCAGCGCTAAGGATGTCCGACTGATGTCCGACCCCGGCAATGAACATAGGGGTGCATATAGGGGAGCGGGCCTAAGCCGTCAGTCGGACATCCCCTGAGGGCTCCCAGACTGCAAGAGGGCGCAGGCCAGACTGAGGGACCTCCCCCCGAGTGCACAAATTTCTTGCACCAGGCCTCTAGTTAGGATATAAGGATCTCCTGTTGCATATCAAATTAAAATGCATCTACCTTTTGCACTAGGCCTAAACTATTCTTTCCCCCTCTTTACTTTAACTGCTACTCATCTTTTAGTACTCAGTTCAAGCATGCATTCCACAGAGGAGCCTCTCCTGGCCTCATTGACTAGTTCAAATGCCCTGTGCAGGTTCTCAAAGCACCTTTGGAACATGTGTCATGGTTGCAATTAGACATATCTGCAAATTACTTAATGAACATCTTCCCCACTAGACTGTTTACTTCACAGAAGCTGAGATTATGTCTGGCACAGAGTAGTCCCTCAATAAATATTTATTTAAGAATTTAATAACAGCAAAGAATTAAAAACTACCCAGATGTCCATATAATGGAACACTGTGTTAAACAGCCATTAAAAAGAATAAGGTAGCCCTAGCTGGTTTGGCTCAGTGGATAGAGCATCAGCCTGTGGACTGAAGGGTCCCAGGTTTGATTCCAGTCAAGGGCACATGCCTGGGTTGTGGGCTCGATCCCCATTAGGGGACATGCAGGAGGCAGCCAATCAATGATTCTCTCTCATCATTAATGTTTCTATTTCTCTTTCTCTCTCCCTTCCTCTCTGAAATCATAAAGATATATTTTAAAAAATTAAAAAAAGAATAAGGTATGCAATGATATGGAATGACTTCTAAGACATATTAAAATGAAAAAAAGCAAGGTGCATAGCAGTCTGTAAGATTCTGTGTAAATTTACAAAGAGTACATATGTACGCTAGTAAGTGCATGCAATATTTTTCCAGAAATACTAACAGAGATTACCTTTGGTATGATGTACTAGTAGTAGGAATTTTGGGGAGGAGGTTTCAAGTTTCCTTTTATACATTTCTGTACTGTTTGTATTGTTTTATTGCATTCATGTGTTATTTTAATTTAATAAAAATGCATTGGTATTCGATAGAGGGAACAAGTGCTGACTAGCAGAGCAAGACAAGAAGTTCAAAGACCATATAGACAGTCAGCAAATGGAAGCCATGCTAGAGTTGAAACAACCTACTATACTAGTATATTCCCTATCTTGGTTGGTGGCCCCCATTGCCACAGTAAGCAAACCAGAAAACCAAGCCAACTGCTAAGCCAGTGATGGCGAACCTATGACACGCGTGTCAGAGGTGACACGCGAACTCATTTTTTTGGTTGATTTTTCTTTGTTAAATGGCATTTAAATATATAAAATAAATATCAAAAATATGTCTTTGTTTTACTATGGTTGCAAATATCAAAAAATTTCTATATGTGACACGGCACCAGTGTTAAGTTAGGGTTTTTCAAAATGCTGACATGCTGAGCTCAAAAGGTTCGCCATCACTGTGCTAAGCCTTTCTTTTCCTTAGACCTCAGATCTATTCACTTAAGTCTTATTGTTCCTATTAACCAAACAGCTTTCCATTTCATTTTTTCCTCACCTTCCCACTGCCGTTGCCCTAAATTAGAGTTTCATTCCATCTCCGTTAGACTACTGCAATACTCTTTTATTCTCCTTGCTTCCAGGTTCCACTCAAACAACCCATCCCCTATTCAGCTGCTAGACTAATCTCCCAATCTAACTAAACCAAAACAAAGACTTACAAACCAATCCAGCCTCGTCTGCTACTCTTTCCCATAGCCCTTACATTTTAGCCAACCCAGTATACATAATTTACCTGAAACACCTTGTTAGCTTCTCCCTCTGGGATTCTGAGTATGCCCCCCCCCCTTTGTTTTTTATATTCTCCCTTTCCCCATTTACTTAGTTAACTTCCACTCATATTTCATTACTTTGTACCCTACTCTTACCCCCTTCAAACTAAATTAGCTCCCATAGCATTTTGCCCTCATCCTTCAGAACACTCATCACATTTGTATTTGTTTTTCCTGTATCTGTGTTCCCTACTTCCATCAAGAGAAAGACTAAACCCACAGTGCTTGAAAGAGAGCTTAGCACATAATAGTAGCTCAGTAAATTCTTATTCATTGGCTGACAGTCTGAATGAATGAATGCAAATTGGTGTGCATAACTTGTTTAAACCCCCTTGGCTAGCTCCTTACCATGTGAAAAACAAAGTTTATGACATCCTTCATGATTGGGCTCCTACCTGCCTCTTCAGGCTCATCTTTCCCAGCCCAAGCCTTTGCATCTCGTGCTTTAGCAATCCAGATAATAAAAGGGTAATATGCAAATTGACCCTAACAGCAGAACGACTGGGAATGACTGGTCACTATGACACACACTGACCACCAGGGGTCAGACACTCAATGCAGGAGCTGCCCCCTGGTGGTCAGTGTGCTCCCACAGGGGGAGCTCTGCTCAGCCACAAGCCAGGCTGATGGCTGCCAGCACAGTGGTGGTGGCAGGAGCCTCTCCCGCCTCCTCAGCAGCACTAAGGATGTCTGACTGCAGCCTAGGCCTGCTCCCTGCTGGCAAGTGGACATCCCCTGAGGGCTCCCAGGCTGCCAGAGGGATGTCTGACTGCCAGCTTAGGCCCTATCCCCCGGGGAGCAGGCCTAAGCCAGCAGGTGGACATCCCCCGAGGGGTCCCAGACTGTGAGAGGGCACAGGCCGGGCTGGGGGAACCCCCCTCCCCCGAGTGCACAAATTTTTGTGCACCGGGCCTCTAGTTCTGAATAATGTAGAATTCCTGTAACAAACCATTTTACTGCTTCTTGCCTTCATGTATACTGATCATGCCACATCAATCACTTCTCCCTCCTTCTTCCTCATGTGTATCTAGTGAATACCCATTCACTTATAAAAAAAAAACACCCAGAAGTTATCTCTTCAGAGAAGTCTTCCCTGATCTCCTAAAATTCATTTATGCTTCCTCTTTAACTTATATGTTTTCTCTTTTTGTTATATTTATCATCCTGAGAATATTCTCCAGGTAAGGATTTTTGTCTTACTTATCTTCCCCCCTAATTTCTAATACATAACTAGAACATAGTGAACACTAAATGTCTGAAGTTAATTGCACATGAATTGGTGTAAGTATCAACTATTAATAGTATATCTATAATACCTCCATGCTTATATATAATATTTCTGGGCAATAGAACATTTTATCAATATTATTTGTAGTAACTCCATTAACTGCCCTGAAAGAATAGCAAATGCATATTTTTTTTATATCTAATAAACCTTCGTGCTGCTGATTGAAAGGCTGCATAAAGCTTTGTTTCCCTGGGACACAGCCAAATCTAGGGCAAACAGACCTCCCCCTTCTCCCCCATCAGATCTAAGGTTTCAAATCCATGTGGCAAGAAAGGCAAAGTAAATGGCCTCTATGCAGTTTTAACAGCAGCGAAAAAACAAAAACAAAAACAGCCATTTAGTACCCATGCAAGCATTCCATGCCATCTTCTCACGTCACATGAAAGAATTGGGCCTAGCATAACTAATGACAGGGAAAAAAAGAGGAGCAAAAACAGATTTTCCTTCTGTGCAGGGACTTCCAAATTCACAGATGCCAATTCTGAGTTAGCAAAGCCTATCTAAGCACTGCCACTTAGTCTTAGCACTTAGATTAAGAATCACTAAAGTCATCCTCCAGGTGTACAAGAGGTTAACAAAGTCATAACTACATATTTTTTTTAGCTTTCTAGGACCCGTCCAAGGTATACTAAATCATTTGTCACTCTTAAGCCCAATCAGCATTGGATAATTCATGGTTATGGCACAGTCAAGATCCTAGCCCAAACTCTGTCTTCATCCTAGTGATTTTGAAGTTCTTTGAATGATTGCCAGGAAAACGATTAATCTAGGCTTATCTAGGGCATTTCTGAGGACTGCACAGGATCTCTCTGGAACATTTCTTTTGGAACACCAGGGCTCAAGGCAAACTCTGCCCACCCTTCAAAGCCAAATCCCAGTTCTGTCACTTTCAATAAGCTTTTCCTGTTTAACCCCACTTCGACCTGAACAAACCTTTGCCGGCATTTCTATATTGCTAACAGTCTGTGTCCCATGACTAAAGGCTTGATGATAGGGTGCTGTGTATTATTATTCTATTGTTTCGTGTAGGTTATTTTTCTTCACAAACTAGAGTAGTAGGAAGTTCCCTTAAGGTAGACATCACGACTTCCCATTAGAGCCCAGCTCAACAAATGTCATCTAGCACTTCCTATACTCTAGATTACATTGGCTGTAACTCTTTTGGTCACAAACCACAGAAATCCAGTTGAGTAGCTTAAGCATAAATGGTGACTTAATTATACAAAGAAATATATAAGTGTCTTATAGGACCCAATGAGAGAAATACAACTGGACCTGAGGAATGGGCTGTTTTACTCTTTCTTTAGCCAGATTAACCTATAATCTTCCTTTGCAAACTACTTTCCTCTACTTTGGGTACCAAAGTGGCAGAAAAGATAGCTTCAGGTAATCCCTAAGCATACATCACTGATACAGCCACAAAGTCAGAATCTTTCTCAAAGTTTCAATTTAAATTGTTGTAGCATGGACTCTGGCTCAGGTGAGGTCACAGGCTAACCCCTAAGCCTGTCAACTCTGCTGAGAATCTAATAACATAATTTAAATATAATATGGTTAAGTGTTTTTAAAAGAGGTGAATTTATAATCCTATCAGATCAAAGAGAAGGGAAATGGGGATTAGAGAGTATTATTGAAAAAAGAGAGTTAACAGGAGGGAAATGCATTTCAAGCAAAGGGGACATCATGAATAAAGAGATGGACAAATGAAACAGAATATGTCTGAGGGTCTAAAGCTAACAAAATAAGAGACATCACAAGCTTAAATACAGGCTAGGGAGGTAGGTAGGGGAAAAATCATTAGTCCTTACATGACAGATTAGGAAATCCAGTTCTATGTAGGATATGGCATAATCTAATTTCCGTGGTCGGCAAACTGCGGCTCACGAGCCACATGCGGCTCTTTGGCCCCTTGAGTGTGGCTCTTCCTAAGCCTTAGGAGTACCCTAATTAAGTTAATAACAATGTACCTACCTATATAGTTTAAGTTTAAAAAATTTGGCTCTCAAAAGAAATTTCAATCGTTGTACTGTTGATATTTGGCTCTGTTGACTAATGAGTTTGCTGACCACTGTTCTAGATCACTCTGACAGCTGTGTGGAAAATGGATTAGAAGAGGAAGAACACACCCTACCAACTCAGCATGAGGCACACATTTGGGCAAACTGGAATAACATCTGGATGAATGAATGCAATTCACAACATCCTGTTTCTGGCCACAACAGATGACCATTTATTTGATCACTGCTACCCCATTCCTTACACTCACAAGTTGCAGGTGGGTTTGTTTATGTATTCCAGTGACTAAGTCACTAATTTTATTCTATTTTAAAAAAATCTTTATTGTTCAAAGTATTACATGTTTCCCCTTTTTTCCACCATTGACCTCTTCTAGCCCACCCCCACCCCAGGCCTTTGCTACCCTATTGTCTGTGTTCATGGGTTATGCATATATGCATACAACTTCTTTGGTTGATCTCTTTATACTTCACTAATTTCAGATGCCAGGCTGTTCTGGAGACTTCCATGGAGCAAGATAAAGCCATAATTATTAGGAATCAGGAACCTTAGGGCTTAAGAAAGAATATCTAGCCTGGGGCAACATAAATTCAAATTGGGGCCAGTTAGCCTGGGGCTTAACAGAAGTTTGTGGGGTCATCTGATAGGATTGGGTATAAAAAGCCACAAGATTCCCAAAACTTGTCTTCTCCCAGCACTTCATAAATGTATTCTCAGATATCTCTCTACTTTTCCTTCCCATACCACCACCCACTACATCTACCCCATCAGCCTGCAAACAGCCCCACCCTTCCCTCAGTAATGATACTTTATGACAGTGGGTAACAATAAAATGGGGAGGAGGGGACAATCCAAAGGAAGTTGTTATAGATTGAGGTAACATTTGCCCAGACCACGCCTATAGAACTCATTTTGAGTGCACAACACTCTTCTGTCATCTTCTCAATCCTTTCAGCCAACATATTCAGTGACCATTACCATTTGAGAAACTGTTTTAGCAAAGCCAACCTGGCCCTCTTGCTTTCCCTGACTGAAAAGTTTTCAAGATCTCATTTATGCTCTTTTTCTCACTGTTTTAACAGGACATTTTATTTGAGGAAAACAAACAAACACTTAACTCAACCTGCTACTAAAGTTTACTACTCAAGAGACACACTCAAAGGTCACCCAAAGTTAGTGCCTGACATTTACTGTCACAGAGAGTGGCTTTCATGTGGAACCACACAGAGTTTTTAGGGCTGGCACTGTCTGTGGTCTCTAAAATATACATTGCATGGAATCGAATCCTGAGGACACACGTCAGAGTCCAATTCCCTGCCTGATTGCCCTTTTTTTACGCTACCTTCCCTTCTCTCCAAGTGTGGTCTACCCACTTGTGATTAAGGTAAGGATCTTCTTTTCACACTATCCAACTCAACTCCTACAATCCCACCCCAATCACTCCTTTTCTTCCTGCCTACTGCCATAAGCTCTCCAAGTTAAAATGGACCTCTCTCAGCAGAGCTATATCCTTGTAAAAGACAATGGAGAGAAATACTCAGCTAAATCAGCACAAAAAGTTAAAAGCAAAATAGATTCCTGCAACACTCTCCCCTCCAACAAAAAACTACAAATACATATGATCATAGTAATACAGCCATAGAAATAAGAATGATATGTGTGAATACACTCACACAATTATTCATATGGCTATTTCATAGCAAATAAATTAAGAACTGATTCAGAGAGAGAATAAGACTAGGCCAATCTGAGGATTTGGATTCTTATAGTGGATACTGACATACACAGGGGAAACCTTTATGCAGACAGAAAAATACAACTCTTTGTCCACTCCTATTCAAGAAAAGGTGCAGGCATCTAATTGGTTAGTAATTCAAAGGTCTGGAGCTGAGAGCTGGCTCAAATTCAAAGCCAGGAGCAGGCAGAGGCTTTTGGCAAGAGTGTCCCTCTCTTTTCTCTTCCACAGATGCTTCCTCCTTCCTGCTCAGGATCTCTGTGCTCTTGGGAGGGCCTCTGTTCTGAGGGATGAAAGGAACTAACTAAGACCTTCATACTGAAAACTTAATGATAACATGCTACTCTTTGCATGGATGTTTGCATTTCAAAAGAAAGCAGAGAGTATAACCATAAAGAATAAATCCATAATAGTGGAATTTCAGAAATACAACACTTGGGGAAGGAAATAATAGGTGCTCAGGAAAGAGGGTGAAGGGGGCTTTCCAACATCCCTCAAATTACACTTTTAAAAAAAAAAATATATTTTATTGATTTTCCACAGAGAGGAAGGGAGAGGGATAGAGAGTCAGAAACATCGATGAGAGAGAAACATCGATCAGCCGCCTCCTGCACATCTCCTACTGGGGATGTGCCCGCAACCAAGGCACATGCCCTTGACCGGAATCGAACCTGGGACCTTTCAGTCCGCAGGCCGACGCTCTATCCACTGAGCCAAACCGGTTTCGGCAAATTACACTTTTTTTGCCTATTTGTGAAAACAACATGATGTTGACACCCTCTCAAAGTACTTCATTTATCTCTACCATCTACAGGATCAAGTCCACGCTCTTTAGTCTAACATTCACATCTCAATCTTTCCCAGATTAATTTTCCAATGTTCCCTTTTACAACTTCTTCACTCCACTCATTATCTCCCCAGACATACTTTCACTTACTTTTCTCATGAAGCTTCCTCTCCCTGGAAAGTCCCCTGCATTTCTAAATTCTTCCAAATTTAACCCCACTTTTAAAAAATATTCTTATTGATTTTAGAGAGAGAGGGAGAGAGAGAGAGAGAGAGAGAGAGAGAGAGAGAGAGAGAGAGAGAGAAACATGGATGTACAAGCAACACATCGATGGGCTATCTCCTGCATGCTCCCTACCGGGGATCAAGCCAGCAACCTGGGCATGTGCCTGGTTTGAATTGAACTGGCAACCTTTCAGTGCTTGGGATGATGCCCAGCCAACTGAGCCACACTGGCCAGGGCAACCCCACTCATTCTTTAAAGCCCAGCACCAGTCCTACTTCTTCTGTAAAATATTCCCCAAATATCCCAACCAAACGTAATCACTTGCCAAATATTTATCCACATTCCTACACTACAACTAAAATACAGAAAAATTCAATACCACACAATGATTGGAGTTGGATGGGTTTGGCTTCATAACCATCTAGTATTTTCTATTCAGTCTGTGAACCTGGATAAGTAGCCTATCTCTCTGGACCTTATTTTCCTGTTTAAAAGGTAGATAATAACAGTAACTGTTTCACAAAGTTGTAAGCATTATATAGGACAATTCATAGAAAGCACTAACCCAGGGCTTGAATGAACAATAGCTCTTATTGTACATAAGCTCTCACAACAACTTTATGAGGACCCTGGACTATTCATCAAGCACACTTCCTCCATGCTTTACCTACTGTCTCCATATGCCTTCAATCTTGCCTTCCTAACTTGAACTATCAGAGTATGTTCGATATTATTAGGTAGCCACCAAAATATGTTCTCTTCTTTCTGGACACATGGAAAGAATACATTTCCTAATCTCCCTTAAAGTTAGGTGTGGCTATGTGACTAAACATGTAAAAGATTGTGTTCTAGTTTTATCCTTCCCAGTAAATTTCTATAAAGCTTTGAGAAAAGCACTTTAATTCCCTTGATCTCAATATTCTAAAATGTAAGATGGGAATAACAAAGTATAGAAGCAAAAGTATCTGAAATAATCTTTCCACATTTCTGTGTTCCTAAATTCAGGGACTAGGTCCGTTATTTCCTAAATGTTCCCAAATAGAAATATTTCGTAATCATTATGGATTCTGTAAACTTAGCCAAACAACCAAAGAGGCCCTAGATGACATGTATGACTTCAGGTAACCAGGAAATAAAGTCAAGAATACTTCTGTCTTTACTTTTAAAAGCCCCCAGAAACTCTGCTTTATTGTATCAGAACGAATATTACAAAGTTCAATCCTAATTAAAACAAAAATAAATACCATTATAACTGAATTATCTTTCTACACTGACTCAATAAATATCTAATTTTCATTATTCTAAAAGCACTTGAGACAAAGAAAAGAGAGAATAATTATTAAATTTTTAAAATATAGAATAAAAGAGGGGACGCCACCACTGAATGTACAGAACTTAAAAACGATTATAAAGGAATAGTAAGAACTGTATGTCAACAAATTAAATAACCTACATGAATGTGACAAATTGCTAGAAAAAAACAGATTGCTAAAACTGACTCGAAAGTAAGAAAATCTGAATAGACCTATAAAAGCAAAGAGATGGAAATAGTAATTTTTAAGACTTTGCACAGTTCTGCCAGTGTGGCTTAGAGGTTGAGCATCAACCTATGAACCAGGAGGTCACGGTTCGATTCCCAGTTAGGACATATCCAACACATTGAGCCCTGATGCCCTGGTTGCAGGCTCCATCCCCAGCAGGGGGTGTGCAGGAGGCAGCTGATCAATGGTTCTCCCTCATCTTTGATGTTTCTATCTCTCCCTCTCCCTTCCTTTCTGAAATCAACAAAAATGTATTTTTATAAAAAACTACAACTTTCCACAAATAAAAGCCCCAGCCCAGATTACTTCACTGATCACTATCAAATATTCAAAGAAGAATTAATACCAATCCATCACAGAAACCTCAAAAAAATAGAATGGAAGAGAATTTTCCCCAATTACTGGTAGTTCAATGGAGCCAGCATTATCCTGTTACCAAAACCATACAAAAACATAACTAGAAGTACATACCAATATCTCTTGTGTATATAGACATACAAATCCTCAACAAAACACAGCAAAGCAAATTTAGTAACATATAAAAAGGATTATACATCGTGATCAAATGAGATTTATCCCAGTAATGAACATTTTGTTTAACATATAAAAATCAATGTAATATACTGTATTAACAAAGGACAAAACCCACATGATCATCTCAATAGATGCAGAAAACCATTTGAGAAATTCATGAGAGAAAAAACAACAAACAAGAATAGAAGGAATTGCCCAAACTGATAAAAAACACAGCTAAGATATTAATGTTGAAAAACTGAATATGTTCCCCTAAACATAAGAATGTCTGCTCTTGTGACTTCTATCCAACAATTTACTAGAGGTTCAAGCTAAAATAATTAGCTATAAAAAAGAGTTCAAATTTGAAAAGAAAAAGTAAAATTATCTGTTTGCAGATGACATTGAGCATATCTCATGTTAAGTGTTCTTACTATACACACACACAAAACAAAGAAAACTCTGAGAGGAGTTGGATATGTCTAATACTTTGATTATGGTGTTAGTATCACAGGTGTGTACACATGTCCAAACTCATCAAATTGTACACATTATATATGGGCAGTTCTTTGTGTATCTATTATCCTATATAATAAAGAGCTAATATGCAAATAGTTGTCACGCCCTCACGCTCTCACACCCTCATGCCCTCGTGCTGGGGCCAGGGGACCTGAGGCCAGGCCAGGGGACCTGAGGCCGCATTCCCCACCCAGCGGGGCTTGATGGGGGGGCCTGAGGCTGCACCCCCCCCACACCTAGCGGGGCTTGACAGGGGTGGGCCAGCCAGGTCTCGGTCTCGCACAATTTCGAGGTGCACGCGGGTGGGCAGGGACTTGACTCTGGGTCCCACAGCGCACCCAAGACTCTGACAGGAGGGAGATTTTCATATACATTTTACTAATATTCTTTCATCTCTGACACTTCTATTATAGAGAAAGGGCAAATAGCAATATTAAAATATTTCCTCTAATTAATTGCCTTTTAATGTGCATGAATTTTGTGCACCGGGCCACTAGTACCTTAATAAAGCTGTTAAAAAAAGAGTATGGTACTGGCAAGCACAGACATATAATCACTGAAATAGGATTGACAGTCTAGAAATAAACCCTTACATTTATGGTTGATTCTACCCAAAGGTTTCAAGACAATTCAATGGGGAAAAGATAGTCTTTTCAACAATAGCGCTAGAACAGCTAGATAGTCACATGCAAAAATTGAAACTGGGCCTTGCTGGTATGGCTCAGTGGTTGAGTATCGACCGATGAACCAGGAAATCATGGTTCAATTCCCAGTCAGAGCACATGCCCGGGTTGCAGACTTGATCCCAGAACAGGGCATGCAGGAGCTCGCCCATCCATGATTCTCTCTCATCATTTATGTTTAATATATCTCTCTCCCTCTCCCTTCCTCTCTGAAGGCAATAAAAATATTTTTAAATGACACCGGACCATTCATTCCATATACAAAAATTAATTCAAAATGGATCAATGACCTGTATGTAAGAGCAAATCACACAAAAATCTCAGAGAAAAGACAAACTTGATTACCTTGCATTTGGCAATGGGATTTTGGATATGACATCAAAAACATAAGTGAGAAAAGAAAGACAGATAAATTATACCTTATCAAAAATAAAAATATTTGTGTTTCAAAGGACGTGATAAAGAAAATTAAAAGAACATCAAAATTACAATTAGACCACAGAACAACCATCATTCAGAACCACCTGAAATCTGGTTAAACAGAAGTCCTACAACTAGAGAATTAAAGAAGAAGCCACAATGAGACTGGTAGGAAGGGCAGAGGCCTGGAATTGGCTGGTCTGATACCTATGAGTGGCATTTCTTTAACTGGGAGGGATATCTTGGCTGTGGAGGTCTACGTAAGGAGCAAGGGGTCCCAGCCCCATACCAGGTCCCCATCCCATGGTTCTAGTGTCAGGAAGAGAAGTCCCTGTAACTTCAGGCTGTAAATACCAGTAGGAATTGTGGCTGAGTAAGATGAAGGCTGCTGGAGTCCCAGGTGTTCCTCTTAAAGGACCTGCACATGGACTTCACCTACTCACTGCCTCTGAGCTCCAGTGCTGAAGCAGCAGCTTGAAAGAATCCAGGGACATATGTAGAGGAACTAAATTGTCTGGCATCAGGGCAAGAACTGGGGGGCAGCTTTCTCCCAGACAAAAGTGCTGGCAGAGGTCACTATTCCTATGCTGAGACCTCCCCTGCCACAAAGCTGACTGGCAGGCGCCATATTTGAGTTTCCATCAACCTGGCTCACACTGTTCCCCTGACCTTGGTGACTCCTGAGACCTGCTCCACCCAATTTGCAGCCCCAACATAACGGCTTGGGTCGATTTCTTGGTTCTCTGTTCTGTTCCATTGATCTATATGCCTGTAATTGTACCAGGACCAAGCTGTTTGGATTACAGAGGCTTTGTTTGTAGTGGTCTTTCCATATGAATAGCCTCCCTGACTCAGGTTTGAGACTTTTCCAAGTTCTTTGCAGAGAACCAAAGCCCCACTTAAGCATGTCCTGCTCCATAGAGTCGGCTCCTGCATAGTAACTCTTCTGCACCAATCTGCATTCCCACCAGCAGTGTACTAGGGTTCCTTTTCTCCACATCCTCGCCAGCACTTGTCATTTGTTGATTTGTTGATGATAACCATTCTGACAGGTGTGAGGTGATACCTCATTGTCATTTGAATTTGCATTCTTTGATGATCAGTGACTTTAAGCATTTTTTCATGTCTCTTGGCCATCTGTATGTCTACTTTGGAGAAGTGCCTATTTGGGTCCTTTGCCCATTTTTTACTGGATTTTTTGTCTTCCTCTTATTAAGTTGTATTAGTTCCTATATATTTTGGATATTAAACCTTTATCAGATATATCATTGCCAAATATGTTCTCCCATACAGTGGGCTCTCTTTTCGTTTTGATGGTTTCTTTTGCTGTGCAGAAGCTTTTTATTTTGATGTAGTCCCATTTGTTTATTTTCTCCTTAGTTTTCTTTGCCCTAGGAGCTGTGTCTGTAAACATATTGCCACCAGAGATATCTGAGATTTTGCTGCCTATGGTTTCTTCTAGGATTTTTATGGTTTCATGACTTACATTTATGTCTTTTATCCATTTTGAGTTTATTCTTGTGTATGGTGTAAGTTGGTGGTCTAGTTTCATTTTTTTTGCATGTACCTGGTCCAATTTTCCCAATACCATTTATTGAAGAGACTATCTTTACTCCATTGTATGCTTTTACGTCCTTTGTCAAATATTAATTGAGCATAACGGCTTGGGTCGATTTTTTGTTTCTCTGTTCTGTTCCATTGGTCTATATGCCTGTAATTGTACCAGGACCAGGCTGTTTTGATTACAGAGGCTTTGTACCATAGCTTGATATCCAGTAGTGTGATCCCTCCAACTTTGTTCTTCTTTCTCAAGATTGCTGCAGCTAATCAGGATCTTTTGTGGTTCCATATAAATTTTTGGAGTATTTGTTCTAGATCTGTGAAAAATGGCGATGGTATTTTGATAGGGATTGCATTAAATCTATAGATTGCTTTAGGTAGTATGGACATTTTAATGATATTAATTCTACCAATCCATGAAGATGGTACATTTTTTCACTTCTTTATATCTTCTTCTGTCTCACGTAAGGCAGGTTTTTTCTTTTTTCTGTGCTGTGGCTTCAGGAGGGGGCTAGAGTCTCAGGAAAATTGTCCCTTTCATTTTGGGGGGTATGACCGAATACAGGACTCCCAGCTGCTGCTTTTCCCTATCTTCCCACAATGCTTCCCACCCCAGCCTCTCCTTAGGCAGTCTGAGTCCACACTATCCTCCCTTCACCAAAGCCTTGGGTGAGTAGCTGCTAACAAAACTCCTGTGCTCTGGGTTTTAAAAAAGAGGGGAAACACACACACACACACACACACACACACACACACACACACAACAAAAAAGCAGGCTTTATTTCTCTCCAACCAGCTCAGATCTACCAGCTCTGGTCTCTTGAGTAGCCAGAAGCCCTGCTGCCTTTCATGGCTGGATGTTACGTGGGCCACTGGTCTTGGCTGTGGTGCTCCAGGCTGTGCAGCTCAGCCTGGGTTCTGGGCCTTGATCTTTTCAGGGACATAACCCTCCCATAGCCGAGAGATCCCTCTTCAGTCTTGGCCTGCCACCCATGAAAGCTGGGGCAATCCCTCTCATAATCTTGCCCTTCCTACCAGTTTCCAGTTTTTTTCTGTCCTTACTTGATATAAGTCTCCTCCTCAGCTGGACCTCATTGGTAATTCCAGATGAATGTTTCCAAATTTAGTTTTATTTTCATTCTGGCCTTGGAGGGAGATGCAAGAAAGGTCTGCCTTTTGGCTGCCATCTTCTTTACATCTGATTGTTTCTTTTGGTATGTAGAAATTTTCAGTTTGATGTAGTCCCACTTGTTAATTTTTGCTTTT
This sequence comes from Myotis lucifugus, assembly GCF_000147115.1. Lineage (NCBI taxonomy): Eukaryota > Metazoa > Chordata > Mammalia > Chiroptera > Vespertilionidae > Myotis > Myotis lucifugus. Next base: position 9,861,876 of record NW_005871050.1, on the reverse strand, counting down.
GTTGCTTTGGGTGACATAGCAAAAAAATTCAATTTGTTTAGGAAAATGTCTCCCTGTGTTTTCTTCTAGGTATTTTATGGTTTCGGGTCTTATGTTTAAGTTTTTAACCCATTTTGAGTTCATTTTTGTGAGTTCTGTAAGATAGGAGTCCACTTTCCTTCTTTGGCATGTGAATATCCAGTTTTTCCATCACCATTTATTGAAGAGACTATCCTTACCTCCTTGAGTATCTTGTCAAATATTAGTTGACCATATATGCATGGGTTCATTTTGGGGCAATAATTGAAAGTTACACAAGTAGCACAGCAAGACCTGATAAAAAAAAATATATGATCCCCCAATTTGGGGGAGAATCATGACTCAAGCCCAAATATCTTGTGTGTTTTTTCTGATATAAACTATGCAAAAAGGGAAAAGTAAAACTTCAATGAATCAAGCCTTAAATGTTACTCCTACAGGGAGTTTTAACAATTTACTGGTAATATACAAAGCCGAATAGCTAACGGAAAATATAGAACCAGGGACAGACATTCTTGTAAGAGAAAATATAAGGGAGCCAAATTTATGAGCCAACTTGCTCTTTAAAGGTGAATGGACTTCAGCTTTAACTATCATATAGCCCTAACTAGCAAAAACCTTCCCCTGATGTTAACTGTGCTTGTTGTCAAAATAAGATCCTACCAGGTTTCCAGCCAGCAATGTACTCTGATACCAATGTCAGATGGATATCACCCAGCCACCACATTTAGTAAAGAAATGTAGCTCATTCTTCAACCTCTGGTCAATACCTCCAAAATTTACATTCTGTAAACATTCACACTTTGCTTCTAAACAAATAATTTCATCATAAGCTAGTTCACAGTAAAAACTACAATAAGTTTTCACAATATATTACGGGAGCTCTGGCTATTCAGTCCTAAATAATGGCTCCTTTTGCTGGACAAGTAAATTGAAATTGATTTGTTTCAGCTGCCTGTGCTAGAACACACAATGCCTGCTTACAACAAGCCTATTGACTTCTGCAAACAGTACTCAGGCTGCTTCCTCAAGGACTCCTGGCAGGATTTTTAAATCATCCCACCTTCTCTCCCCTAACCCCAAGAACAAAGCATCCATTCAAATAAGGACTGTGTACAATGTGTCCAAAAATGGGAGTGTGAGGGAACTTCCTTTACCATTAACTGAACAGAGCCCACATTGAGGAGTGGGTTCTCAGATGAAAGGAGAGAGACACAAAGAGAGACTTACTAAAAAAGTCAAATAAAGCCCTAGCTGTTTTGGCTCAGTGGACAGAGTGTCAGCCTGCGGACCAAAGAATCCCAGGTTCGATTCTGACCAAGGGCACATGCCTGGGTTGTGGGCTCCATCCCCAGTAGGGGGCCTGTAGGAGGTGGCCGATCAATGATTCTCTCTCATTATTGATGTTTCTCTCTCTCCCTCTCTGCTCCTCTCTGAAATCAATAAAAATATATTTTAAAAAGTCAAATCAACTACTCCAGTGAATCACAAAGTGAGAGAGAGAAAGAGAGAGAGAGAGAGACCACAGTTGATTCCCAGTCAGGGCACATGCCTGGGTTGCAAGCTAATCCCCAGTGTGGGGCGTGCAGGAGACAGCCAGTCAATGATTCTCTCTCATTATTGATGTTTCTCTCTCTCCCTCTCTGCTCCTCTCTGAAATCAATAAAAATATATTTTAAAAAGTCAAATCAACTACTCCAGTGAATCACAAAGTAAGAGAGAGAGAGAGAGAGAGAGAGAGAGAGAGAGAGAGAGAGAGAGATACCCTCCACATCTTTGGAACAGTGCCATCATGGAGACAGTTGGGGCTAGAAAAAAAAATATCCTGATAGAACTCTTATCTCTAGAGAGATGATTATGACCAGCTGAAGAGATAGTGCAGGCCTCTGGCTGCTGATTTCTAAAGATGTTGCATACAAAGCCCATGATGCTTCCTGTACTCCTGTCATCAGGAAGGCAGGCTGGCTGGGCAGAACAGGAATCTGATTTTCACAATGATTGCACGGGAGTCTGGGACTGGATTTTGACAGCAGCGGGGTTTCTTTGTAAGATGATGCATCTGGTGGCACAGGTCAGCTGTAGTAACCCTCTATTATGAGATCCAGAGAAACCTTTACCTTCACAAACACCAAAGTGGCTGTCCTTGGTCACCCCAGGATATCTCTATGGATTTTAGAGTTTCCAAAAAAAATATTCCTTTTCCATATACTCTTTTCCCCACAACTGTGCGAGGAAGGCAAGCCAAGTATTATTATTCTCATTTTAAATATTAAGAAAATGAGGCCCAGCCAGCATGGCTCAGTGGTTGAGCGTTGACTTATGAACCAAGAGGTCACAGTTCGATTCCACATCAGGGCACATGTTCGGGGTTGTGGTCTCGATCCCCAGTGTGGGGCATGCAGGAGGCAGCCTATCAATGATTCTCTCTCATCATTGATGTTCCTATCTCTCTCTCCCTCTTCCTTCCTCTCTGAAACAAAAAAAAATATATTTTTTTAAAAAGGAAATGAGAACCAGAGACAGAGGAAATTTTACCAATGGTCCAACAGCTTGTAAATGGAAGTCAAAAAATTTTAACCCAGATCTTGTGGCTTTAAGTTAAGTGCTTTCTTAAGAATATTTGGATTTTTTTCATTTATTCAATCATTCATTCATTCAACAAATATAGATCAAATGTTGACTGTATGCCAGGTAATGGGAGTTCTCACGCTGTTCATAGTCTAGAATTTTCCTTCAGTATCACTTCTTGGTGATACAAAGGGAACTATGGAAGGTGTGTTCCTCTGCATATATTAATCCCAGGCTCAGTAAATTTCTCCCATTAAAGCCTAGGAGGTTATTTTTTATCCCAGTAGAAATATATAGTTATGATAATAATCAATGCTCTTTTCACAGAAGACTAATAAACACCTGTCAAGGTGCCTCTCAAATAGCACATACCACCAATATCCACTCAGTAGAAAACTGTCACTTGCCAGACCTTCAAACTTAAGACTTTCTGAAGATTGCTGCTGCTCAGCTCTGGGGCTGCTATGAGCTGATCCAGGAATACTTGTGAAGTTGATGCAAGACTCTCATCTCTCCATACCCAGCAGTGGCCATTAGCTTCCTAGTACATATAACCCTCATGCATGTGAAGGAGCCTTTTCCCAACACTATCTAATCACACAGAACTTTTCTGCATCCCCTCACCACAGCTTACCTTTCTTATATCCCCATTTCCTTGAGGCTTTCTCTATGCTAAGTAAGTAGTAAAAATAATCTCGACTGAAGGTACTCCTCTTGGTTTCATATACTTGCTTTTTCATAGAGCCTTGTGCCTTTACAAAGTAATTTGCATAGTAGGCACCATGGCAAATTGATGATGAGAGAAACTTACATACAGGGGAAGGGCCTTTTCAGTGCCATGTTCAATTCACAGCCCAGGAATAGGGGCATATGTCACTTTTCTGAACAATTAGATGAAATGCGATGATTATCATCATGCTGTGGGGACACAATGTAGGTATTGCTAAGGGCAGAGAAACATCCAATCAATCAGGCATGGGCCTCAAAATTCCTGAAAGGACAAAACTGACCATTACTTCTTCCCCTTAACCCTTCATTTGCACAACATATTAGGCATTGTCTTCAAATAGCTCTGGATGAAATCTATATTTATAGCTGAGCTCTTGTCAGTGTGGTCTCCAGTTACATGTACCTTGTAAACAAAATCCAGGCTAAATTGCTGGCTTCACTTCTAGCTACTCTAAGGTCTGTCTATGACCTTATGCTTCAGTGGTAGTTACTATCTCACAGGGCTCATTGGCAACCATTTGTCCCATCCTTTCAAAATTTTATATATCAATCAGAATATCACCTTTCAGACCCTCTGGCAATATAAGGGAGGGTTGGTTCTCCCACAAGGCCACAGCAGCCATCTCACTTCACAGGCTGATTTTTCAGGAGTTTAACAAGAACTTCTAAATGCACTATGAGATAAACCTTGGCCCCACGGCTTCTTAGCCCTTCCAATGAGGTGATTTGAAGGAGGGGCAGAAAGGTACAGGAGGACCTTAATCAGTCACAAAGTCCTGCTGTTAACCAGTCTTATGACTTGCTCTCCAAACTCTATAGCCATCCTGAGCCAGGGTCTCAATCCCCTCACACCTGTCTTACTGAAATTGATATTTATCTTCATCTAAGGTTCTCTTCCCTTTTATGTACTGTTGTAAGGTTAGTTATTTTGAAGACATAGCTTTCGGTGTGTCATTTCTCTGCTCAAAAGTCCTTCATTGACTATTTCTAGGACAATGTCCAAGTTCCCAAGGCGAGCATTCAAGACCCTCCACGCAATGCCCCACCCTAGCTATCCAATGTTATCTTTATCTACTTCCTCAAATGAGACTTCTGTCCTGCAAAGATCAGCTTTTCATTGTCCTGGCATATATCATACTTACCCTATCCTCAGTGCCTTTATTCCAGACTGTCTCTCCTATCCCGTGCAGCACAGAATGTCCCCTAACTCTCTTCTCTGTCTATCCAAACACAAACTTATTGCTCAATACCCTGCTCAAAACATACCTCTTCCTTGAAGCCTTACCCAACTGTATCCATCCATACCATGTGCAGTGTTAGGAATGCTGAATATAAGACACCTTCCCACACCTACAGAATCAGAATATGTATTTCAACAAGATCTTATTACACATTAGTTTGCAAAGCACTGTCCTAAACAACATTATGATTGTACTATTAAAAGAAAAGAGATAAAGATACCTATGACTTCCAATTATGATAGACAACCAAACTCTCCTTTGCTTTTCCCCATCTATTTTTCTCTATCTATTTCCCATCTTCACTATGTATTTCTTTTATTTTGTGGAGATACAAGGGAATCAGGAAGGGTTTTAGCTTCCCAACCATCTACACCCCACAACTTGTTCCTTTCACCACCTTTGTGTCATTTGAGGACCCAAATTCCCTTGTTTTGATTTTCAGGCTTCCCTATTCTGGGATCAAAATTTCATATAATTGATTTCGCTGCCAGCTAATTATACACACACACTTGACTACATTGGGCTCCCCTCCCCCAAAGGCAGAACAAATTGGTGAGTGAACCTATGAGCCTTAGTTTAAGGACAGGAAAGTAATCAGCAAGCCAGGTTAATAGATATACAGTAGTACCCCCTTATCCATGTCTTGCTTTCTGTAGTTACAATTACCCACAGTTAAGTGAGGTCCAAAAATATTAAATGGGACTTTACAGACATAAACAATTTAAATGTTAAATTACACACCATTCTGAGTAGCGTGATGAAATGACACATCTTGCTCCATCCTGCCCGAGACATGTCCATGCTGTATCTGTTATCCACCTCTTAGTCACTTAGCCAACTAGGTTATAAGATCAACTGTCATGGTATGACAGCACTTATGGAATTTAGCACAAATAAGGAAAAAGACTTATTAGAAATGTACGTAGAGCACTAATTCTAGTACACAAAGCACTGTTTAGGCTAACAGTGCTTGCAAATGCCTGATTCTCCTGGAATCAGAGTATTCTCCTATGCAGGCCAACCATTCTCCCTATTCTGAACTTGTCAGTAACATGACCTTCTCATCACAGAGCCCAACAGAAGTTTCAGCTCAATTCATGCCAGAAAAAACACAAAGTCCAACTTAAAGAAGTTGAACTAATGAATTGTTACTACAGTTCTAGTACCCATAGCATCAGAATTACCCGAGGCACTTGTTAAATGCACAGACTCCCTGTCCCCGGCATAGATGAAATTAATCAAAACTTCACATTTAAGAGCCTGGAATCCCCATGTTTCAAAAGCTTTCTGGGTGATATGGGAGCCACTGTTTTAGTGCATTCCCAAGTAACAGTCCTCTTGGGCTACCTGATTCTTCACCAGAGCCTTGTTAAACTGGCTGCCATGCAACTGCATTCTAGCATCTGTCCCCTAGCAGACACCAAGGGCATTTCCTGTCTTCTTTACAAACCTGCTCTATGCATCTGTGGTGACACTAAAGTGGAATGCCTTTTAAAGAGTTTTCCTATGAGACCTTTTACCTTCTCTGATTATCACATCCAGCAGCACATCCAGCAGCCAGTGAAAGACTTGTCCTCTCCCAGGTGAGGCCTTGCAGCAGGCTCAGACCTGCAGATTAAACAGCATCCTACGTGACCAGACTGGAAGTCCCTGCCCACAAAGGTCCTGATTACCAATGGAACCAGGAAATTGCTCAAGGTGGTTAACACTTCAAAAGTAGCCCATGGATTCCAGAGTAGAGAGAACAACCATCACAGTTGTCACTACCCATATGATATTCCAAAATGACTTATTTTTAAATCCCTCCAGACAGAAGTGCTGGATTCTGAAGAAGGTATAAAAGGAAAAGTTGTGAAGTAGGGGAGGCTTGTATCTAGGGTTCCTCAGTCTCCACGTTCTTTTCTGTAGGCATCACACAGTGGCAGCTGGTCCTTGTGCTTCCCTCGCCTGGACTTGCTTCTGACCTTCCCTTCCTTTTACTATGCCCTCTACCTTCCAGCTCTGGTTCACTTCCCTCCAGGCTCTCTCTGAGTACAATGTGGTAGGTGCTAAATCATATAAGTAAGTGCCCTTTAGGGTTTCAGGAAAAGTTCAATTAGGGACCAATCTGAACTAACCATTCCACTAAAGGTAAGTGATACAGTTACTTTCACTGTATCCCTGGCATCTAGCTCACCATGATTCTACATTGAGCTCCTAGCACTTACCACAGGCTGAACTCCAATGCTGGTAATCTGACAGCTATCTATGGTTGGACACTAAGAGAACCCCCCAAAAAGTATGATTGACTCAGAGAAACCCCACCCTATGCCCCAGCAGTAAAAACAATTCAAAGATACATCCTGTCTAATTGACTATAAATGAGAAGTTACTATAGGGAGGATACCAAGTTCTCAACTGGAATTTATAACTCACCAGTAAAATATGGGAGGGGGTAGAGAGGGACAACAATGGAGTTTCTTATATAGGTAAACAGTGAATTAACCAGAGCCTACTCAACCTAGACCTCAGAGCCTCATGGTCAACAACATAAAGATGTGTTTTTCAGTGTGTTTATTGGCATGTCCTTGACTCTGCTCATATTGGACAAATAATAATTGAGCCACGGTGGCAGAATATTCATGGAGGTGAATATTTATAACCAGAATAAACAATAAAACCTTAAAAACCATCGAATGTGAAAGATCCAACATCACTGCCATTTGTTGTAGCTTTGGGCTATACATAAGTTTTTAAAATAAATTTCAGTCTTCTAATGGTATCATATTTGAAATATGAAAAAAAAATCTGAATGATTTCAAGGCAGTTCACTCTGTAACAACTGTTACGTTCTGCCTGCTATGAATTGTCAGAGATGCACTCATGTGTCTTTTAATAACAACCTTGGAAACCAGTCATTTTTTTTCAGTTGTTCCCTAGATGCTGATCACTCCTCCCAGCTAACTCCTCCTACCATACAACATGTTTCTAGGAAGCTCCCTATGGATCAGGTGTATCTCTGTCTCCAGTAGCACTGTATCCTGACAAGGGATAAACTTGTAGGTAAAGTCATTAATGAAAAATGAGACCAGGTCTTGTTCCAGGATGAGGGCAGCAATTGTAGCCCTTGGCAACATTAGGAGGGAGGTGAAGTCTGTCTTCACTGGTTTTACTGTCCTCCTCCCCTCCCTCTTCTCTGCCCTTAAGCCAGCAACACAGTCCTCCCAACCCCCATATCTACCCGTTCCTGCACCAGAGCAGGGTCTTCTAAGTAGAACCACAAACGTGAACAAAGAAACAGGAGACTTGTGTTCCAACCTGGACTTTATCTAGCTGTATGATTTTGGAGAAGTCACTTCTCTCACAGTCTCAGTATCCTCATTAATAAAATGAAAGAAAGACGATCAAAAGAACTAAAATGTATAGAGCTCTTCCCAAGTGCAAGACACTGTGCTTGAGGCTGTTTCTATCAATCATTCTTTTAATCTTCCCACACAGTTATTACAATGCTTACTTACAGATAAGTAATGTGAAGTTCTGAAGGGTTATGTGACTGGCTCAAATATGCAAAGCTTGTGAGTGGTAGGAGAGGGTTCTTTATTCAGATTTGCATGTCTGACTACATTGCTCCTGGGGGCTTGGCACAGATAGTCCCTAAGGCCCCTTCCACTTTTGACATCTTAGAAGCCTATGAAATCCTGCAACTGTCTGCTTCATCTTTTTAAGATGCCAGTTCCATAAACTTTTGTGAAAAGGACAAAGTTGGGTGACATAAACTGGAGATACTTTAAAGGGAAGTTGGTACCTAAGTATAACAGTATGTAAACCAGACAGACGAGACCTGAGTAGGACTTTAAAAGAGAATTAAAATAATGTGCCAGCTAAATTTTAAAATGCCCACCTCCACTCTGTAAGAGAAAGGGAAATAAGCTGTATGGAAGCTAAGATTCTGTAACTCACTACCCCCTGCCACCTTCAATAGAAGAAAGGAACTGGTTTGTCTCCAGGCAGCTTAATGGACCAAAAGTGGATGCTATGTTTTCTCACCAACTGAACAAGATTGCCAAACACTTCTCTAACTTTGTTTACTTTGTTTTCCCTGTGTCATCTTATGCCATTGTCACCCCTTGCTCTCTGAACTTTCTAGGCCAGGGGTGGGCAAACTTTTTGACTCGAGGGCCACAATGGGTTCTTAAACTGGACTGGAGGGCCGGAACAAAAGCATGGATGGAGTGCTTGTGTGAACTAATATAAATTCAAAGTAAACATCATTACATAAAAGGGTACGGTCTTTTTTTTTTTTAGTTTTATTCATTTCAAACGGGCCGGATCCAGCCTGCGGGCCGTAGTTTGCCCACGGCTGTTCTAGGCTATAGTGTGCACTTGATATTTGAGGGAGGGTAGTAGGATAATTGTAGTGGCCTGAGTCATGATAGTGGCAGTAGAGATAGAGATTTGGGAAGAGAGAAAATCAGCACTGATGAACATCAAGGGCTAGGAAGGAGCAGGTTTCCTATTTGGGTGAATAGAAGCATAGTAGAGCCAGTCCCTGAGATTGTGAATACTGGGCGAAGGGCCAGAGTGGGAGGGAAATTCATAAGTTGTCACAGAAGAGAAGTTTCTCTCCTCTGAAAAGCCCCCCCCCCCTCCATCATGAGTCTCTCCAGTGAAATGAATGCTAAATCATCACTCACATAGGTTTAAACTTGTAATTCAGGTCTACATGATCTCTCCCCAGAATTATAACTAGAGGCCTGGTGCACAAAATTTGTGCAAAGGTAGATTCCCTAGGCCTGGGCTGGCGATCAGGGCTGATCTGTGATGCGACCAGCAGGGTGATCGGGGGCCTCCACTGGCACCGCCTTGGGAGGTGACCGGCAGGGTGATTGGGGGGCTGGCATCGGCCTGCTTGCTGGCTGGCCCTGCCCCTCACCACCACCCACTCGCTGACTGGCCCTGCCCCCTGCCGCTGCAGCCAGCTACCTCCCTCTGTGGGGCGACCAGTGGGGTGATTGGAGGTCCCCGCTGGCACCTGCCTTGGCTGGCCTGGGGCCTGAAGGCTGGGGGCAGCTCCTGCATTGAGCGACTGCCCCCTGGTGGTCAGTGCACGTCATAGAGACTGGTCATTCCACTGGTTGTTCCACAGTTCAGTTGATTTGCATATTAGGCTTTTATTACATAGGATAATTCTAACTTCTGTTCCTGCCTCTAGCCTTGCCCCCTTCCAATCTACCCTCCATACTGCTGCCAGAGGATTCTGATTCATAGGCAAATCTCTTTATATCACTGTCTTTCTTAAAGCCCTTCAATGGCTCCCTATTGCCCTCAGCATAGAGATTCAGTACCCTCGAATGGTGTAAAAAGCATGTCACAAACCCACCTGCTTCTACAGATTTACATCTCTAAACACACCAAACTACTTGGAGTTCCCAGAGAACACTAGAACATTTAATATTTTTGTGCCTTTGTTTATATTGCCCCCTTTACCTAAAATGCTCTCTCCTGCACCTCCAGGGAATATCTACCCAATATTCACAACTCATATCACATATACCTTCCCTCTCAAGCCTTTCCTGACATCCTCACCATGACTTAATTTGTGCCTCACAACCAGTACAAGATCCTATTGTGATACCTATGGCACTTTATAGCACTTAATTGTTATATAGATTTGTGCCCTCACTAGAATAGAAGGACAAGAACTATGCATACAGTTTGGCAAAGTTCACTCTTAGCAAAAGACCATTAAATTAAGGGATGAATGAATGATTAAATGAATAAGCAAATTAATGGAATGATGAACAATGAACAAATGGTGTCAATACTAGCAAAAATAAGATACAACACATTACATGTTCAGAGTGCATCACAATTTACAAAGCACTTTAAACTTTCTACCTAATTTGCCCCTGATAATATTGTGAGGCAGAAAAGGCAAACAGATGGCAACACCACATCCTTCTATAAATGACAGATTTAGGTGACTTTTGAAGGTCACAGATCTAGTACATCAGAGTTAAGATTAGAACTCAAGTAGCCTCAGTTAACCCAGAATTATCTCTTCAGTGGCTAACCAAATGCTATGAGAAAGAAAATTACTAGGTAATAGGAGCTTTTATTCTTTTAACCCCTACCCCCAAAATCCACTTTCTCCATACATTCAGTTTAGCAGCAACCTCTACCACAGCACTTTTAGACTTTTTAACATTTGGCACAAAGTCAGGTCAGTGTTACCTGGCCTTGTCAGCACTCCAAGAGCACAGCAGTACAGGGCTAAGGGGGGACCTCAAATGTTTTGCCCATTGCAAGTCTCATCAGAAAATCAAATACATAACTCTAAAAATATCCCCCGTGATCTATGCATGTAGCCATGGTGTCTGACAAATTCAATTAAATCTGTCATACATCATTCTCCACAGTGTTATTGAGAGAGACATAGTAGTATCGAATTTTAATTATTCAGCTTCTATTGATCCCACCATAATCTGGTGAGAATCATTTGCAAACTGACAGTCCTCTCAGGAGACAGCCACTATTATCTAATTATAAATCTCACAGTGTCATTTGATAAAGGTTAGGATTTTTCTTTCACACACACACACACACACACACACACACCAAAAAAAAAAAATTACCAACAAATTCCTGTATAGAAACCAAAATAATGCACACAGATTTTAACTTAAGCTGAGATAAGTGGAGCCTGGTTTGTGGCATCATTGCCTACCTCTATCACTCTTCCCACACTGATTGATCAATACACTCACACTGAGTGCTTGAGCACTGCCTTCATGCATGCTCCCGAGTGTATGCTGTAGGATTTCTCCACCAAGCCCCTTCATCTCCTACCATCATAACCGAATGGCATACTTATTCCAAAGGGACCTATGATCCAAGATAAGGCTTCTTTGCTCATTATAATCAGTGGCCACCATTTTTGAATTCTCACAAATGTCATCAATGCCTCTATACAGAGGAGTAAAGAGTGGTAGAAATTTCAGGTCCTTGCCAATGGGTGGGGAGAGAGTGGGGAAAAAATACCTAAAGGTACAATTTGATCTGCACCACCTGACCACCATGAAGGACTGGCCTAAGAAGAAATTGTCACCCAGCCAGTTAGTGAATCAGTCAATAATTTTTGAATACTGATTTTGTGCCAGGAACTATGCTAGGCCCTGAGGGATACAGTGGTGAACAAAACATAAACATACTCGACCAGGATTTAAATAATGACTATAATTAATTTATTAAATGATTAAAACATGTAATAACCCATGAAGGAGAAATAAAATGTTGTTCTCACTTAATCTAAGATGCCAATGATTAGGCTGAGAAATGAAAGGTGAGTGGAGTGTTATCTGGGTGAAGAGCGAGGCTTGGAGAGACAAGAGTGTAGATACCCTCTAGGCAGAGGAATGACTGTGAACAAAAGTATCTCAGAACATGAAAGGTGCATGGTAAGGGAGAGGTGGTAGCAATAAAGGATGCTGAATATGGTTGGTATCAGGTGCAACCACTGGTGTGGCCATTGCTAATAGATACTTTCAAGGCTGGTTGCAGTAGGTATGGCTGGTAGGTAGGGTTGCTGGTGATGGGGATTGCCAATAGATAGTTGTTGGTGATAGGCATGGAGTGTGGGATTAGAACTGAATAGTGGTTATGACTGTTGATTGGCATGGCAATTAATGGTATGTATGGTAAGTGTATCATGGCTCTGGTAGAGAACATCACTTATGGCAGTGGGCAACACTGCTGATGATAACTTATGGAGGTGGCTATGTTCAGTTGGCATAGATAGAAAAAAGCAGGAATCCAACTTTATTTTTCTTAGATGGCTACCCAGCTTAAACAACATAATTTATTGGATAAAGCATCTTTTCTCCTCTGATTTGACATATGTAGCATATTTACTATATACTAAATTCCCACATGTATCTGCTGGGAATTATCACCCTGATAATTCCCTGAGACGCTGCCCCACCACAAAGGTCTGTGGGCACCTGCCAGGTGGTGGCTGGCATTGGTGTACCCCGGAACTTTTGTTGGGTGATCTCAGACCCAGCACTGGCACTGAGTTTGAATCATTCAGTCTGGCGAATACCACTTTTGTCCCTACCTGGTGACTCACTGAGAACCTACCTCTTGAAGGTCTCATACCACCACAGGTTCTTTCAGTGACTGAGTGTAACAGATAGCCGGCAGGCAGAAGAAGGTGAAGGCAGAGCTCGAGGCAGCTTGGACCTTTTTGTAAAAAAATATATATTTTTACTGATTTCAGAGAGGAAGGGAGAAGGAGAGAGAGACAGAAACATCCTGCATGCTCCCTACTGGCGATCGAGCCCACAACGTGGGCATCTGCCCTTGACAGGAATCAAGCCTGGGACCTTCTGTCCACAGGCCAACAATCTATCCACTGAGCCAAACTGGCTAGGGCACAGCTTGGACCTTTTGCTAACCTGCCCCAGGGCTTGATGTTGATAGAATCTGGCCTTGGCGTGCACCTTGGCCTTTCCCATGCACACCTAGGCCAAGGACAGGAAGGCACAAACTGTGACTAGCTTTGTAGCTCCAAACAGGTAGCTCAGAGCCAATCACAGACAGTGTCTGACATTGACCTACACTGGAGTCCCTCCCAAAAGGCCCCAGAAACAATGCACTCAGTGGTGGCTTCAGGCTACACCATAGCAGGACTCAATTAGCCCCACAAGTAGCACATCCAAAAATAAACCTCAGCAAGCACCAGACCCATCTGGGTAAATTCTGCTTCATTTCATCAGCATCTGCATAGCAGCTCATACACTATGGTTGGGATGAATCTTCATAGTTAGCCAGCCTGCGAGTTCACCCTACTCATGGAAGGGACAAAGAAGTTGAGGCTCAACTACAATAAGAGGGCTCAGATAACACACACAAGGAACATTCCTTATGTTGGTGATAAGGGAGACTGTGCTACTGTAGGACACCTACTAAATAAGGCTACCATACCAAGACTGGGAGACATAGCACATCTCCCTAATACACAGAAACAAATACAGAGAGGCAGCCAAAATGAGGAGACAAAGAAACATGCCCTGAATGAAAGAACAGGAGAAATCTCCAGGAAAAGAACCAAATGTAATTGAGGCAAGCAATTTATCAGATACTGAATACAATACAATGGTTATAAGGATGCTCAAGGAATTTAGAGGAAGAATGGATGAACTTAAACAAAGAGATAGTAAGACTAAAAGAAGGACATACAAACCATAAAAAAGAACCAGTCAGAAATGAAGAATACAATATGTGAAATGAAGAATACACTAGTAGACATAAACATAGGTTAGATGAACCAGAGGATCAAATCAGTAATTTGGAAGATAAAGGTAGCAAAGGTAGCAGAAAGCACCCAATCAGAGCAGCAAAAAGAAAAACTAATTTTAAAAAATGAGGAAAGTTTAAGGGACTTCTGGAACAGCATGAAGCCTAGCTACATCTGCATCTAAGGGTACAAGAAGAAGAAGATAGCCCGGCCTGTGTGGCTCAGTGGTTGAGCATCGACCTATGAACCAGGAGGTCATGGTTCGATTCCCAGACAGGGAACACCCCCCAGTAGGGGGTGTGCAGGATGCAGACAATCAATGATTTTCTCTCATCATTGATGTTTCTATCTCCCTCTCCCTCTCCCTTCCTCTCTGAAATCAATAACAATATATATTTTTTAAAGTAAGAAATAAATTCACAACATTGTTGGAAAGCAACAGGTTGAGCTTAGTCCTTAAGATATTCTTTAATTCCACATCTGTCTTTAGAAGCCAACTGTTCTTTTATGGGGGAAAGAAAAGGCTTTGGCAAACAAGCTTTTCTCCCTAGCAGAGTCTCACATTTCCTGCACGGAACTGTTATGTGTGGGTGAGTGTTCAGTGACATTACGTGTTGCTTTGAAAAGAGAGACATACTGTATGAGTGTTGATCTGGTCCTAGGGCTTTTTTCTTTCTTTTTTTTCTTTCTTGATAGGGATCTCTTGGGCTCAACTTGGATTCTACAGATTGCTCACATAGAAAAGGATGGCAGATAAGTGGCTTGTGATGCTGACCAGTGTTGATAATCTGAGCTCTGATACACAATAAAGATGGAATCAACCCTCCTCCCCCTAAAAAGAAACATTGTTACTGATTAATGGTGGTTTTCTCTGGATGATAAAATTACTGGTAATTTTTATACTCTTTATTTAGATGTCTTTTCCAATTTTTCTATAATGTATATATACTTCATGTGTAATAAAAAAGTAACCAACATAAAAAGTATACACATTTTTATTTATTTGTTAATTTAATTTTTATTGTTTACACATCTTTAATAACAGGACATTTAAGGTATATATGCAGTATTAGCTTATAATACTTATCTGATCATTAGGTCATTAGTTCCATTTGATATCTAGTAACCTATTTTGAGTAAAATTAGCATTTAAACTATAAACTTCTTAACTATAAACATTTTCTCTAAATAGAAATATCTTTCATATTCAATAGACTTGAAAATACCATACAAGATTTTTAAAAATCTGTAAACTGATTAGTGTGGGTAATTATTTCCTTTTGCTGTAGTAAACAACGGGAATATAATACTCCCCAAAACTACTTTTATTCAAATCCCTTTTTTATTTCTTTCCTGTAGATCTTTTCTAAAATAATAAATGTTATCATTTACACACGCACACAAGAAACATTGTTAGATGACTAAAATTTGAGGAATTCCTGAGAAACTGACAGCCAATCAACCAAACTAAAGATGAAAACAGCAGCCTAGGAAGCATGCAAATTTAGTACTAAGCACTGTTTTTCTAAAAGATAGAAGCTACACAAAGGGTACAATCACACTTGGAGGCTATGAAATATGGGAAAGGAGAAACTAACAAGGGGATTAAAAGGGTCACTGAAATTATTGTAGCAGACAAACTGGCCAACCTCTATGCATTTCCCATCCCCAGTGTAAGTCTGGCAATAGCAGTGAGGGGGGGTGGCAATCTGTCTTGGGGAAGGAGTTGTACTTGAGTCAGGGAGACATAATAATGTCTCTGGAAGGAAAGGGGTGTGGCCACGTCATAAATGCCAAATGTTAAAATATCCTGCCTATCAACACATTCCATTCATCGTCTACTGATACTGAAAACAGATCACAGACCCCAACAGGCATTTCCCAGGGAACTACATACACAGGAGCAGTAAACATCTAGCAGGGAATCTCATCAATAAAGATAAATTTTTTAATAAAGAATTACAAAAATATCACAACAAGCTAAAGGATATGAAGGAAAAATGCAGAGATGGAGAGAAATGCATTGCAGGCAGAAGGAAATATATCAATGAAAGCATAGGGGTAAGAAAGAAATAGGATATGTTTCAAATAAAGAGCAAAGAATGCAAGAAGGAAACAAGCCTGGAAAGGAAGGCTGGAGCCAGATAGTGGAGGCCTTCAGATGCCAAGTAAGGTAGTTTGGCTTTTATTCTATAAACAATGAGGATGCAGACAGTGGCAGTTTATGAAGAGGAAACTGACATGATGACATCTGTGTTTTAGAAAGAAAACTCCGATGGACATGTGGAGTGTAGATAGAGGCAGAGGGAGTAGAGCCAGTTAGGGAGCTCCTGCAACAGACTATGGATGACCAAGGCCTAATTGAGGACAGTGACAGTAGTAGATAAAAGAAGAGAAAAAAAATGAAAAATGCTGTTCATGTATCTGTAATTGATCAGGTTTCAGAATTTGAGCAAATGAGGGAGATGCTAAGTTGCACTTCTTGTATCATTCACTGAGTTAGGGAACAGGAAGAGAACTACATTTGGTATGTGTTTGTTTTATCATTGTTATTGTTTGGAGATGAGGAGTTCATTTGGGGATAGTTTGAGGTGCTTACAGGATATACAAATGAAAATGTCTCATAAGCTGTTAGAAGTTCAAATCCAGCCCTGGCCAGTTTGGATCAGTGGTTAGAGTGCTGGCCTGAGGATGGAAGAGTTTCAGGTCCAATTCCCAGTCAAGGGCACATACCTCAGCTGCAGGAGTCAACCAGTCAATGTATCTCTCTCACATCCGTGTTTTTTTTTTCTCTCTCTCTCCCTCTCTCCTACCCTCTCTAAAAGTCAATGAAAAAAATATCCTCGGGTGAGGATTAAAAAAAAAAAGAAGAATAAGTTCAAATCCAAATTTCAAGAGAAACCTAAAATATATAGATTTGAGAAATCTTTTGCAAGAGTGGGTTAGACTAGCTGCCAGAGTGAATGAAGTGAAGAAGGAATGAGGACACTAGGCCAAAGGTTTCAAATGGGAAGCAGTTATCTTAGAGGCTTACTTGAGTTATTTTCAGTAAAGTACCATGTGGAGCAAAATAAAATATTTTTTGTTTTGTTTCTACTAATTAGAACCGAATAAATTGGTCAAGTGATCATGGGAGTAACTCACTAGAAACAAATTGGTGTAAGAAAGAGTATTTTTCCTCAATAACAACAAGAAAGATGTCTTGGCTGAGTAATGTTGACATAAGTAAAACTGTACTTAATGTTAGAGTTAAATCTTTATTTTGTAGTTGGGGAAACTCAAGTACAAAAAAGTGAAGTGATTCCTCCAAAAATCGCACAACCAGAGTCAGAGTAAGACTAGAATCCAGTTATTTTGCTTTATAATCCAGTTACTCATATACTTTCCCCACCCCCATCCCACTAACTTACACTGCCCTCTCCTGTGAGAACTAATAATTGACATGTTTGATTACTGCATATGATTCTAAGAATTGAAACCATAATTGAAAGTGTTTGGAGAAGGCAAGACATCATGTAACAGGTTGTCAGTTTGTCTATTTAATATGTAGTTAACTGTCAATGATCTCTGCTAAAAAGAAAGCCATGGCAAGGAGAGTCCAAAAAAATGGCTACATTTCAAAATCATTTGTTTTGATTTTAACATATATTTCTTTTTTTCCTCAGTTTTCTTTTTTTAATATTTATTGTTAAAATATTACATATGTCCTTTCCCCCCATTGACCCCTTCTAGCCTGCTCCCCCAACCCCAACCCATCCTAGGCCTTCACCATCCTATTGTCTGTGTCCACGGATTATGTATATATGCATGCAAGTTCTTTGGTTGATCTCCTCACCAGCCTTCCCTCTGAGGTTTGACAGTCTGTTCCGTGCTTCTATGTCTCTGGATCTATTTTCTTCATCAGTTTATTTTATTCATTAGATTCCACATATGAGTGTGATCATGTGACATATATATCAAGTGAGAGAAGATGATTTGGGGCTTGAGGTCTGTTGAGTTTGAGGTCCTTGCATCATTTAGCACTGCATTTAGCATCCAGAAAAGGTTCACTTAATACTTGTCAAAACTCATTAATGTACACTTAAAAAGTATGCATTTTATTATATGTAAGTCATACCTCAATAAACTTGTAGGTAAGGAAGTAGAGACAGTGAGTTTACCTGTTATCTGATACATTTTGACTAGGAAGGGGAATACAAATGAAGGACAGTTTCTGTTTCATGTTAAGGAATCAACTCTACTTGAGGGTGATTAAATACTGAGATGAGAGAAAGAGATTGAAGATACAGAAGACAGCCTTTTGTAGTCCCATCATCTTTTCCAACAATTCCAACTTCATGCTTCCCTAAAAGATGGGGGTCTCCTTGTAATGAAAACTGTCAAGATTTGACTGTTTTATATAATATCTGGACTTTCTTTTTTTAAATTTTTATTGTTGGAAGTATTCCATATGTCTCCTTTTTCCCCCCATTAACCTCTCCCAACTGGAAATCTCAAACAGACCTAAAGCTTGTCTCTGGGCACCATATGTGAAATACTCTACTTTCTAGCAAACCTCAGTTAATGAGCTAGACCTTGATTATGGGTTAGAATTGGAGAGTCACTCCCCGCTTTCACTGCTTTTGACATGACTGCCTTTTAGGTATTTAAAGATAGTTTTCCCCAACACTTGTACAAATATTGGAAGTAAGATTCTGAACTTGCAATAAATATTATTGAACTATCAAGTGTGGCTTACTCTATTTTAAATCTTCTTTGTCCAGTTTGTTGTTAAACCTCTGATACACTTTACTCACCAACATTTGGACCGGATTGAATTCTGAAAAGTTTGTTTTGGTTACTCAGGATGAACTTCTTTCTCAAAATGCATTTTAGTTTTCAGCATCTATGTGCTTACAAAGTTTCACAAGTAAGATCCACAATTAAACCAGAGTTACCAAAGTCAAAACCCAAAGGAATGACTATAACAGGTCTGCTAGAAGGAAGTGTCAGACATTGTGAGGTAAATGATTTAGAAATCAAAGGGGTTTTCAGTATTAGGTGTCATTTTCTTATGGCCATTGGCCTTGGAGTCTTAAACATAAAAAAGTAAAGTAAAACAAACTAGACAAAATTTTATTTATTTATCCCTTTATTAAATAAAAAAATGCCAGAAACATTTTCAAAGAGACCTTATCACTTTTATCCTAGCTTCTATCCTCAGAGTTAGCAGCAAAACTTATATTCTTACTCCAGCCCTTTGGTTTCTAGTTAAAAACATGTATATAGCATTTATCATATGAAACAAGTCACTCCTTTCCTCTTAGCAAGGTAAGTTTAGATTTTTAGTAGAAGTAATGAACACCCTTACCTTCTTTTCTGGTCCCTTTTATGACCCATAATTCATATATCTCAGGTAGCTGGCCAGGGTTAGGCACTCAACCTGTGACAAGGTTTAGTATTCAGCCTATGATCATGATTAGGGCCTCAGACTGAAACTACCCTTAGAGTTAAAATTTATATCCTATGCCCAGTCTATACCTGTGAGCAGAGTAAAACTACCTGGCCCAAATTGGAAGAAACCCACAACCTTGGTCTCATTAGCACAAGATTCTGACCAGCTAAGTTAACCAGCCAGAGTCTGCTCCTTTCTGTTGTTCCTACCCATAATTTGAGTACTTCTTGGTTTTCTGAACTCCAAATATATTTTATTTCCCCCTATGCTATACTTCCCTAATTGGTTCTTTCCTCTCTGTCTGTTGTCTGTGTTCCTTTTTAACCTCCCTCCCTATGTGGATACATGCATGTATACACACACATTTTGCAAGTAGCACTGTTAAGGCTTAAAAAAATTTGCAACAATATCTAGATTTTCAACTGGAAATCTTAATCAAGTCAAGAAATATGCACACTGCTTCTTTAGGATGGTTATAGGGCAGTTTATCCCTTTCAGAAAGGAATTCATTTAAAAAGTCTCTTTGCAGGGCAATGACTGTACTAGACGCTAAAGTGAGAGGAGATGGGAAGGTAGATTTGGCATCATTCAATTGCCCTGTGGGCTGCTTTGCCTAGCTCTCAGGCCACAGACGGCCCCTGATACCATACCCCAGAACCCAAACAGCTCATCCGAATAAAAATGGTATGACCAGCTCCAAAAACGTTTAATCTTTTTGTTTGAATAGTAACTCAATGTGAGCATAATATATCAAGAGGAATATTTAGATTACAAAGCATAAATATTGCTGTTGTTGGTGATGATTGTGATAATTTTAAATCATTTGGTTTTAGATCAGGACAGTATTTAAACTCTCTTTTCTCGTGGTGGGCCAGTCTCTATCCCAATGACTACCACCTTTTTCCCAGCTCCTTCAATTCATCAATCCTATGTTTATTTCCTCGGGGATAGATTAAAATAAAAGCGTTGGTCAGCTTTACAGCCTAAAAGCTTAGGTTATGAGGGCACCAGATAGAACAGAGGAGAAAGTCAACACGTTTATTTAGGAGGAAAGTATTTCATATTTCTTCACACTGGAAAATATCCTTCACTGTGAGAAGAAAAGAGACAGGAAAGTTTTGAGACTCTAGATGTGACTGGAACCCAGAGAAAGAGTCTGTGCAATCTGCTTCCTGGCCAAAAGCAAAAGGAAATGGAAAGGAATGAAATTTCAGAACCTGATCTTTGTCTGGAAGGAGCAGAATGATTAAAAAGTCCTTAAATAAAACATGAAAGTATCAGAGAAAGCCATTGGAACTGAAGGGTGCAGGTGGAGGAATGTCAAAGGGGCAACCTGCCTGGTAGATGACATGGCCGATCAGATAACTTCCCCTGTACGTGACCCTAGGAGTAAAGGGAAGTATACCTGAATAGAATAATGTTGAGTGTTGCCAGCTGAGGGGTATAAGGACTCAAATAGAAATTAAGTTGTGCTACAGAAACCTGAATTTGTGGACTGAAATTTGAATCTACCACCCCAATATATGGAAGATGACTATGTCTGAAGTAATCCACTTCATGGGCTCCTTAAATTTAGTTGAAAGTTGATCCTTTGGGTAGTATTATTGAATGGTGTCAACCCTCATAATTATATCACACAGTTGGTTAGAAAAACAGAGGACCTAAAATGACACCTCACAGGTGCACATATTATCAACTTCTACCTGCATGTAAAAATTAGACAGCAATTAAATTAGGGCTGTGATGCATGTGGATGGTACAATTTTTCCCAGGAGAAACTGTCTGTCAAAATGTCACTATATATATGAAGGTGACATCAGATACTTGTACAGTGTAACTCATTTTCTCATTAAAAATCTGATCACAGACATACAGTAGTATTTAACTTATAGTCCTAGACACACAGAAACATGCATACATAAGTGTATACAACACATTGCTCAAAATCATACCCTCCAGATGAATACAAATAAATCCCTGTTTTAATTCTGAGCTTAGGTAATTCCAGGTATGCTTTGAAACTGCTAACTCAAATATCAACTATAGGTGACCATCCCTTAAATGTTTGTCTCAGACTCGCTTGCCTAACTCTTTACAGGGGCCTGTTACTGTCACTCTCCCTCTTCATATCTAACCTCTTCCTCTCATGAGTTTTGTCACTTCCAATCCAGAAGTAAATTAAGACCCACCTTCCCCAACTTCAGATGAGTTGCCCCTATTTTTCATTTTCTCAATTCTGATGTCCAGGCAATTTTTTCATACTTTCTCCTCTGTCAATGGTTCAGTCCTCTCCCCACAAAACTATCAGCACTGGGCATTGTAATGATTTACTAGAATAAGTTTCCTTCACTGGTTTCAAATGGCTATTATTTTCTCTAATTTATAAGGTTCAACCTAAGGAGGCAGCATAATGGAATGACACAAAGCAGTGGACATTAAGTGCTCACATTCAAAAAACTTAAAATTCAAGTATTTTTCTGCCATTTACTAGCTGGGCACCTTTTGACAAGTCACTTTGCAATTCTCAGGCCTTAGTGTCCTTGTTGATAAATTTGAGGGTTGAATCAGACCAACATTCTGTAAGCTGAAGACCTGTATGGTCAACTAGCATACTAATATATTTTGTTTGACCTACACAGTGTTTAATTTTTTAATGATTATAGATGGAGAATATATGCTCTACTTCCCCAAAGTGTCTACCAATTCCTACTACCTCCCACCCACCAGCTTCACATATGGGCATTTGCATTTAAAACCACTGGATCAGGAAGATGGCTGTGGAGTAGGTGGAAGCTACACTCACATCCTCACAAGGCCAAACTGAATTTACAGCTACATTATAGGAAAATAAACCTGAACAACCAACTTAAGGATAGCTGAACAGAAGTCTTATAACCAAAGATTTACTGAAGAAGCCACAGACTGGTAAGAAGGGTGGAGACATGGAAAGGGCTGGCCCCTGACCTCGCGTGCAGTGGCTGAGAAACTGGAGGGATATCGCGGCTGCAAAAGTCCCTCCTGAGGAATGTGGGGTCTCAACCTCACACTGGGATCCCCAACCCAGAGCACCGGAGGCAGGAAGAGGACCCTGTATAGCATCTACAGTGAAAATAAGCAGGGGCTTTAAGGGAGAGATCGACAGTAATACAGTCATAGTAGGGAATTTAACACCCCATTGATGTCAATGGATAGATCTTCCAGACAAAAAAGAAAAGAAAACAGTAACCTTAAATGACACACTGGACCAGATGGATTTCATTGATATTTACAGAACATTTCATCCCAAAGCAGCAGAATATACATTCTGTCCAAGTGTATATGGAACATTCTCTACAATAGACCATATGTTAGGACACAAAACAAGTCTTAATAAATTCAACAAGATTGAAATCATATCAAGCATATTCTCTGTCCACAATAATATGAAACTAGAAATAAATTACAAGAAAAAAACTGAAGGACACTCAAACACATGGAGGCTTAATAACATGTTACTAAACAATGAATGTGTCAACAATGAGCTCAAGGAAGAAATCAAGTTACCTTGAAAATGAACACACAAAACTATGGAACAAAGAGAAGGCAGTCTAAAGAGGGAAGGTCATAGCATTACAGGCCTATCTCAAGAACAAGAAAAATCTCAAATAATCTAATTTCATACCTCATGGAAATAGAAACAGAACAAGAAAGTGCAACTGAGTAGAAGGAAGTGAACGAAGGGGAGAGAGAGAGAGAGAGAGAGAGAGAGAGAGAGAGAGAGAGAGAACAAGCAATAAGAGTGCATTAGAATGGCAACAGCAGTTTGATGGAAAACAAACAAACACAAGTGCCTAGAAGAGATAGAATGTATAACATGAAAACATGAATGTTTTTCTCCAACAGTAAGGACTGGATTTTCCAAGAGCCATTCAAATTCTTCTGCCCAGTTCCCCATGTGATCTATTACAAATGTGGGGGTATAATCTATATATATAAAATGCTAAGTGACCAGCCATACATCCATCTGACTGGCCAACCAGCCGGCCAGTACAGACGACGTGCACTGGCAATTTAAAAATAAATGTTGACTTGCACATGCGTGACACATATAAAGCTCTCACTGGCGCCAGTCGCACGCCTGTTTTGATCTGTTGTTGTCAATCGTGAATTTGGTTGACACTTCTATAATAGAGAACAGGTGAACAGCGATATTAAAATATTTCTTCTAATTAATTTCCTTTCAATGTGCACGAATCCATGCACTGGGCCACTAGTATTAATATAAACAACAACAGGAAAAGCTAGCATTTATTAAATGCTTACAATAGGCCAAGAACTTTATAAAAGCTCATTTAATCCTCACAATATTCTTGTGAGAGAAGTATTATCATCCCCAATTTATAGATAGGAAAACTGAGTCTCAGAGAGCTTATATGAAGGGTCCAAGGTCAAACAGGTTAGGAGCAGAGTACTGACTTGAACCCATATTTGACAGACTAAAGAAAAGCATTGTGTTATATTGCCTCTCACCTCATCCACTGATCAGCCTAAGGTTAGCTATAGTTCTTGTCTGTCTTCCTCCAATCCTGTCAGTGATTTTATAAACACGGATTATCTCTTTGCTTTTAAAAAGATGCAGTTTTTTCAGTCTGAAATCTGTTTTCATAAGTTTGGGCTCATCCCTTTCACCCATTCCATCAAGTGTGTGGCTGTGTGGGTGTGTGTAGGTTGGTGTTAGGTGTGAGAGAAAGGAAATGGGGGGGGGAAGATGGGGGTAAAACAGGGCTGTTCAGAGGTAGGCTTGGACACATTCCTTTGTGGCTGGATGCTGCACTCACTTCCCTTTTTGTTAGGCAAAACTCAACCTACAGACTCTAAAAGCCCCCAAGATTTGGCAATAGGAAAAAGCTGAGGCTGAAGTGGCCTGGGAGCACTGCTGTCCACCAAATGGGAGATTGGGATTCAGGGCAAAATCTGAGGTTTCTTAGAAGCCCCTGGGTAAGAGTCCTCCCTTTGGAAGAGGGCTTGCTCCACTGAAGGACACTGGCTCTTCCTGAAGGCGCCTCCTAGACATGACCTCTGTTTTGGCCTGTCTGTTCTTTCCATTTGGGATGAAAGAGCCTCCCCAGGCAATCACCCTCAATCTCCCACTTTTGGCCCCCTGGGGAGGTGGGAGAAGACCAGAAGACCGAATCATTGAAGGAAGGGCCTGCCCCCTTCTGCTCCTGGCCAATTACTCTGAGCCTAAGCAGCAGCCCTGTTGGAGGAAGGTTTGATGAACTATTCATCACACTCCTAAATAATTAATTTTCCTTTGAGAGCAAGCAGCCCACAGGAACTGTAAGGTTTTCTCAAGTTGACATCTTTTGAGAGATGAAAAATAAAAGTTCCCTTTTAGAGAAACCGCAGTTGCTTCATATGCTGTTTTCTGCATCCCCCTCCCAATGTTGTAGGGCTCCTCTGCTCTGCTCCATTCCTTGTGATTGGTCTCCTATTGTTTTCTTTGCTTTTTGCTATACAAACAACTCTGCAATGTAGGATCTCCTTGCAGACCCGCCCCCCTCAGCACTATCCCTTTCTCCCCAGGCTTCATGGGCTTCCAGTGTATAACAACCAACTGCCTTTAAATTGAGGCCATAAGAACAAGAGGTGGGCACAAGCATTTGGGGGGCAGGGGGGTAAGGTTGTGTCCAATGAGATGTGTCCAGAGCACTTCAGGGAGTTCAGGATATCCTCTTGGTCTGCCTTTGACTTCCCTGACACAGCTCCACTACTTGTCATTCTGCAAACATCTTCTCTCCCCTTCCTTGATTTTTAGCGAAACCTCCACTGAGCTCTCCTCTGCGCCAGCTAGGGCCAAACGCATTGTATGAGACCTTTCTTCCTCTATCCCCAGCCACCTGCACACTCCAGAGGACCCATTTTATATACAGGAAGCAGGCTACAGGGGATTGTGAGAATGGAAGATAGCAGGCTGAGGCTAATTATCTACTCTGGTATTGACCCTGCCTCCTCCTGCTGGCCTTACAGCTCTGGGGCTCTGACTGTGCCCTGGCAACAATAACGCCCCTCCCCACCCGCCAGACTTCAGAGACTGAGTAGAGCAGTTCTGTGCAGGAGCCTCCAAACCCCCACCCACACTGACCTTTCCCTAGTATCTTTCTCTTTTCTCTTGCCTGCACATGTTATAGAAACCACAACAGATTCAGAGCCAGAGTTAATAAAAGAATTTAGGGGGGAGAGAATAAAAGGACACATGACCCCAAATAGTTTAGCCTTCAAACTCATCCAGCTTTAACAAAATATCACCAAAGAAAATAAACATAATTAGAAATTTTGCTTCCTTAAAAAGCAGAAATCCTCACTGATCAGGGCAAGCAGCTTGAGGTATGCCTCCCTTTGAGCAGATATAATGAGGAAATTGAGTTTCTAAAATACTTTCCTTTTAGAGCCAGTTGCTCTATTTTATTTCAAAAATGTACCAAATGTGCTTACATTTGTCAGCTATGCACTAAGTTTTTAAGACCAGGATTGCTTTAACAAGAGAAGTTGGTTGATATAAAAGGAAGTTCAAAAACCTAAATCTCTAAAAGTACTTAAGAGTAGAGTATAGTAGCCCAAGACATAAGTGTGGCTTGGCACATGCTACTAGCAGATCGAGAAAGTTTCAAGAATACTGTCACCTCAGTGCTATGTTTCCCCTTCAAGGTAAGGATATAATTTAACAACAGCACAGGGGGATAAATGGACATTTAACTTGGATGAGACACAGAGTGCCATATATTTAGTCATTATTTCTGAGTGTATCTATGAGGGTGCATCTGGATGAGATTAACATTTGAATTGGTAGACTGAGTAAAGCAGATTGCCCTCCCTAATATGGAGAGCCTCATTTCATCAGCTGAAGGCCCAAATAGAACAAAAGGGCTTACCTTCCTGATGAGAAGGCTTAACTTCTCCTGCCTGAACCCTTGAGCTGGGATATTTGTCTTTTCCTGCCTTTGGACTTGAACTGAAATGTTGGCTATTCTTGGGTCTTGAGCCTGCCCATGTATACTATCAGCTCTCCTGAGTCTCCAGCTAGCCAACTATAGATCTTGGGACTTCTCAGCCTCCACAATCATGTCAGTCAACTCCTTATTCTCTCTCTCTCTCTCTCTCTCTCTCTCTCTCTCTCTCTCTCTCTCTCTCCCCCCTCCTTTCTCCCTCCCTCCCTCCCTCCCTCCCTCCCTCCCTCCCTCCCTTCTTCCTTCCCTCCCTCCCTCCCTCCCTCCCTCCCTCCCTCCTTCCCTCCTTCTGACCCTGGAGGGCTCAGCTTAACTATCACCTCAGAAGACCTAAGTTACCTATTTCTTTGCTCTGTTAGTCTTTCACATCACCCTCTTTTATTTCTGTCATAGCAATTATCAGTTTATTTTTTTTGTTTGCCTATATGATTATTTATGTCTTTCCCCACCATTAAAAAGTAAATGGATTAAAAGGATGGGACTGTCCTGGTAATAGATATGTCCCAAACAAATAGCATAATACTTGACACACAGTAGACCCTCAATAAATATTTATTTATTTCACTGATCTTGAATACATTCTGAGTTCTAGCTCTGTCTCTGTCACTATATGACAACTTTGGCTTTGGGCAAGTCCTTTCCTCTCCCTTGAACCTCAGTTTTACCATCCAAAAGATGATGATGTGGAACTAAATTATCTGTGATTTCTTTATCAGCTTTATAATTCAATCAATAATTTTATAAATTAATATATATTGCAGCCACTTGCCAAAAGGATCAGAGAATAGAGTAGCAGGCATTATCATCATCATAATCATATCATCTAACACACAGTAAACATTTATTCAAGCCTACTCTGTCAGACTCTATACTAAATGTTCAGAATAAAACAATTGATAAAGAATTTATATCCTTCCCTCATACGGATGGTAGTCTAATTTAATTAGGGAGATATTCCATATACATGCAAAGTAACAATAAAAGTGCTATGCTAATTGTCAATAATAATAATAATAAATACTTTTAAAAAATATATTTTATTGATTTTTTACAGAGAGGAAGGGAGAGGGATAGAGAGTTAGAAACATCGATGAGAGAGAAACATCAATCAGCTGCCTCCTGCACACCCCCCATTGGGGATGTGCCTGCAACCAAGGTACATGCCCTTGACTGGAATCGAACCTGGGACCCTTCAGTCAGCAGACCGATGCTCTATCCACTGAGCCAAACCAGTTAGGGCATAAATAATTTTGATAGCAGATAAAATCTATTGAGAGCTTACTATATACCAGACATTATTCTAAAAGTTTCACATATATTAAGTTAAATAAAGCCTCACAATAATCCTATGAGAAAAGTATTATTTTTAAGAGCTCTAAGAAATAGGTACTAGTTTTACTATGTCTACTCATAGATATTAAGGGCTACTAGAATGCAAGAGAAGAACTCACTGAGGACTGAGTATAGGAAATCTTGAAAAAACAACACAGGAACTGAGCTTCAAGTAAAGAATGGGATTTAGACAATTGTAAAAGCTCAGGTGGATATTGGTGCATGATAGTAAATATCCTCAACTTAATCATATGAAGATGCCAATTACAAATGTGGTTCCAGGTATGGTAACTTTATTAGATAAAGTCAAAATATTCCCTGGCACCTGATATATAGGTATTGACCTGGAAAATCCTTTCCTTTCCATCTCAGTCAGCAAGGAAAATTACAAGCAGTTTAAATACATGGTAGAAACAATACTATATCTTCACTATCACACCCCAGGGTGGTGTCAGTTCTCCTGTTCTCCATCATAACATAGTCCAGAGACCCCTTAATATCATGCTGCTCCATTATAAGATAACATATGGCTAATGAGCTAAAAGTAGCAAGAATCCTATATGCCACTATAAGATATATATATATGATGTCAGAGGGTAGAAGATAAAGTCTGCAAAAGTTCAGGGGCTTGCCATATTGATAGTATTTTTAAAAGGTGCAGTGATCTGGATATCCTTTCTAAAGTATGAGACATGTTGTTATACCTTGTACTGCCCACAGAAGGAAGGGGCACAATACTTGGCAGGTCTCTTTGGATTTCAAAGGCAAGTAAATAAATTCTACATTTTGAGGGACTGTTGCAACACATTTACCAGGTAACCCATATGACTACTATCTGCCTTAGGTTTGGCCAATGGGGAGCCCGGCAAGGAGACTGGATGGAGGTAGGGTTGTGAGGTGAGGTTATTTATTCCCCTAGCTTACTTTCTGCTACGTTGACTTGGTCTGATTGTCCCTCTAGGCCAGCAGTTCTCAACCTGTGGGTCACGACCCGTTTGGCGGTCAAACGACCCTTTCACAGGGGTTGCCTAAGACCATCCTGCATATCAGATATTTACATTACGATTCATAACAGTAGCAACATTACAGTTATGAAGTAGCAACAAAAATAATTTTATGGTTGGGTCACAACATGAGGAACTGTATTTAAAGGGCCAGAAGGTTAAGAACCACTGCTCTAGGCAAAGATAACTGGACCCTCATATCAGCCTCCTCTACACGAGTCTCCCCTTCTGGATGCCTGTAACAGCTCCTTCCTCTTGCCCCTTCAACTTAAAGATAATAACAGCTCCTTTTGGTATTACTATGCTACTCTTTATGGATACTTTATCCCCACACCTCCATAAATAGTCCATTTATAAATAGACCCTCTTCAAATTATCCTAATCTGAATGTCCCATATATTTCCTATTAACATATACTGATTAACACAACTAGGAAGTGGGTTTTACATTTGTGCTATATATACTATATAGTCTAGGTATCATGGTTAAGAACTTGGGTTCTAGAGTCAAACTAATCAATGTTTAAATCACAGGTCTCTCATTTACTAACCTGTGTGACTTTGGACATTTTTTTTTTACCTCTGAGCCTCAGTTCTATCTACAAAATGGGAATAATACTAGTATTTACCTCACAGATTTGTTATGAGGATTAAATAAGACAATATATGTAAAGATCTTGGCACAGTGCCCAGCATGACATACATATTCAATAATGTGAATTATTCTTATTCTTTTTATAGCTCACAGCATTCTCAGAGGAAGGAAGTACAGTTTGAAAATTCATTAATTAGGGTCCTGTTTACAGTTTTATTGTTAACTATAATTGCTTGTTTGAAATAGTCTCCTGACTTCATTAAAGTAATTATTGCCTGTCAGTAAATGATGGGTTTAAATTTCTGCACATATGCTAGAATTTTATGCATCTTGCACTTCACAGCAGGAACCCAGTCTTAGACAACACTTTCTTGCTCTGACATCTGCACTCAATGCATAGGGTCTTATTTAAGCAAAGACATAATTATCCTTCAAAATAAAAATATAAATATGATTGTATATCTCATATTTGTTAACTTGTTCCCTTACTGTGAATATTCTACTGATATTATCATTATTGGACTGTCAGCAATACAGCAAGTCAGCAAGTTGTGATGCAAGATAAGGAACTAGAACTCCAAGGAACTGAAGTGGGATTGGGGTGAAGACCTTGCTGGCAGAAGAGCTTGTCTGCCCTGGGAAATTACCCAGAAGTATGAGTTCAGGATACAGTTTGGAGTCAGAAATTAAGGGCTCAGGTCTTAAATGCCTTAGCAAGATCATGCAAGGAGGAGTCAGGGAATATATCCAATACTTAAGAAGTACCCATTCAATGCTATGTGCAAGAATTCATAACAGGTAGTGAATTAAGCAGGGACATTGGATAAAGAAAATAAAGACAAGGCAGGGTTCCAAAGTCCAAAGTCTAAAGTCTAAGCAAACATCCTGAACCAAGACATTTATAAGAAAGGGCAAGAGTTCAAGTGCCCAGACAAGCAATTGGGGCAGGCAACATGGAGTGCTAACAGCACAACGGCCTAAGTAACTGAAGTCAAGTTCTCCTTTCTAATCAGGGAGCTTCTGCTATGCTTTCTGCCCTGTGAATGGCCAACCTCAAGTGCACAAATGAAAGGATCTTAACAGTTGCAGGGAACTGAGGGAAGAATAAAGTTAAAATGAGAGAGGTAAATAAATCCTACTATACATGCATAAAATGTACAAGTATAAAAATTTCATGTTGTAAGTCTTCAGTCCTGTCCATGAGCCCAACAGTTTTGTTGCTTGTCTGTTTTCATTTCCCACATTTTATTATTCATAGACTGGAATGCTCTAAGTCTGATAAAAATCAGATGGCTTCCTCACCACCAATAAAGGGAAATACATGCAGCGGGTTTATGAGACTGCAAAGGGAAATTCTAGATACCGTGTCTATAAAACTAGGGGTCAGGTTCCATTCAAGATAGAGGAAAACAGACATAGGCTGTGGGTGAGAGAAAACTGCAACAAAAGACAACTGAGCTCTAGCCAGTTTGGCTCAGTGGATAGAGTGTTGGCCTGAGGACTTAAGGGTCCCAGGTTTGATTCCTGTTAAGGGCACATGCCTGGGTTGCCAGCTCAGTCCCCCATAGGTTGGCATGCAGGAGGCAGCCGATCAATGATTCTCTCTCATCATTGATATTTCTCTCTCTCCCTCTCCCTTTCTCTCTGAAATCAATTTAAAAAAACATATAAAAAAAGACAACCAAAAATTAAACAAACAGAAAAGGAGGTGAGCTTTGTGTCAGGTCGTAACCGCCCAGCCCAACACGCTATCCCAGGAACCCCTGGGTTATGGGATAAAGGGGTGAGAAGACATTAAAAGAGGTAGCCAGATCCTAAAACAAGATTTCAGAATCTTAACAGGTACCAATCTGAAAATTGCTTTACACAAAACTGTGAAATTACTCAACCAAAAGTGGGTTATTTTATCCAAATTGCAAAAGAATTTTACTTTTCTCAAAGACAAAGCCTTCCCCCAGATACACTTAACTGATCATGTGCATCTAAATGTTTGACAAAAATAAGCAATGTACTAAGTAATATTTGTCTACAAATGATAGCCATTAATTTTACATTGTATATGATTTTCAAAATAAATTTGCCCTTGAATATACAATTCCATCATGTATCTTTGGATAGCCAAGTGTTGACACATAACTTAGGTTGGGTTTTTCCAGAAGCTGACCCCGAGACAAGAATGTGAAACAAGTAGTATATTTGGGGGGTGACCACATGAAGTGCTACTAGGACTACTAGGAAAATAGAGAACAGAAGGAACCAATGTAGAGTGATTACTGAGTAGGTCAACATTGTGGGTAATTGGGATTCAGTCCCACTAGGAACCTTTGTAACATACCTCAGAATTATTCCAATAGTGGTGGAGAGAACTGGGGTATTTATTCACCAATTCCCACCAGTTCTTGGTTGAGGGCTGCTTCACTGATTGGGAGAGATATGTTAACTCCCCAGAATAGGTCCTGAAAGCTCCGCATACCAAAAAAAGTGCACGGATAAGGGCATGGTATTTGCAGTTCAAAGTTGTCAAATGGGTATGCACAGAAATGGTGAGTGCCCCAAAAATATGAATAGTGCTCAACATGCAATGTGGCTGCAACGCATACCCAACTTCTTCCAGCTACCTGAAGGATAAAGGAATAAGGAAAAAGGCATTGGAAGGCATCTTCCAACTGTATAATTATTTGATTATATAAAGAAAATATCTAAGGTTGTTATAATTATTATATACTAGAGGCCTGGTGCACAAGCGGGCAGGCCAGAGGGAGGGACTGTGGGAGGTTGGCCGACTGCAGGAGGTTGGCTGTGAGAGCACACTGACCACCAGGTGTCCCTTGGTGGTCCAATGGTCTGGTCATAATGGTTGGTTATGCTTTTATATATAGAGATACAAATATACATTGCTATACACTGAATGTGTGTATCTCCCCAAAATTATTATATTGAAACCTAACCCACAAGGTGATGGCATTAGTAGGTGGGGCATTTGAGATTAGTAGGTGGGGCATTTGAGGTGATTAGGTCCTGAGGATGAAACCATCATGAATGGAGTTAATACTTATAAAAGAGACCCCAGAATGTTCCCACATTCCTTCCATCATGTGATGTTACAGCAAGAAAATGGCCATCTATGAAACAGGAAAAAAGGTCTCATCAGATATTGAATCTGCCTGCACCTTGTACTTGGACTTCCGAGCCTCCAGAACTGTGAGAAACATTTCTTGTTTAAGTCACTGAGTCTATGATATTTTTGTTATAGTAGTCCCAAAGGACTAAGACACATAAACACACACTAAGAGAACTTGGAATTAATGAAAATTTTACAAAAGCAAGGACCATGGATGTCTTGTTCACTACTATAACCCCATATCCACCCTGTGCCCAGTACTATGTCTAACACATAGAAGGCTTTCTGATCAATAGTTGTTGAACAAATAAAAAAGTTGGAAATCATAATAAAAAAAAGTATTCAATTCAATTCATGTTTACAGTTATCTCGTTAACTAGTCATCTACAACCTTTTGTGCAGTTGAACAGAAGTCTCTTTTCTAGCAGAAGTCAGCTAACATTCTACAGAATCACAATTTTAGTGAGAGAAAGAGATCCTCTTTAAGCTAAAAAAATTACTTTGTTTTACAATAGTATGACAGACAGGTTCTGAATTAATTTGGGAATAGTTCTTATCTTTGTATGGTAATTAACTCCAGTTGAATGTTTAGCCACAACACAATGTATGTGTGTATATCTATGCCATGTACAGATACATTTGCATGCATATAAATAAACTGGAGACCATGCAAATGGGTTGATTTTATATCTGTATCAATTTTCTTTTATGGTGCACTCCCAAGTTTTGACAATTGGTTTAGCACAATTTAGCTGCAAGTACTTAAAATATTCTTGAATGTGGGGAAGTAACATAATGCCTTTCCACAAGCTGCAGGAAGAAAGTTCACAAGAAAATTAGGGCAATTTTTCATAGCAACTTGTATATTTACATATCAATAATCCATTTAATGAAGAGCACCAAAAATAGCCGATCCGGTTAAGTCCAGAAGCTGCAAACACAACACATCCTGCTAAATTCAAAACAATAGCAGTTGAACAAGCCTGGTCTGTGTTCTAATATTGGAAAAATCCAATTGTTCTTAAAAAAAAAAATCCTGACTTGCTATCTTCCAGCAAGGAGGAACTGTACTAGTATGCTGATCACATAAGATGTGGTCCTTATCTCAAAATCTCAGCCATTCTAGTGAACTCACTTATTTTCTGAAGTACTGTCCTGGTCCTGACAGTGAATCAATTAGTCATCAGTGACCAAGTGCCCACGGTAAGCTGAACACTGAACTAAACATTATTGAGGGGAGACAAAAGAAACAAGGCTCAGTTCCTGCTATTGAAGATTTACAACCTGTGCTTATATAGGACACACTTTCTGAAATAATAGCAACCGTTAAAAATGTTTACAAAGCAACTCAAGCAGTGCCAATTAAGAGTGAGGAGAGTAAGAGTGAAAGGAATTGAGGTTGAAATCTGAAAACCCATAAAGTGGATAGATGGGAAAATAAATATTTATTGACAAATCTATATATATAAAAGCCTAAGCGACCAGCCGACCGGCCAATAGCTATGACGCACAATGACCACCAGGGGGCAGATGATTCGACCAGTAGCTATGATGTGCACTGATCACCAGGGGGCAGACGGCAGGAGCTGCTGAGCTGCGGTGACTTGGCAGCTGCGGTTCTTGGGTGATGCACCTGGAACCAGAGAGAAGGGAGCCCGATTCCGGGGTGCATCACCCAAGAACCGCACTCTTGCAATCCGGGACCCCTCAGGAGATGTAGGAGAGCCAGTTTTGATCTGATCTCTGCAGGCCAGGCCAAGGGACCCCACCGGTGCATAAATCCGTGCACCAGGCCTCTAGTTTTAAAATAGTTGTACTAGCAAAGGAGTTGCAAATTAGTTGCCTCAAATGGAAGCAGTAGGCTATTTGGCCAGCCCAGTGTGTTTTACTACTCTGTACTTGAATGCCTACAAGTTCTATCACTGTCCTATTCATATCACCTCTGGTAATTTCACACATTTAAATTTCCTTACTGGGATGGCCAGTGATAACATTTGAATTTGCTATTTCCGAATTAGAGGCACACTTTTAAAACTTGCAAAAATGGTTGGGGATCTTGCTAATCAAAGTTGTGGCCCATGGACCAGCAGCAACAGCATTACCTGGGAGCTTGTTAGAAATGCAGAACGTCAGGCTCCACCCTAGACCTACTAAATCAGAATCTGAATTTTAACAAGATCTTCATGCTTGGCCACCATGGCTCAGTGGTTGAGCATTGACCTATGAACTAGGAGGTCATGGTTCAATCCATTGATTCCTGTTCAGGGCACATGCCCAGGTTGTGGGCTCAATCGCCAGTGTGGAGTGTGCAGGAGGCAGCTGATTGATGATTCTCTCTCATCATTGATGTTTCTATCTCTCTCTCTCCCTTCTCTCTGAAATCAATTATATATATAACAAGATCTTCAGTTGATTTGTATGCACACTCAAGTTTGATAACTACTGGTTTAGGACACATGAAAAAAGGGAAAGCCTTACTTCAGCCAAGAGTAATTAAAAATAGGGACTGGGCTACCTACCAACTGATAATATGTGGTGAAAATTAAACCAGCTTCAAAAATATTGAGATCATATGAACTAGATACAGTGTAACTTTTAAAGCAGTGGTTCTTAAACACCAGTGTTCATCAGAATTACCTGAAGTCTTGCAGATTCTCTGTCTCTACTCTAGCAGAGATTCTGATTGATGAGATGTGTGTGTGTGGGGGGGCTTTCATACAAGCACACAGGTAATGCCAAGTGCTATAGATTGAATTGTATCCCCATAAATTCATATGTTGGAGCCCTAACCCACCAGTGAGACTGTATTTGGAGGCATGGCTTTTAGGAGGTAATTACAGTTGAATGAGGTCATAAGTGGGGGCTCCAATAGGATTATTGGTTTTATAAAAAGAGGAAAAGGGAGAGATCAATCTCTTTCTCTTAGCACATGCTCAGAGGAAAGGCCACATGAAGACAAAACAACGTGAACAAACCAGGAACAGAATCCTCACCAGAGCCCAACCACTGAGTTCAGATTTCCAGTCTTCAAAACTGTGAGCAAATAAATGTTTAAGCTACGCAGTCTTTGGAATTTTGTTATAGCAGCCTGAGCTAATGCAGCTGGTCCCCAGACCTCACTTTGCCTTGGATCTTGCTGTATCCTGGCCCCCCTATGGAATGTGGACTACTCCTTGGTATTTTCTAATCCATGGCCTCTGAGGATTTCAGCAAAAGAGCCCAGGAAAGTGCATCCTCATGGTCCTCAAACAGAAGGAGCAGGAGAGCATCAAGGGTCAGTGGTTACCATCAGAGTGGGGCAGCCCAAGCAGCCTGGGCAAAGCACTGTGATGCTAAAGATTGAACAGAGTTCCCACAGGTAAAAATAGAGAGAAAGGACAATCCAGGCTGACCCATCATTTTCCCTCCATGTGCAGTTGTTAGGTGAGCAGGCATTTGGTCTCACATTCCACTCCAGACCACTGCCCTGACATGACCTCTAATCCTCATCTCCAAACAAAGATTGCTGTGGGGATGGAATTCATGGCTTAGCCTAGTCAGGTAACTGGTCTTGGTCATTTTGTTTTTGGCTTGCCCTGGGCTTCTTGCCTTTTTGTAACCTCAACTCAAGTGCACAAATTCTTAGCATACAAACCCTGGTTCTCTCCAACTACCTCCAGTCAAGTTGCTGCATCTCAGAGCTCCTCAACTCTCCCCTGCACTCTAGGTGTCATGTCTCCCCATATTTTCCACCTCCATAGCAATAGAAGAGTTTGAGTCTACTGAAGTTGGGGCAAGTTGATCAGGGAAGGCTGGTACTATAAGGATGAGCGAGATTTCCACAGGCACAGATGGAGGCAAAGAATTTCCCAGTAAGAGCAAAGACAAAAATACTGCAGAACTCTGCCTTTCAAGCTTTATTATACATCAGTGTCACCTGGAAAGCTGGTTATCATGCATATTTCTGGGCTTGTATTATGATTCAGTAGTTCTGAGGTGAGGCCCAAGAGTCTGCATTTTTTAAAATATATTTTATTGATTTTTTACAGAGAGGAAGGGAGAGGAATAGAGAGTTAGAAACATCGATGAGAGAGAAACATTGATCAGCTGCCTCCTGCACACCTCCCACTGGGGATGTGCCCACAACCAAAGTACATGCCCTTGACGGGAATCGAACCTGGGACCTTTCAGTCCACAGGCCGACGCTCCATCCACTGAGCCAAACCGGTTAGGGCGCAGGAGTCTGAATTTTAACCAGCATTTCAGCTGACTTGGATGCAGGTGATCAGAAGATCACACTTTGAGAACCACTATTTGGATCCACAGCTTCAGTAGTGCTATCCTTCTTCACATAGATTTGACAATATACCTCTGATCTCTGGTGTAAATGGGATAAGTGAGCTCTTTCCCTGTGACAGAACAGGGTGAATGAAGAACCCTTTAAAATAATTTTTAAATAAAGTATAGCAACATCTAAAAGAGACGTTTGAGGTAGAGTTTCAGAGACTATAGCCATTTATCCCACACTTCCAATTTCTTAACATCTTAAACCAGAACCTTCTATTGGTTTCCCATATGTGACCTGTTATTTTGCCCCCTCTATGGCAGCTTTTTAAGTTACTTCTCTTATCTGAATCTTTACTCTGCCCCAAGCTTTAAAAAAAAACACACAAAAAACTTCACATTGTCATCAGATCTTTCTTTTGAAAAATCTTATCATGGTTCTTCCCTGCTTAAGAACCTTGTAACAATCATTCTCAAATTGTTCCATGCTCTTATTTTAAAATGCAGGTTATGGGGCCTTCCCCCCGACACACACACATGTGAGCACACAATTTTAATTCTGCTGATTTAGGATAGGGCCCAGCAATATGCACTGTAACAAGTACTCCAAGTAATTCTGATGCAAATTCTGGATACTCTTAAGTGTATGCAGGATCTATCCCAGGAACAATTTTCATTGTTCATTGGGGACTTCAGGAGATACCCTTCAATTCTTAGGACTTTCAAGTTCTGTGGTAGATGCACAGGGGAGATTTGGGGGCCTGAGAATTTCCTGAGCTCAACAAATCCCCCACCCTTGAAGGTTCTTGAGCAAGCAAGCAAAGTGATAAAAATAAAAACAAAACCCTGGAAGTGATTATTTGAGCAACTACACATGAGGACAACCAGAGAGCAGTGGGATTAAATACTTAGAAAAGCTAAGCAGAAGGTGAGGAGCTATAGAAATAAAATCAATAGGTCTCCTAATAGAGTACCTTAGTTTTGTTTGTTTGTTTGTTTTTTATTTGTTTATTGCCTTCAAGAACTCTGATGAGAGTGGAATTCTGAAAAATATGACAGGAGAGAAATAGTCAAAAGCCTTCCTCAGAAAAGGAATGGTCAGATCTCAGGGATCAGCTGCCTCATGAGAATCCAGGCCCAGTGTGTGCAACCACGTTCCTTTCTTTCTTTTGCTACACTTCTAAGTCAGAGTGGAAAAGGTTTAGAGAAAGCAAAAAGAAAGGACAGAAAAAAACCAAGATGGCGGCATAGGTTAACGCCGGAGTTTGCTGCCTCTAACAACCACTTCAAAAATACAACTAAAAGACGGAACGGACATCATCCAGAACCACAGGAAGGCTGGCTGAATGGAAGTTCTACAACTAGGAGGAACCGAGAATCAGAGGAGGCGCAGTGCTGAAGTAAAATACTAAGGTGCGGAGTGCACGTGGCGCGGGCTGGTGGCTGAGGGCGCGGTTGTCTGTTTCAATCCAGAGGGAGCCTCAGACTCAGAGCTCCAGATCCGGGCGAGTCTCTAGGGACCCAGACTCAAACGGGAGAAGCAGGACTGTCTGGCTACGGTCCCTCCGAGGTTTGCAGCTGTTGCTGGGACAGAGAGGCAGAGCCCTGGGGACGGACTGAGAGCAGCCATAACTGCTCCCTCCTCCGCCCTGTTGATCCCGTGGGACCCGCCCTGCCCAAGCCCTGTGCAGAGCCATTTGCCGGATAGCCTCAGGCAAAGGCTAGATTAGCACAGCCAGTCGGCCTGGAGGTCAAATCCCTCTAGTATTAACTATAACAATCAAGGCTTAACTACAACAAGACTGCGCACAAAGACCACTAGGGGGTGTACCAAGAAAGCGTAAAAAATGCGGAGACAAAGAAACAGGACAAAACTATCAAGGGAGGATATTGAGTTCAGAACCACACTTTTGAGGTCTCTCAAGAGGCTTCTAGAGTCTGTCGATAAACTTGATGAGTTGTACAGGAAATCTAATGAGACCCTCGATGGTGTGATAAAGGACCATCTAGAAAGTAAGCATACACTGACTGAAATAAAGAATATTATACAGACTCCCAACAGCAAACCAGAGGAGCGCAAGAATCAAGTCAAAGATTTGAAATGCGAAGAAGCGAGAAACACCCAACCGGAAAAGCAAAATGAAAAAAGAACCCAAAAATACGAAGATAGTGTAAGGAGCCTCTGGGACAGCTTCAAACGTACCAACATCAGAATTATAGGGGTACCAGAAGATGAGAGAGAGCAACATATTGAAAACCTATTTGAAGAAATAATGACAGAAAACTTCCCCCACCTTGTGAAAGAAATAGACTTCCAAGTCCAGGAAGCGCAGAGAACTCCAAACAAAAGGAATCCAAAGAGGACCACACCAAGACACATCATAATTAAAATGCCAAGAGCAAAAGACAAAGAGAGAATCTTAAAAGCAGCAAGAGAAAAAGTTAGTTACCTACAAGGGAGTACCCATACGACTGTAAGCTGATTTCTCAACAGAAACTATGCAGGCCAGAAGGGAGCAGCAAGAAATATTCAAAGTGATGAATAACAAGAACCTACAACCAAGATTGCTCTACCCAGCAAAGCTATCATTCAGAATTGAAGGTCAGATAAAGAGCTTCACAGATAAGGAAAAGCTAAAGGAGTTCATCACCACCAAACCAGTATTATATGAAATGCTGAAAGGTATCCTTTAAGAAGAGGAAGAAGAAGAAAAAGGTAAAGATACAAATTATGAACAACAAATATGCATCTATCAACAAATGAATCTAAGAATCAAGTGAATAAATAACCTGATGTACAGAATGAACTGGTGATTATAATAGAATCAGGGACATAGAAAGGGAATGGACTGACTATTCTTGGGGGGAAAAGGGGTGTGGGAGATGCGGGAAGAGACTGGACAAAAATCGTGCACCTATGGATGAACACAGTGGGTGGGGAGTGAGGGCGGAGGGTGGGGTGAGAGCTGGAAGGAGGGGAGTTATGGGGGGGAAAAAGAGGAACAAATGTAATAATCTGAACAATAAAGATTTAATAAAAAAAACATTAAAAAAAAAGAAGAAAGGACAAGCAGCAAAGGTGTGTGTGTGGGGGGGGACATCTGTAATAGTGTCAACAATTAAAAAAATAATAAAACTAATTTAAAAGGAGAGAAAGGACAAGGAGTAAAGCAGAAAATACTTTCAGTGCCTAGGGGATTGGTGGGGTGGGGGTGCTTTTTAGGAGAAACAGATGAGAATGTAGAGCAAGCTATTTTTTAAATTGAGTAAGGAAATAATTGCATAGCATTAAGTGTCATATCACACCAGAGAATGAGTGGAACAGCCCGAACCAATAATGTATGCCATGTGGGAAGTCAGAACCAACTGTGCCTTGTGCCCCCAGCTCAGAGAAAAGGCTACCTTTCAGAAGCTGATAATATTGCAGACCACCTGGGGTTCTTTTGCTGCAGCATCCCTTAGGACCTGAGACTGCATTGTTTCTGCCAGCAAAGGCTGGTGGCTGAGTCAAACATAGGTAGATTTTTCAAACTACATCTTTTAGCACAGCCAACAATGAGGCAGTCAGTATAGAGTTTGCACTGATTTTAGTCTTGGAGCCAGAAAAATATTTTATCAGAAATCACTATTAATAAAACCTAATATCAGGGATATTCATAATGTCCCTGTTCATGTCCTTCATTGCAACTATTTTGGATATGCTAGAATTACACTTCAATAGATGAGGTGTGGAAACTTACTCTCTTGATTTACCTGTACACACACACACACACACACACACACACACACACTTGGACCCCATTCTAAAACTCTCCTGTGCTATGTGCCATTAAATAAGGCACAGAGGTGAGTAATTGC
Source organism: Myotis lucifugus (assembly GCF_000147115.1). NCBI lineage: Eukaryota > Metazoa > Chordata > Mammalia > Chiroptera > Vespertilionidae > Myotis > Myotis lucifugus. Next base: position 9,821,451 of record NW_005871050.1, on the reverse strand, counting down.
TAATCTAACAACTGAGTCCAGCCCAGTGTATTAAGGGGCACTAATGGCCTAATGATCACACACAAATATGTCTGATAGTAGCACAGAGGTTAGGGGTCAAGCTGCCTCACCATGAGTGAGTCATTTAACCACTGTGTGCCTGCATTTTCTCATCTGCAGACCAGGGAAATAATAGTATAGATCTCATCAGAGTTTTGCCAGTATTAAATGAGATAATGTATGTATAGCACTTAGCACAGAACCCATCACTTAGCAAATGACCAGTAATCTTCAGCCATTTTGATGTTCCTGCTGATGTCACTCCTCTCTTGTACTGCTGACATTTCAGCATGGAAGTCCTAGAGATGCATTAGCAATGGTAATTCTGGGTATTAGGAAGAGGCAATTAAGGGAAGTTGAGTTGGGAGATTGTTTATTCCAGCAAACCCAAAGCAGAATTCACCAGACATCCTGGATCTTTCCTCACTAGTGACTTGAATCATGCCTCTTAGTGTTTCCATCTCCTGGCCCCCAAATGGCATTACACTGGGGCCAAATGGTCTCCTCCATCTAAAAGGAAAGGGAGCCGGCCTAAAGAAAACCCAAGGTAGAACTACTCTTGTCCTTTGTATTGCTCACTGTACTAATTTTGGCACTCTTTCCTCACAGTATGTCTCTGTTTTTCATTCCTTGCCAGAACCAAATTCCAATTAGGGGTTCATCAACAGTAAGAATTCTGCTGCAAAGAATAAAATAATTGTGACATGTTTGTTTTAAAGCTGATTTTTACTTAATAAACCATCTGTTGGGGATAAACTAGTGCCGCACAAAAAATTTCTTTATAGATCAATCAGAAAGTTTAAAGGTCCAAAGCAATATCTATGTTTATACAACCCTTATGATAGAGTCTACATTTTTAACATGTCAGGCTACTTGTACAGCAGCTAATTAGGTATCTACTTAAACTTCCACTCTGGGCAGTCAGGAAATGCCCTAAACCACATCTATAAAAATTATTAGCATGGGAAAACTAGAGCAATACAAGATATCCACATGAGTCACATGAATAAACAAGTGAACTATAAACACACAGGGACCAAAATTAAAGATGGAATCAAAAGGGACATATATTCTAGAGAGAATACATTATGCCTTTAAGGTGAAGTGATCAATGGCCCTTTTAGGCAAAATGTGGGTGTCACAAGGTGGGGCACAGAAGCCTAAGCAGTGTAATAATAATTCTTCAGTGGGCACTCTCTGAAGTTTGTGTTTATCTCACCACCCACATTCTGATCTTAGATTACTTTATCATCATTATATTAATTGGGTCAATAAATCACAGTAGTCATTGCCCCTAGAGATGCCCATGCCATCTAAAATTCTGGGAGAATAAATGAAAGTGAAATCATCGAAAAAAAAAACTGAACTGAAAAATCTATGACAATATCATCAACACATGGCAAACACCACAACATAAATGTCAACATCTGCACTTCAAGCATAGTTGAGAGGCTTCCACAAAGTTTTTGTGAGTCCCAGTCCCCTTCCATTATATATGTTCCCCTCCCATATACACCAGGTATATGACCAAAGGGTGGTGGAAGAGGAAAGGTCACAAGAGATAGTATAAATTAGTGGGTGTTACAACTTTCAATATTTGCCCTTAATTGTCTCTGATACTATCTTTTCCAATGTCTTATCTCACCCATTGATTTTCTTTTCTTTTTTAAAAAAATTTTATTTTATTGTTTAAAGTATTACAAATAATAGTACATATGTCTCCTTTTTTCCCCATTGACCTCCCCCCAGACTCCCCTAACCCCCGTCACATGCCCTTACCCACCCCCCCCCCCCCCCCAGAGACCCCGGTAAGAGGGTTTAAGATAAAGAGATGATCAAACGACCGGTGCTGGAACATAGAACGAGAACACAGCAGACGATCTTCGCCCCACAGCAATGGAAAGCAGGTCAGCCCATTAGGCAGACGGCACGGCTCAATACAATTACCAAGAAAGAAAGGCGTTCCGTGCGACGCACCCAATTCTCGGAATA
>NW_005871050.1:9806517-9818961 GCF_000147115.1 Myotis lucifugus | reverse complement strand
GCCTTTTCAAAAATATCTATTAGTCTGCCATTTTGATGATGGTATCTCTTTGTAGGTGTATGAGTCCCTGAAAAAGTCGAGATCATCCTATCCAGATGTCTATGGCTTTTCTATACACCAATAATGAACTCACAGAAAGATAAACTTAAAAAGCAATCCCATTTACTATTGCAACAAAAAATTAAGATACCTAGGAATAAATTTAACCAAGGAGATAAAGGACCTATACTCAGAAAATTCAGGATGCTGAAAAAAGAGATAGAGGAAGACATGAACAAATAGAAGAATATACCATGCTCATGGATTTGTAGAATCAACATCATTAAAATGTCCATACTACCCAAAGCAATCTATAAATTCAATGCAATCCCCATTAAAATACCAACGGCATACTTCAAAGACCTAGAACAAACTCTCCAAAAATTTATCTGTAATAAAAATAAAAAAAGACCCCGAATAACTGCAGCAATCTTGAAAAAGGACAATGTTGAAGGGATCACAATACCAGATATCAAGCTATACTACAAAGCCACTCAAAACTGCCTGGTACTGGCACAAGAACAGTGGAACAGAACAGAGAACCCAGAAATCAACACAAGCCAGTATGCTCAATTAATATTTGACAAAGGAGTCAAGAGCATACAATGGAGTCAAGACAGTCTCTTCAATAAATGGTGTTGGGAAAATTGAATAGATACTTGCAAAAAAATAAAACTAGACCACCAACTTACACCATACACAAAAATAAACTCAAAATGGATAAAGGACTTAAACGCAAGATGAGAAACCATAAAAATCTTAGAAGAATCCATAGGCACCAAAATAACAGACACTTATTGTAGCAATATCTTTACTGATATAGCTCCTAGGGCAGTGATGGCGAACCTTTTGAGCTCGGCGTGTCAGCATTTTGAAAAACCCTAACTTAACTCTGGTGCTGTGTCACATATAGAAATTTTTTGATATTTGCAACCATAGTAAAACAAAGACTTATATTTTTGATATTTATTTTATATATTTAAATGCCATTTAACAAAGAAAAATCAACCAAAAAAAATGAGTTCGCGTGTTACCTCTGACACGTGTGTCATAGGTTCGCCATCATTGTCCTAGGGCAATGGAAATTAAGAAGAAATTAAACAAATGGGACTACATCAAAATAAAAAGCTTTTGCACAGCAAAAGAAACCATCAACAAAGCAACAAGAAAGCCCACTGCATGGGAGAACATATTTGCCAATGTTATCTCTGATAAGGGTTTAATCACCCATTGATTTTCAAGCTAGGCCATGAGAGGATGCCTTGTTATTGATGCCAAACCTCAGAAGTTCTGAACTCTAGATTTTTATGTACCATATAGGAGAAACATAAATTCTTCCCTTTTTCCACCTTTACCTTTGTTTACAGAGAGGTTAAAATTGGGTCCAAGCCATGAGTGTGTGGCACAGGTATTTCTACTCAATTAGATGGGAAAGAAAGGAACAAAAGGAAATCATAGATGGATGGCCATTCAAAGCCTTCCTGACTGTGATAATTAGGAACCTGGCAGAGAATGAGAGTGGAGGCATGTTTAAAAGATTTCTACACCTTCCTTCTCACTGTTAACTCTACCTTGCTATTAGACCTTTCTATTAATAATATTGTGATTATTATTTTTAACAATAGCATTATTAATATTAATTATGATGATGATTATATAGTGGTGGCCTTTGGAGAGATCACATGTAGGCTTTTGCTTTCTAACTTATCAGTAAAGGAATAGTGGGTATTCCAGGGAAAGGAGAAAAGGACACTGGTGCAAGCTGTCTATTGTCTGCCAAATAGACTCCAGTGTGGTACCTGCCAAAAAAGAAAAAGTGGCACTCTGAATTCCATGCATCTCATCAGCATCTTATAGGTCACACCCTGCTACTCAGCCTCAAAAGCAAATGCCAACTAAAACTCTGAGCCAATCTTTATTTTGTCCAATTCAAGAACACTCCATGTCAGCAACCAGGTCCATCTTGTGCCTCTTACTGTCACTACATTTTAGACACTCACGAAAATACCTATAAATGCCATGAATGTTCAGGACCACATCATCATTTTGGCTAGCTGAGGGTTGTTTCATTTGCTGCAATTCTCTCAATACTAGTAAATCCCCCTGCCCCCCCCCCCGGGGCTTTCAGCACACAAACAAAAGCAAAACCCAACTGCAGCTATACCACCACCAGTCCCCCAACAATGAGAAACTAATGCACAGTTGGTGGAGGCTTATTCTCTAGCTTTGGCAATGCTCTTCGTGCCCCCAAATTACCATGACCCCAAATATCAGAGGCTCAGCTACCAAGGAAAGGGAAGCATACTAAGGCAGCTACTCATAGAGGCTTTCCCTGCATTGTGATCAGTGTGATCCATAATCACAGATGAATCCAGGGACTGTTTTGGTTTTCCAAGGCCCAAACACAACAATGGTATCCATTAGGAACCTAAGAGCTATTAATTCCAAGACTTTCCTTTCAGCCTGAAGTATGCTCCTTCACTGGTTCCTGTTATTAATGTATTCAACAGATTCAAAGCACACTTCTTCCATATCAAGAATTCACTATTAGTTTATCTTTCCCAGACTGCTCTGTGTCTCACATCAAATAGTCTGGTATGGAAGGGGGAAAGCAAGGAATCAGACAGGGCAAAGGATGAAGAAAGAGAAAGAGAGAGAGAGAGAGAGAGAGAGAGAGAGAGAGAGAGAGAGAAGTCTTTGTAGTTAGAGCCTGTCTTATGACACATAAGGAGCTCCCTCTGGCCTTCACAAAAGTCTGAAATTTCAAACAGCATTCATCCTTTTGACTTCATTTCAATTTGACAAAGATATATGGGGCATCTACTTAAAGTAAGGTAGTGTGGTAGACTACATGGGATATGGTCCCCAAACTTTAAAAAGATTATGATAGCCCAGCCAGCATGGCTCAATGGTTGAGCATCGACCTATGAACCAGGAGGTCTCGGTTCGATTCCTGGTCAGGGCACATGCCCAGGTTTCAGGCTCTATCCCCAGTGTGGGACATGCCGGAGGCAACCAGTCAATGATTCTCTCTCATCATTGATGTCTCTCTCTCTCTCTCTCTCTCTCTCTCTCTCTCTCTCTCCTTCCTTCCTCTCTGAAATTAATAAAATACTTTAAAAAAGATTATGATAGAAAACAGATGAGAACTACACAAAACTAACTAGGAAATAAAAGAGAATGAAATGGCTACTCTAGTAGAAGTACAAAGAAATAAAAGATATGGGAGCATAAACACCTCATGAGAGAGTGCAGAGAGTCTTCCCTAGGATTTCAGATCATTGCCAAATGACATTGTGTTAAAAAGCATGATAAAAATCACCAATATACTAAGCCTACTATACCACTTCTTGAGCTCCTTCTCAAAATTGTAAGGCTTTTTTAAAAATACACTTTTAAATTCATTTTTAGAGAGAGATGAAGGGAGAGGGAGAGAAAGAGAGAAACATTGATGTGAGAGTGAAACATCAATTGGCTTCCTCCTGCACACCCCCTACCTGGGATTGAGCCTGTGACCTCTGCATGTGCCCTAACTAGAAATTTAACTGGTAAACTTTGGTGCATGGGACGACACCCAACCAACTCAGCCACACTGGCCAGGACACCAAATTGTAAGGCTTTAAAACGTGTCACATGTGTTTCCCACCCTAGTGTTACATATGAGTACAATAGTTACTAGTCTCTATCATATGATTTGAGGAGCAAAGAACCTCTCCTCAACTCAACGTCCATCCCTGACTGGAAAACTAAACTGAAGTAGCCCATCTGGAGATTTCGCTTTCTGATGCCTTTTCCCAGCTCCCGTATTCCTCCAGAAGAGGTGACATAGATAAAAGTCACTGCCCACAATGCCAGGAATAAGGGTTCTGCTGAAACCTATGGGTGCCAAGCTCCTAGGGTGCAACTGAGACAAAGGCACAGGGGAAAGGGAAGGGATAAAGATGGACCGCACTATTCAGGCCAGACTCTGCCAAATCACCTCTCTAGAGAGATGGTTAAGAGGTAGCCTTAGCCTTGTCAGTTAATTTTAGACAAGTTACTTAACCTTTCTGGATATTAATTTCCTCACCTGTGCCATGGTGATAATAATGTCTACTTCGTAGGGACATTGTGGCTAAATGAGATAATGCTTGCATAGTGCTGGAAGACAGTGCATGCTCAATAAATACTTCACAGTTCTGTTTACAACTGGCCCTGACAGTAATAAGATATGTTAATGAGGAAGAGGAAAAAATGTATTGCTTTGTACCTTGTTGGGACGCTACAATAAAGGGGAGGGCTGTAAAGGGGAGAAATACAAGGTTGTCTATCAGAGCACAGAGGTTAATTTTTAAAAGTTTCAGAGGAGAATTTCAGAAGGAGGTTGGGCCTGTGGGACAGAGAGAAGCCTAAATAGGAGTATTTGGAGTGTGTCTAACAGAAGGAGTCCTCATGGGACATCCTATATATGCTAAGTGTCCAACCGTTCAACTGTTCGACCAGTTGCTATGACATGCACTGACCACCAGGGAGCAGATGCTCCGACCGGTAGGTTAGCTTGCTGCTGGGGTCTGGCCAATTGAGACTAGGCGAGGCAGCTGGACACACCCTGAAGCCCTCCTGCAGTCCTTCCCCAGCCCTGATTGGCCCTGACCAGGACTGGGTGAGAAGGGCTGGACACACCCTGGAGCCCTCCCACTGTCCCTCCCTGGCCCCAATGGTGCACCAGTGGGGTCCCTCAGCCTGGCCTGCAGGGATTGGGCCGAAACCGGCTCTCCAACATCCCCTGTGGGGTCCTGGATTGCTAGAGGGCACAGGCTAGGCTGAGAGACCCCACCGGTACAAGAATCTGTGCACCAGGGCTCTAGTTGATAAATAAAACTCAGGGGCTCATAAAGTATACCTCTTTCCCCTGGCTTTTTGTCAGAATGGGACTGAGGATAGAACTTTCAAGAACAGGGTCATATATCTAGTGAAAACCCACTTATTAGTGCTTGTGTCATTGTTCTTACTCAACACTCACCAAACACTTATTCTATGCCAGGCATGGCTCCAGTCCCTCGAGTTCACAGGTATACCTAATGGCCAGGACACCACTCATAGATATTGTTTGAATGTGTTTTTGGTGGTCATTTCCATGAAAAAACTAGGCCTTTGGTCAGGAGCACAAGCCCCTGTTCCAACATTGCTCTTATGGGAGAAGTGAGTTTGATGCAGTGTGTATTCACCTGGTTGCCTGCCAGGCATTCTACCTGGAATCAAGTTTATGCCAATAAAATAAAACATGAACCTGGCAAAAGAGATGTGGCAAAAGAGAGAGAGAGAATGGGGTCATATAATGAAGAGTAGTCAAAGGGAGGTTGTTGTTGTTGTGTGTATGGGGGGTTGAGGTTGCAGGGATGGAGCCTGTGGCTACAGGCTCTAATGTTCATTTCAAGATTTGCAGCCAGAAAATCTGGAGAGGGAAAGGGAATGGAATGCTCTAAGTGTCTATACCAGAACCAGAGGCAGCGACTGTCTTCCCTACTGTCCCTTTTAATTACTTCTTTGATTTTGTTGGGGGAGGGTTGAGGGTGGAGGGGAATGCTGTCTTTTGATTAGTTGGGACCATGGTGTTTCATGCAGCCTCATGCCTTTGAATTTCCAAATGAGATGACATGAGTGGCAGAAACTATGTGCTGGTCACCATAAAATTCAAGCCCCAAAATTTGCACTAGAAGCTTCAGGCAAGAGAGAGAGAGACTTTTGAAGCAAACAAAACAATTCCACAGGGGTGAATACAGAAAGTGAGCTGATCTGGAATAGTTAGGGAAAATCAAATAACTCCTTTGGGGTGAACCTGAGTGTGCAGGCTTTGGAGGTGTCTTCCACATCTGATGGGCTGCAAGTTCTCCCCTCCCAAGTCCTCTACCAATTTCCTTTCTCTCTCCTTGGAGTTATGTGTCAAGGTTAGTAAGTGTTGCTGTGTTAGACAATGAAGCTTAATGCTTTAAATTTCCAAACAAATGATCTTTTGTGGTAGACACCAACAGGGAAGCCTAAGCCAAAACTATTTATGGGGTAATGCTGCTAACATCTAATTAAGAATGGGGTAAAAGGGCCACACTGGATAAGGTGGTCTCAGGAAAAGGGAGTCCAGTCTAAAGGAAAGAGGCCAGACTGGAATTTCTGGCAATGAAGTATAACCATGTCTCTGCATGAAACCTGAGTTTGCTGGCTCTGAGGTCTCAGAAGGAGAGAGTCTAGGACAGTGGTCAGCAAACTCATTAGTCAACAGAGCCAGATATCAACAGTACAACGACTGAAATTTCTTTTGAGAGCCAAATTTTTTAAACTTAAACTATATAGGTAGGTACATTGTTATTAACTTCATTAGGGTACTCCTAAGGCTTAGGAAGAGCCACACTCAAGGGGCCAAAGAGCCGCATGTGGCTCGTGAGCCGCAGTTTGCCGACCACTGGTCTAGGGAATATAGGCCTCATTTGAATTATAGAAACATCTCTCCTACTTTCCAAGGGAATGGAATAGAAAACATTTGATCTGCTATCTGGCTTCTCTTTCTTCTGTACTTATCACTTTCTGTTCACAGTCTGTCTCATAGTTGAAGGTCAAGCTTTACAATACATACAGAATACAAGCCCACAGCTATTAAATTTCTAGAATATTCTCTGGCCATGAATGTTACAAAGATTCCATGTCTTTTTGCTAAACTAGTTTGCGATATTTTTTCATCAAGATAAAATCCTGCCCTCACTGGTTTTGCTCAGTGGATAGAGCATCAGCCTGTGGACTGAAGGGTCCTGGGTTTGATTCTAGTCAAGGGCATGTACCAGTTTCAGGCTTGATCCCTGGCCCTGGTCGGGGCACATGCAGGAGGCAACCAATCAATGTGTCTCTCTCACATAGATGTTTCTCTCTGTCTCTCCCCTTCCTTTCCTCTCTCCTACTAAAAATCAATGGAAAAATATCCTTGGGTGAGGATTAGCACACACTCAAAAAAAGATAAAGTCCTAATCACTTAGTTGTTCTATAGCCTGATTTTTCCTTGTTTTGTGGCTTTTGCAAGATATTCAAATGAGATATAGGCAAGTAAGATGTCATGATCCAATAACCTAGAAAGAAGTAAGGGACAAGCAACAAGACAAAAGAAGCAGAAAGAGTCGTGATAGATGTGGTGGGAGAGATGAAAGGGGAAGAGAAGAGATTTATTCAGGGAGATACGCTTTAGCAAATCCATGCACTAAGAGTCAATTTAGAATTGATCTGGGAGACAGAAAATTTGAATGCATTCTATACTTGTTTCTGCTCCCCACCAGCACACTAGATTTTGATGATTGGTCTTTTGGCACAAGACTAGAAAATGTAAGACTGTGAAGGCAGAAAGCATTGCACATATTAAACAGTGGTTGGTGCAACACACATTTAGTGTAGCTCCCAGTGATCTGCATTTGCTCCATTTCAACCCACTGTACTGCTAGATAGATAATAGAAATTGAAGGCTGAATGTCTAGGCTGGGGCAGAATACACCCCCTGGAATTTTTTTTTCTGAATCTCTATTTATCAAGCTTCCTGACTGATGTGAAAATCCATACAGCAGAGATGGCATCAAGGGGTTTTTTCTTCCAAAGAAAAATACTATTTTTCTCAGGTAGTTCATCCTCTAGGCTGCAGACTGAACACAATATTTTAAGTCTAAGCACTAATTAGAGAGATAAAGAAATGTATCTCCTTTTGTTCAGAAGGAGAATTCTATTGAGCTTTTGACAATGAAGCTGCTTAAAGGACAGCCTGAGTTGCTGCCTCTGCACAGAGCTTCTGTAGAAGAAAGATAAAGAGCTCACTTGTAAAGTACTCTGGCTTTGTGCCATCCCCTTGCTGCTTCCTTTGGACTCTACTGGGAAATAGAGTCCTAAAAGTAAGTAAAAGGTCCAGGGAAGGCCAGATAAAGCCTATGACTTGAAGCCACAAACCAGAATGCTCCATTGGGGCACCTAATTGCCTCAGAAAGTCTTTGTGAGTTTTTGCTCCCCTTTTTAGGCCCTGCTGCTCTCCCCTGGCATCAGCTGACAGATTGTGGTGAGCTCACAAAAAGACAGGCCACTCAGGAACCTAGCCAAGATAGATTTCTGAGAAGCACAGAAGGCTCCTTGAAGTTGTATGACTAGTATCTCAGGAGCCTCTGGGAGGGGAGTCCACTTTGTCCATACACAGACAGTTTACTTTCAAAAGTGTCATTGAGAACAGGGGACTTTTCCATTATTGTGATTTTTATAGCCAACTTTGGCCCCATGTTCACACCATGTATAATCCCTTCCCATTGAGTGTACGTGACCCATGATTTGCTTCTAAATAACAGAAGATGGCAAAGGCTGTCACTCTTATGATTAGGTTATATTATATTATATTATATTATATTATATTATATTATTATTTATTTTATATACTTTTTTATTGATTTCAGAGATGAAGGGAGAGGTAGAGAGAGATAGAAAATCAATGATGAGAGAGAATCATTGATCAGCTAGCTGCCTCCTGCACATTCCCTTTCGGGGATCGGACCCACAACCAGGGCATGTGCCCTGACTGGGAATCGAACCTTGACTTCCTGGTTCTTAGGTCAACACTCAACCACTGAGCCATGCCAGCCTATATTAAATTTATTTAGCAATGGGGATGGGAATGCCACTCCTGTTATCACACACACACACACACACACACACACACACACACACTACAAAAGGGCCTTGAGGAAGGCCACATGAGGAAGGCCACATGACAAGAAACTGCAGATAGCCTCTTTGAAAGCAGCTTCTTGTCCATAGTGAACAAGCAAACGGAAATCTGAGTTCTACAGCTGTATGATTAAGTCTACCAACAAACTGAATTATTATAGAAATCTATCCTTTCTCGCCCTGGCCGGTTTGGCTCAGTGGATAGAGCGCCCTCCTGCGGACTGAAGGGTCCTGGGTTCGATTCCGGTCAAGGGCATGTACCTTGGTTGCGGGCACATCCCCAGTGGGGAGTGTGCAGGAGGCAGCTGATCGATGTTTCTAACTCTCTATCCCTCTCCCTTCCTTTCTGTAAAAAATCAATAAAATATATTTTTTAAAAAATGTATCCTTTCTCAGTCAGGGTTTCAGATGAGTACACAATGGCTGATAACCTTGACAGCAGCCTAATGAGACACAAGTAGGAAGACATACTTAAGCTATGCCCAAACTTCTCACCTAAAGAAACTGTGATTAAAAAAAAAAGTGTGTTGTTTTAAGTCACTAACTCTGTGGTAATTTGTTACACAGTGTATTCTTTTCCTCTTGCTGCTGTAGCATATCAGCACAAACTTAGTGACTTCAAACAACACACATTTATTGTCATATAATTCTGGAGATTAGAAATCCTAAAATTAAGGGGCTAACAGCACTATATTCCTTCTGGCAGCTCTAGGAGGACAATCAGTTCCCTTGCCTTTTCCAGCTTCCAGAGGCTACTTGCATTCCTTGGCTCATGGCCCCTTCCTGTATGTTCAAGTTTTTGTCTATCTCTATGACCTTTGCTTCTTTCATCACACCTCCTTCTCTGACTCTGACCTTCCCACCTTCCTTATCAGGACCCTTGTGATTCTATTGGGCCTATCCAGATAACCCAAAGTTATCTCATCTCAAGATCCTTAATTTAATCACATTTGCAAAGTGCTTCTTGCCATGTAAGGTAATATGCTCACAGTTTCTGGGGGTTAGGATATGGACATCTTGGGGGTGGGATTTGGAGGTGTATTATTCTGCCCACCATTTGCTATAATAGAAAAGTAATAGCACCAAGTATCAGTGGAGTCATTCTTTTCCCAAATGCTGTTCATCCCATTACATCAAATAATAGGGTTTGGGAAGTATCCAAGCAGTATCAAGTCTTCCTTTAAGCCCCTGGTATCTCTCAAAGTTCATATATTATTTCAACAAGTCATTTATGACTTTCTCTAGGTTCATTTTTGAGGATTACTGATAGAATGGAAATACATACTTTGGGGGAGGTAGTGTCTCTCTTTTCCAAGTTTTCATGAGGTGGGGATGCTTACTTACATGGAACATATTTGAAAAAGCTTCTTTCTTTTTATATGCCAATACTTTTTGAGTTAGACAAGGTAGATGGTTTGCTGGCTGTTCTTAATCTTAATGTATAACAACCTAAATGTATCAATAAAGCTAAGTTTGGCTGCAAGATAGACATCAAATATCTGTGGTTCAAATAAGATAGTTCATTTCTCTATCTCCTGATTTTCATATAACAACCTAAAAATTGCATTGTTGCTCTATTCCACCAAGTCCTCAGAGACCTCACAATCATCCAAGAGTTGAATGAGGAAGGGAGGAAGAAGAAAAGAAATACAGAGAACATGTCAGTTTTTTTTTAAAGAAAGGTTCCCCCAAACTGCCACAAAAGTCTACCATTATCCCATTGGCCTTATATGACCACATCTAACAACAAATAGTTTCTTTTGTGGAAAGTCATAAGCCAAACAAAAAAGTGGTGATTATGTTACTGTGACAGAAAGGTAAAATGGAAATTGGGTGTAACTCTACCTGGATGGTAAAGCCAATAATATGGTTTGAATCTGATGACTTTACATAACCACACTGGAAGCCTACAGCTTTCTGGATTCCATTATTGTTATAAAAGACTTATTTATTTGAAATGAGACCCTGTAAATTCAAGCATATCCCAATACTTCTTGAGTGTTTGAGTAACAGACTAAAATCTTCTGTTCTTTCCCTTCATATCACATTAGTCTCTAACTTCTTTTGATTTTATCTTTTTATATCAGTTTTCTTGTTTTCCATTGCCAGTGCTATAATAAAACCTCATTATCTCCCATCTGGATTACTACAGCAACCTGTAAGAAGTTAGCAGAGACATTACTTCCTATTTTTCCTGTCCTCCTCCACACCACACCACACCACACCATACACCCAGCATATTATTCATATTAGTTGCCTAGTTAAGTTTATACAAACCCATTTATTATACTCCTCAAAATATCTTTCCATGTTTTAATCTGATGAAGAGTTCCCAAATGAGCCATGTCAGACAGAACCCATTGAAATCCAAGCCTTAAATAAAATCAGCTGCAAGAAATCATTCTGGTTGACCTATGTTTGGTATAATGTTCCCTATTGAACCAATCAACTGTGGCCAGATGTGTGCAGTCATGTGGTATATAATCAGCATTTGAAACATGGGGGATGAGAGTGAAGAAAGTTCTTAGATAATTCATGCAGGGATGAGTAGAAATACTGGGGGGACCACACTGTAAAGTACATGATTGTCTAACCACTATGCTGTTCATCTGAAACTAATACAGAGTACTATTGAATGTAAACTGTAATCGAAAAATAAGATATATATCTAAAGAAAAAAAATAAAGAAAATGTAATGATGTTCAAGACTTCTAGCCGGAGGCAAACCAAGTTTTCACTGTGTAGCCACTTCTTATTTCTTCTCTCATAACCATCCAGGGCTCTTTCCTTCATTCCATTAAGGCAATCCTATCTAGATACATCTGAACAGAGTTCAGATCTTCCTAATCCTACTGAGCAAAGTCTATGACCACATCTTAGAAGGGCATTATCCCTGAAACCAAACCTTGATTTTTATATGTACAACAATAATTATTTATTCCTCTCCTCAGGAGCCTTCTTCTGGGACTAGCAGAACCTCACCACCAGTTAGTGTCATGAAAATGGGAAAATGATACCAGATAGAAATCTGGACTTACAGCTATATATTATAAAAAAGCAGCTACCGTAAGGGCCATAACAATCTAACAACCATTCACTATGATGCCCACTGTGGCCCGAGAACCAGCCCGATCAGGTGGTGGGGCCAGCTGGCTAGGGGGTGGGGCTGTGGATCAATTAGGGTGGTGGGGGCCCATTGAGGGAGTGGCCAGCCGGGCACCCACATTGGGGTTGGGGGTGTGATCAGGGGTGGGGTGGCCAGGTGGAGGGGCCAACCTCGTGGCCCCTCCCCGCTGCTGGCCTGCCCCTAATCAGACTCTCTCACCCCAATCAAAAGCGGGGCCTGCTGGCCAAACGCCCCCACCTTTCCCCCAGGCCCATATACCTCCATTATCCCCACGTACAGCTAGGGATGGAGCAACACCGGGGGACCCAGAGTCTCTGGATTGCACCAACTAGCCAGTGGGGTGGGCGTTGATGGGCCGACCCCGAGCGGCCCCATGTCATACCCCGCCCTTGGCAAAGTACGAAAACAATCCTAGTGAACAGCGTGGCCATTCATAAGAAATTCCGATTGTGAGAATTCGCGGAGAAATCAGGATTTGGTGGCAGTACACTGCTGTACAAACGTACGAATGATAATGAGGATGAATTATGTTTTTGGAAAAAATGGAGAGGGGGGAGTATTAGCTC
>NW_005871050.1:9681773-9805625 GCF_000147115.1 Myotis lucifugus | reverse complement strand
CCCAGCCAGCTCCGCCCTGATCGTCCCCCCCACTCCAATCAGGGTCAGGGCCAGCCAGCCAACCACCCATGGCCCCTCCTCCAGGTCACTGGCCCCCGATCAGCCCCCCAACCCCAATTGGGGGTGGGGCCTGCAGGCCAATCGCCTGCAGCCCCTTCCCCTAGCCAGCCAGGCCCTGATCAGGCCCCGATCGGGGTGGGGTGGCCGGTCAACCTCCTGCTGTCTCCTCCTCCCAACAGACCTGGCCCCGATCCACCTATTGGGGCTGGGCCAGCTGGACCCCACCCGTGCATGAATTCATGCACTGGGCCTCTAGTAGAATAATAAAGAAAATTTAAAAAGGTAAATATGGGTAAATATATGAGATTCTTTTTTCTTATTTTTAAAATCTTTTAAAAAGATAATGGACTATTTAAACAAAAATCGTAACTAAGGCTTATAACATATATAAAGGTAAAATGTATGACAATGAAAGCACAAAGGTACGTATGGGAGAAATGGAAGTAAACTATTGTAAAGTTTATACCATACATGAAGTGGTATAATATATCTTGAAGGTACACTATACTTTGTTAAAGATGTATACTATAAACACTAAAGCAACCAGTAAGATAAAACAAAGAGCTACAATAAACTAACAAAAGACATAAAAATAGAATTGTAAAAATATTCAATTAATTCAAAATAATGCACAAAAGAGAACAAATGGAATGAATAGAAAACTAATAGCAAGATGATAGATTTAAGCCTAACCATATCAATATTCACATTATGTGTAAATAGTCTAAATACCTGAATTAAAAGTCCAAGTAGATCAAATAGAAAAGAGCCAACTATATGCTGTCTATAAGAAATGCATTTTATATGTACATATGCAAATAGGTTACAAGTAAAAAGATGGAAAGTACATATCATGCTAACATTAATCAAAAGAAAACTGAATGTCTATACTAATATAAGAAAAATTAGATTTCATCATATTTCCAGGAATAAAGGAAGTTATTTCATGATAAAGGGGTCATTTGTCAAGATGACATAATAACTATAAATATGTATGCATCTAATAACAGAGCTTTAATATATATGAAACAAAGACTGAAATAACTGCAAGGAGAAATAGATAAATACACAAATGCAGTTGGAGATTTCAACACCTCTCTCTCAACAACTGATAGAACAAGTAGGCAGAAAATCAAGATATAAAATACTTTAACAATACTGCCAATCAACTTTACCTAATTGATATTTATAGAGCATTCCACTTAACAGCACAACACAAATTATTTTCAGGTGCACATAGTACATTTACTAAAATAACCATATTATGAGTCATAAAACAAGTCTTGACAAATTTCAAAGGATTCAAGTTATAAAAAACATATTCCCTATCCACAATGGAATGAAATTACACATAACAGAAAAAAAATCTGGAAAATCCCTGAATATCTGGAAAGAAAATAACACACTTCTATATAACCCATGAGTCAAAGAATTTAAAAGGTAAATTTGAAAGTATTCTGAATCAAATAAAAATGAAAACATGACCTATTCAAGTTTGGGGTTCCCACCAAAGCAGTACTTGGGCAGAAATCTATAGCACTAAATGCCTGTGTTAGAAAAGAAGATCTTAAACCAATGACCTCAGCTTCTACCTTAAGAAATGAGAAGAGCATATGAAACCCAAATTAAGAAAAAGAAAAATTGGAGCAGGAAGACAGGAAGGGAGAAATTACAAAGGGGCATGAGGAAGCTTTTGGAGGTATTGGATGTGCTCATCATCTTGGTATGGTGATGGTTTCCCAGGTATATACATATGACAAAACTTATCACAGTACTTTTTAATATGTGCAGTCATATTATTATGTCAATCACTCCTCAGTAAAGCAGTTTTTAAAATATAATCCAGATAGAATAGTAAATGTTCTCCTTGTTTCCAGTTGGCAACTTATTTCTGTAAGTATCTACTCAATACCTAGAGCCTCTTCCCTGCTCAGGAATGAGCCACCACAAAAGGAAAGAGATGAAAATGCAGGTGGCTACTTGCCAAATGGATAGAATAAAACTTGACCCTGATAACTCCACAGGGTTCTATGAAGATCAAAAGTGATAAGAACAGAGCTCATTACAAAGTTAGAAAGTGTTATAGAATGTAAAGGGCTTATCTCTCTAGTTTCCTGTTTCCTGGTGAAGTGAATAATAGGACTAACTGGAGCCAAATTTGGAAGTGGATAAAGTTTGTCTTTGATCCTCTATCCCCCGGCCCTGATGCCCTCATGCTGTACTTCCCAAGGCCACGGAAGCCCTAAACAGAGCCACATCCTGCAATTCTTTCTCCTTTCCTCTCTGCTAACCTCTATCAAGCTTTCTGTCTCCCCTGGAGAACCTGCTCTCAACTAAATGACAGTGGATGTTAAGCAATTCAGATAAATAACTTTCTTTAAAGCTATTCACTAATACATTATTTTGGACTCTTAGTGGTTTACACTGGTTAAACACTAATTTCAACAAAATCCTTCAATGCCTGGCTCTTACTAGGGGTTGACATTTGGAGGTAGATGGCCCCTCACTCAATTTATCCTTTCAGAAATGAAACACTTCTTGGAAATCCCTTCTGTTGAGTTTACAATGCTGCAGTTTTTCTGCTCCAGTTATTTTATTATAAGCCAGGGATCTATTACATGAGCATTCCTAGAACTCCTATAAGTTTCCTCCCTCTCTCCTACCCATGTGTGCACATCTTTAAAAATAATAAGAAAACAGGCAGCTCTGATCAGTAACAGCACTGCAATGTTCAATTTCATCACTTGTATATCACTTCAGGATTATAATTTATTGTTTAATATATTTTATTGATTTTTTACAGAGAGGAAGGGAGAGAGATAGTTAGAAACATCGATGACAGAGAAACATCGATCAGCTGCTTCCTGCACACCTCCTACTGAGGATGTGCCCGCAACCAAGGCACATGCCCTTGACCAGAATCGAACCCGGGACCCTTCAGTCCGCAGGCCGACGCTCTATCCACTGAGCCAAACCCGTCAGGGCAGGATTATAATTTAAATGGATTGTTAATCTGTAAATCTGGTCTCGTGAGCTCCATTATTACTAAACACATGGTGAATGTTTGGAAGTTTACTAGACTTTTTAACTAGTAAGCCTATTGAATGCCACTTCCCATGTGGTGGCCCAAGAGTTCTGGAGGAGCTTTCTCCAGTTTTTTAAAATATATTTTTATTGATTTCTGAGTGGAAGGGAGAGAGATAGAAACATCAATGATGAGAGAGAATCATTGATTGGCTGCCTCCTGTACGCCCCCTACTGGCGATCGAGCCTGCAAACTGGGCATGTGCTCTTGACCAGAATAGATCCCAGGACCCTTCAGTCCATAGGCTGACACTCTATCCACTGAGCCAAACCAGCTAGGGCTCTCCAGTTTTGTTCTGTATGCCAGGCCAGTGGTATTGTTTTTTACCATTTTTTTTGTTGTTTCTTGAATAGGTAATAATTCATAAGAGTCATTCCCAGACCTCCAACAAGCTCTCCTAACTTGTATTTTTTTAATGTATTTAGTCTGAGATAATCTATCTCTCTCTTTTGGAATGAAGTATAAAATATAGGTTTATGATAGAATAAGTCTTTTGAAGTCTTTCTGAAAAAAATGATCAGAAGAAAATCTAATCAGTTGGCAACTTCACTTGTCTAAATGTTCTCGAATCAATATCTTTGGGATGCTGCATTTACTGCCTCACTGAATTGAGGGTGGATTACTTTGTTTTCATCCATTAACTTTCAGCTTATCATTATTGTACTAGCACATGGCCAGAAGCTCTTAATTTTTAAGAGACATGCAATGTACTATGTCCTGCTAATTTCCACAGCCAAGTAGGTATCTACATTTTCCCCAGGCTAATCATGGCTCATTCTTACCCTGGGTTGTTCTGTACTGTACGTTCCTTTCTGGGGTCATCATACCTCTTCCACTGCCACAGGATTTGGTTAAAAAAGCCTACTCACCTGCACCGTGTGGCCCCAGTCCACCACCCTCCCCAGCCATCATTAGAAAGCTGAAAGAAAAGGTTTGCAGTGGAAAGAAAACTTTTTCGACATCTACCTTTTGTCATCTCCTAGAATGGCACTTTTCTGTCTTTTCTCTAGGTACATTATCTGGCAGTGGGCATTAGAGGAAATGGTAGGGATAGCAGTGGAGGGTGTATGTCCCCACTAGTTAAATACAGTTTATCCTTTCTCTCCTCTGAAGTTACCTGATGGGTGGGGTGAGATTTGAAAACTTGGTTTATTTTCTTTCAAAAAGTCTCCAGTACATGCCCAACCAGTGTGGCTCAGTGGTTGAGTGTCGACCTATCAACCAGGAGGTCACGGTTCAATTCCTGGTCAGGGCACATGCCCAGGTTGCAGGCTTGCTCCCCAGTGTGGAGCATGCAGGAGGCAGCTAATCAATGATTCTCTCTCATCTCTTTTCTCTCTCTCTCTCTCTCTCTCTCTCTCTCTCTCTCTCTCTCTCTCCCCTTCCCTCCCTCTCTCCCTCCCCCTCTCCTCTCTCTCCCTCTCCCTTCCTCTCTGAAATCAATAAAAAATACACTGAGTGACTAGATTATTATGACTGGCCAGATTATTATGGCCACCCCATCAGTACTTCGTTGGGCCACCTTTTGCCTTCAATACTGCGGGGTTCTTCTTGGCATTGACTCCACGAGATGTTGAAAGGTGATGCAAGGAATCTGACACCATGCCTGATGAATAGCACTGTCCAGTTCTGTGAGATTTGATGGTTGTGGAACCAGCTGCCTGATGGCTCTTTTCACTTCGTTCCACAAATGCTCAGTTGGATTGATATCTGGTGATTGTGAGGGCCACCTAAGCAAGGTAAAGTCTCCCTCATGTTCTTGAAACCACTCCTTCACAATACTAGCACCATGGCATGGACACTGTCTTGTTGGAAGAAGTCATCTCCATTGGGATACGACATCAACATGATAGAATGAACTTGATCAGCAATGATACTTAGGTATGTTGTGCTATTCAGACGTTTATAATGATTTGGCCCTCTAGCAACTTCAGCATGAAATTATAGCTAATTTGCCTACAAATGTCAGGTGGTCATAATAATCTGGCCATTCAGTGTATATATTTTTTAAAGTCTCCAATACCTGGGGAATGCTATTCCTCTTTTTCTAACAATCTCCTAAAAAAATTTAACAGAGGAGATAAATAGTCTTTTGGAGCAATGAAATGCTGAATATAATTTCTAAATCTAGAAGCAAAGAGTCTTTCTGAATCCTCCTTAAAATGGCCAGCTGACGGACTCCTTCTAACAATGTTCTTACAGGATCTTCAGGGCCCATATGCATCTTACTTTTGCAGTATCCTCAGAAGATACAATCCCTTCCGACAGACTTCATTTCCTAAGAGCCTGGGCTTGGTAGGATGTGTGACTGTGATAGTATTTTTTCATTATCAATCTAGGATGTGGGGGTGAATTCCCCTGGCATGTTTTCCCCACCCCTTACCTTCATTCAAGCAAGTAGTTGCTCTGTGCTTATTGTCTCAGAAGAGAGATGTGGCAGACTAGAAAACAGAAGTAGATAATTCTGGCTTTTAAGTTCACAAAGCTGAAGAAGCCCTTAGGAGAAGGGGAGTCTCTTATCAAGACAAACCATCTTAGCCTGAACTACAAAGGGAGACAGGTTTTCCCTCAGCTGGTGGAAATAAGAATAGGAGAGGGGCACTCTCTATCCTAGCTCCTGTCATGGCCTGCAGGGCAGCAGCAAGATGCTAAAGAATGAGCCCTGGCCAGTTTTGCTCAGTTGTTAGAACATCAGTCTGAGACTGAAGGGTTGTGGGGTTTGATTCTCAGGCAAGGGTATGTACCTCAGTTGCAGGTTTGATCCCAGACTCCGGTCAGGGAGCATGCAGGAGACAACCAATTGATGTGTCTCTCTCATGTCCATGTCTCTCTCTCTCTCTCCCTCCCTCCCTCCCTCCCTGCCTCCCTCCCTCCCTTCCTTCCATATCTCTAAAAATCAATGGAAAAAATATCCTCAGGTGAGGATTAAAAAAAAGATGCTAGAGAATGAGATCTGTGGGTCTTCAAAATAGAAGAATCCAAAGCCCCCAATTTTAAAGGTGCAGGCTGATTAGACAGCAAGACCCCACAGAAGGAAAGGCAACACAGACACACAGTGAAAGAGGATGCAGGGCAAAGTGCATACCTAGCAAGAACTTATCCTTCCTCATCACCTCCTCTCTGTTGTCTGGTAATATTCTATACTTGAGTCCTTTTCAGATAGTAATTTAGGCTGCCAGTGTAATTTTAGTGTGAATATAAATTGGGGTATACTCTTCTGTCTCTAGACTAGATGGACTTCCTATGGGTCCTCCTCAGTCCAAGGGACAAGAAGGGATAAATACTCCAATTTCCTGATAGTAAGTGCCAGAAAAGACAGAGATGGACTACAGGGCATGAACAAAATCTCATCTTAACAAGTTAGTTCACCTTAAAGCTCTTTTTTGGTATAAAATATTCATTTTTTAATCTTGTTTTTTTTAATGTATAATTTTTGTGAGAGTTTAGTATTGAATACCTTTTAAATTCCAAAATGTGATTGAAAAGCACATCTTATAATAAAAATTGGAGGGTTTTTTGGTTTACCTTAATATTAAAGAATGCAATTTTATGCAGCATTACAGAAAGCAAAATTGGGAATGGGGGCATGGCATATCTGATCCCATGCAAGGATTGGAACCACTGCAGTGAAAGGAAAATATCTAGAGCTATGTGTAAATAATATATAAAACTTATGATCTCAGTGAAAATTGTTATAATTCTAAACTGGTCTCACAAATTTTAGCAGACAGAGACAATCTGGAAATGTTTCAAATCTACAGAAAAAAACTACCTGAAGTTTCTGCATAAATTTTAAAGACACATTTTCCAGTAATTATTGTATTCTATTTTATGTACTCTGGTTATATTTTCTAACATTTCAATTGTCTGTTAGTAATTTGAATTCATATGGCATTAAGGTATTATTTATCCAAAAGCCTCCAAGAAACTAAAATTCTACAACAGGAATGTATGCAATTAAATAAGGATAGTTGTAATATATACAAAGTAAAATCTGAATTGTGAGCCATGAATCAAAAGAGGGTTTGAAGCAAAACCCTTTAGAATTTATATTTACAGGTACTGTGTTTGCTTTAACCATGGGGAATTTTATTTTTTTATTTTTATTGAATTTATTAAGGTGACATAGCCTAATAAAGTTATATAGGCTTCAGCTATACAATTCTGTATATTGTATTGTGTGTTCACCACCCAAAGTTGAGTCTCCTTCCATCATCATTTATTCCCCCTTTACCTTCTTCTACCTCCCCCCATCCTCTTTTTCTCTGGTAATGTGTGTTTTTTTTCTTTGCTTAACACCCTCACTTTTTCATATTCCAGGTATCCTCTTGATCCTCAGTAGAAAAAGATAATGAATGTTACTGCATGAAAATAATTCTAATTGAAATAAAATCATTTTATAAACTGCAAACTTTGGTTAACAGTACATAGTATAATATATTTAATTTTAAGAAAATGGTGCAATGTTATAAAAAGGAGAAGAGCATGTAGCTCAGAAAAGAGAGCAGGAAATTAAGTAGTTTTCAGATAAGGGCAGAATTCAGTAGAGCTAAAAATATTTGAAAATGTGAAGTTCTAATAGTATTATAAATTAAACAATAGGAGTCAGAATTGGTATATTCAGCCAAAAATCATATTCATGAATCTTGTACCATTATATATGAGACAGAAACTTGTAAACTGAGTATTTGAAATTTACCCTTATCTTCCAGTAGACAAGTAAGTGGATCCTTCCCTCGTCTTTAACTTCACCAGGAAAAGAGTAGTAGTAGAGATCTTTGCTTTCTAAAACTAAGATCAACTGCCAAAAATCAAGGCCTTTATATTGAAAGCAAACAAATAATTGAATGAAGCTATCAGACACATTCTTATTTAACCACAAAGAATAAGGAGCTAAAAGTGATTTGAGAATAAAGAAATCTGACCACACCTTGTTGGTGAGATACAGCTAAGAACAAAGGGAACTGTACTAAAAATCTTGAACTTTATTCAATAGCTTTATTGTTTGTTTTAATATTGTATTGTCATTTTGGAACTCTTCTTGTGTTACCAAATTAAGCAAGTAATTATATTTATTGTGTTAGGAATCAAAAATTTAGTAAGAAATTCTGTGCCATAAGAAAAGAATTATAAATGTCGATATGAAACAAGAAAATGCACAAATATTTTCTAACTCTGTTCATTGAAATGACCCAAGAGCAATAAAACCCCCACAGTGCCCCCTAGTGCTCAGATCCTGGTCTATGACACTGTTTTTTCACTGAAAAGAACCAAGGCTCCTTGGACAAATAAGTGATTCCATATCTGAGGCAGAAAGGTATAAGTGCAAGTGGGTATAAGGGGGATAAATTGTGATGGGAAAAAAAAGATAAGCCTGAAAAATCTTGTTGTGCCAGAAAGGAACAAAACTTTCAATGATTAGTGGGCCATCTGAGATAGGACATTGGAGATAATTTAAGAGACCCCACTGATCAAAGTTGTGACAATTTTGCATGTCATACCTCAACAAAGTGATTTTTTAAAAAGAGAATAATGACTATAGTTGATTAAGTATATGGTACTTCCATACCATAAAAAGAGCAAAATAAATGATTTTAAAGAAGGAGAATAAGATAGAATGCATTTCTGTGGAGGCTTATTTCTCATTCATGAAGCATTATTAATTTATTATATAAGTAGAAAATATAAAAATTAGAATGGTAAATACATCAGTTGGAGGACATTTTCTGACTCCAGGGAAATATCAGAATGGGCCATAAACTGTGGTCTCAAATCAGAAAATGCCAAGTAAAATATTTAGAACTCAATTGGGTACAAATTTAAATATGCTTAAGATTTATATCATAAGAATATGAATGAATGAAAAAGTATTAACATATCTCAGGATCCCATCAAGTTCCAAGTTCTTTAGAGTAAGGAGAATACATTAATATATCATAAGGTTTTATCAACTGGGATGGAAGCTGCAAACTTATTATGTAAAGTATAAAACTTTAATCCAGGGAAGTAGGCTAAATAGCTGATCATTCACCTCTTAAGGTTATGGGATCACTTACAGAACAACCACAAATACGGTTCAAGATGTTCTATGGGGGTCATAAATAAAAATTTAGTTAGCCTCCAGGCCTAATTATTTATGGGGGTGACTTAGAATTAGATACAGAAATATTTAAAAGAAGTAACCCATCATATTTACATTGTTTTGTTAAGAGGAAAGCTGTGCAAATTTGACATTTTATATACTTGTGATACATGAAATAATTTTCCTTGTTAGTGACAGCCTTGCAAATCTAATTTGAAATGTGAAATTAATTTGAAGGTATGATTACAAAGTGAAATCTTATTAAGTTATTTTAAGTATTGAAACATTTAAGACCCTTAGGCTTGTAATTTTTATAAATTTATATAATGAAAAAATTTTAGTTCCCAGGCAGATTTGTTTGGTAGATCAGACAACTGAAATACTAAAAATGGACATGTATGAGGTGACGCAGCTGTCAACACTGCTTGCAGGCTGTCAGCCCACAACAGATGTCCTTCAATTGTGTCCCCAGGTCCTACCAGTCCTATCCACACAATGGGGCCTCACTAAGTGAAAGCCTACTTGGATATCAACCTGCCTTCTCTAGACACTTCCCATACCCAGACTGGAATCCCATGGCCTCTAACCTACCTTTTTGTTCTAGCCCAGCATCCCACCTAGAGCACACATGGGTAAAGAAGATGGTATAATGAAATCAATGCAAAATACTGAAATTAGCCTGACCAGCATGGCTCAGTACTTGAGCACTGACTTATGAACCAGGAGGTTATGGTTCAATTCCTAGTCAGAGCACATGCCCAGGTTTCGGGCTCAATCCCCAGGGGGGTTGGGGGGTGGGTGGTGCAGGATGCAGCTGATCAATGATTATCTCTCATCATTGATATTTCTATTTCTCTCTCCTCTTCCTTCCTCTCTGAAATCAATTAAAAATATATTTACAATACTGAAATTATACTGAGACCTTCCAATATAGCATCTTCTCAGTGTGTATTTGCTACCTTCTTTGTGCTGCTTATAATGCAGGGGAGCTGCTACCAATGTGACATAGGACACAACTGAAATTGAAGGACCTTTAACTACCTGCAGATTGATTTTATTGACTGTTTCCAGGAAGTGGGATACTCCTATGTCTCAGTTGTAGTGTGCCTTTTGTCTGGATGGCCCAGGGCTTTCCTCTGCAGTAAGGATGATGCTGTTACTGTTGTTTTAAAACATTGTTCCAGGAATACATTCATCCCTGTGGGGATATTAACAGGAACTCAGACTGAGGTTTTTGTTTTATGAGACAAACTTTCCAACTTATACTTAAAAATGTAAAAATAACAAATTTAAAATACAGATTCTTCACCACCCTCAAAGCTCTGGAAAAGTAAAAACAAAAGAAAATCTGAGACATTAAATGAGGACTAAGTACATTTTGCTATGAAACAGGCCTTTAGTGGCCTAAGGACCTTCAAATTATGATGAACCTGTGAGTTGCAAGTCACAATTCAACCTACATGCAACTGTCCTTCAGCTATTATTTCAGAGCTTTTGCTCAAATGTTGAAGGATACACTGCAATTTTATAGTCAAGGGCAAATGTCTACATTTCCTTTCAGAATGTGTGCAGGCTGCCAGACCAACACTGGACTCCACACCAAAATATCTCTTCCAGGTAGTAGACTAGGTCCATAAAAACATATTTCAGAGAGTATACCACCTCAAACTCAGAGGTGCCAGGTCCTGTGAAGTTCCCTAGATTCACCCTATCTTAGTTCATGCTGCTATAACAGAATATCATAGGCTGAGGGGCTTAAACAATGAACATTTATTTCTTAACAGTTCTGGAGGCTGATAAAATCCAAGATCTAGGTGCCTACAGAGTCAGTGTCTGGTGAGGACCTATTTCCTGGTTTATAGATGGCCATCTTTTCACTGTGTCCTCACATAGTGGAAGGAGGCAAGGGAGCTCTCTGGGGTCTCTTTTATAAAGACACTAATTCCATTCATTAATTCCATTCATGGGGGCTCTATCCTTGTGACCCAACCACCTAAGATATATATATATATATATATATATATATATATATATATATATCTATATATATATATATTTTTTTTTTTTTTTTTTTTCACAAGAACTTTAAGGAAGACACATTCAGTCTATAGCACACCCACACAGCTCTGTGGGCTCCAGATCACACAATAGAAACATACATCTAATTACAAGCCTGCTCCACCTGTGAACCAGAGCACCAAGCTTATAAAAACAGGGCAAACCTAAATCTCCTGCAAAACACAGACACAACTTAAGATCTCAAAGCTTTGATGGGAACCCCTAGGTTCTAAAGCCAGTGGCATCTTTAGCCTAGAAGAAAAATAGGGTCTTGTCTTCTATGAGTCATTGAGGTATCAACCACAATGAAGTCTCAAAGAAATGCATGGGCAGATAACCTCAGGACTAAATATATGAACTGGGAAACAACTAAGCTAATTAATACCACAGTCTTCTTAACTGTATTTACCTTGCTTACCATTGTAATTTGCCATCATCCACTAGAAAGGGCTTCCTTTCCTGCCTCCCACCTTGCCCATCTCCCCAGATTGTCTCTTATGGTGATGGTGAGCAAGTATAATCCTTGGTGAAGCGTATTCATAGCCAAGTTTAAGTATAGGTAAAAATGTCTGAACTCAAAATCTACAGAGGATAGAATACGAGGAAGAAATTAGCTCCTCCATTAAAAGGCATTGTCGCCCAGCCAGTGTGGTTCAGTGGTCATGGTTCTCGATTCCTGGTCAGGTCACATGCCTGGGTTTTGGGCTCGATCCCTGGTGTGGGGCATGCAGGAGGCAGCTGATCAGTGATTGTCTCTCATCGTTGACATTTCTATCTCTCTTCCTCTTTGAAATCAATCTATATCATCTATATCTATATCTATATCTATATCTATATCTATCTATATCTATCTATATTTTTAAAGGTATTGTCCATGCTAGCAGTTAGAAGAGAAAAAGTGTCAGCAAAATGATATGTTTTCCTAGACAAACACAGTCACCCTGCCCTTTCAAATGGATGCTACCAGCACTTCTTTTAAACAGCCCTTTGGAAGTTTGCTAACTCATGACAACTTCTTACACCCTGAATTAGACAAGGTCTCATCATCTCCATCTGAGGATCACAAAGGATCCTCATCCCATGCTATCACAAGACAATTCTTGGTAAAGGGTCTTAGGTTGTACTCATATATAAACAACAGCCTGCAATTTTGAAGTAAGGATCAGGGCTATGGTGGGCCTCAGCCTCTGACTGGTGAGTACTTCTCTACTCTACTTTCTGTAATACACTTCTTATAAACAGCAAGGCTTAATTAAAAATTCTGAGTCTGCACTCTCTTTTTCCAGAGCTAGTTAAAAAAAATTAAGAAAGCTACATTTTATGCACACCTGAGTTTGAGACTGAGATTCATTGCTGCTACAGGTGCACATGAACAGAATTCCTAAAGAGGGGCGCGCAGGGCAATTCCCACTGGCAGATTATATGGGAATCAGGCTACCAAGTCTAAAGAAAGCAAGGTGAGAAGAGAGAGCCAAGACAGGAACCCAAGGGTGCCTGAAAATACAAATGCACACAGAACAAGGTATAGTTCAGGCAGTTAGAAGGTAGGCGCAGCCTAAAAGGCTTATTTTCCAGAGCCAATGAATGAAGTACATTTTTAATGCTTTCTGCAGACCTAAGCAAGACGTGGAGTTCAGACTCAGGATGCTTTGGGAATGCTTTTCAAATATTTGTTTAACATTAATTTAGTGGTGGTGGGTAAAAGTGATTTTATATTAATAAATAAAGAGGCATTTATTAATCCCACTGGCCGAATCTATTTTAGCAGCATGTTTTCTACTTTTTTGCAAATTTCTTAACCAAACAATTTCTAGAGTTATAGTAAAGGGTTTAAAGTTTAGTTAATAACATTTTTATTACCATTATCAGCACTATGCCATATGTGATTAGGTGTCAGAATTTCAGCTGACTAGGACTGTAAAGTGAGTTTTTTTGTGCAGTATTGTTTGTTTGGTTTCTCTTTTTAATTTTCACTCGAGGATGCTGTCTACTTTGGAAAGAACAGAATCAATTTGCATGTGCAGTTATGTGAAGTCGTGTGTGGAAACCTGAATAAACTGGTACTATATTGCTGCTTTATTCCAGTAATGTTTTAGGCCCTGTCTAGATTGACACTCTGGAAAGCCTTCCAACTAACTGCCTCTTAATTGGCCACCTGGCTTGGCTGGGGGGAGAATGCCCTATGGGCTTATGGGTATTGCTCAGGAACAGGTTTCATCTTCCAGATTGGCTTGGTGAAAAAAAAAAAAAAAACCACTAAATGTCCCAGCCTGGCCAGTGTGGCTCCGTGGTTTGGCGTCGATCTACAAACCAGAAGGTCATGATTCCAGTCCAGGTCAGGGCACATGCACAGGTTGTGGGCTCAATCCCCAGTGTGGGGCATGCAGGAGGCAGCTGATAAATGATTCTCTCATCATTGGTGTTTCTGTCTCTCTCTCCCTCTCTGAAATCAATATATATATTTAAAACAACTAAATGTCCCAGCCCATTTCTGTGGTGGGAGTCAGGTTTCCATGACTGCCCCTCTGTCTGGTGCTTCTCCCAGTGGTCCAGCTGCTGAAGTTCATACACCCAGCTCTTCCTTCAGTCTGCATTATGGCCCCCTATACTAAAGGGGTGCTTCATGAGAAGTGAAGATGGAGTTATTCAGGTATAGGAGTGAAGGACAGATTTGCCATGAATTGGA
The DNA here is from genome assembly GCF_000147115.1 of Myotis lucifugus. Lineage (NCBI taxonomy): Eukaryota > Metazoa > Chordata > Mammalia > Chiroptera > Vespertilionidae > Myotis > Myotis lucifugus. The sequence continues at coordinate 9,791,654 of NW_005871050.1, read as the reverse complement.
TATGGAAGAGGGATGGAAGGTGGTAGATACTCAAAGAGGAAGCAGGTTGCAGTAGAAAGACTTCTGTCCAAAGGCAAATTAATCCAGCCTAACCCATTTACTCTAAGCACAGATACTAACCCTCACCTGTCCTCTTCACACTGGCACTTGGGTATTTGGGTGCTCTCAGCAGGGACAGGAGAATGAATCCCTACTCCTGCTCCCACTCCCCTCCTTAGTGATGGCATTGTCTGAATTTCCTCACCCTTTCACTTCTTTCACAGCCTGGAAATGCTCTCAAGTCTCTGGGGAAACAAAAATCAAATTGTTATTGGAGAATTGCATGGATTGCCCTACTCCATTGCTAGTGGGAATGAGGTTCTTGGGGCTCCACTGGAATAAGTATTTCCAGAGGCCCCCATGGGAGGATGGCATGTAATAAAAGATTTATTTGTGTGGAATTACAACCCTTGAGTTGCAAAGTCCCATTTCCCTTAAATCAGTCCTGGAGAGGGTGCACCTGGGGATTCTGCAGAGCTAAAAGCAAAGCTAGTGTCTAGAGTTTCCATCCCATGATGAAGCTGAGTCTGGCACAGCATCAGACTAGTTGCAGTCCATTAATACATTGTGTGTGGGGTCCACATGGCTGTGCGTCATGTAGGCAAGTGCAAAACATGAGAGTCCTTCAAGGCAGGAGTCAGGCGCAAGCAGAAAGAGAGAAGGGCCAGAACTCCTTTGTTCAGGAGCTTATGTATCTGAGATTTCACACCCTTTCAGTGGCCGTACATATCCTGGCCAATGACCTGCTCCCAGGTATGACTGACAGGTAATCATCTTCCCTATGCCACCCAGACCTCACTAGGCATGTCTATAATATTCGGCCTTCCCTTTGTTTCTTCCCAGTTAATTAGTAACTGGGTTAAATACAATGATATCAAAATCACTCTTGGAAAAGTTAAGGAATCCTATATAATAAAAGCCTAATATGCTAAGTGTCCGGTCATCCGGTTGTCCGTTCAATCAATCAAAGTGTAATATGCTAATAATATGCTAAGGCCGCTCAACCACTTGCTATGATGTGCACTGACCACCAGGGGGTAGACAGTCAACCAGTCACTATGACATGCACTGACCACCAGGGGGCAGATGCTCCGTCTGGTAGGTTAGCTTGCTGCTGGGGTCAGGCCAATCAGGACTGAGCAAGACAGGCCGGACACGCCCTAGAGCCCTCCCATGGTCCCCCCCCCCCCCCAGCTGGCCAATCTGCCAATCTCCTGCATCCCTCCCTGGCCCCAATCGTGCACCTGTGGGGTCCCTCGGCCTGGCCTGCACCCTCTCACAATCCAGGACCCCTCAGGGGATGTCAGAGAGCTGGTTTCAGCCCAATCCTGCAGGCCAGGCTGAGGGATACCACTGGTGCACAAATTCGTGCACCAGGCCTCTAGTTTTGAATAAAGGCCAGGAAATGGGGCATTAATGTAGATATTCAAATAGACTGTTAAAACCAATCAGACACTGGGCTTATTATCTGCCTAGCACAAGACAGAAGACTCAGAGTTAGGAAATATATACATATGAAACACAAAACAAAACAAGGCAGTATGCTAGAGACCATGAGGTACTTATACTTAGTTGCTTTTATCTAATCTATGAATCCCCAAGTGAAATAAAGAGGAGACCATTTTAGAAAGGAAAGAGAGTTGAACCCTTAGTTCAATGGTTCTCAACTGGGAATGATTTTCCCGCCTGGGGACATCTAGCAATGTTGAGACATTTGGTTGTCACAAGTAGGGGGGCGAGGGGACACTGGCATCCAGTGTGTATAAGACAGAGGGCTTCTAAACACCATACAATGACAGCCCCACAACAAAGAATCCATTGGCACAAAATGTCAATAATTCAAGGCTGAAAAATCCTACCTAGAGCAATGGTTCTCAATTTTTAGGATTCCGCAGAATCCCCTGAAGGACTTGTTAAAACACAGATTGCTAGGTCCCACCCCCAGTTTCCAATTCAGTAGTTCTGGGGTAGAGTCTGAGAAACTGTTTGTCTAACAAGTTCCCAGGAGATTCTGAGGCTCCTGGTCTGGGGACTACACTTTTGAGTGCCCCTGCCCTAGTTCTCAGCTCTAATTGCCCTTTCAAATATCCACCTGCTTGAAAATGTGGTTAGATCCACCTTAGCCTAGCACTCAGATGCTATCAATGCTCACAAAAGCAAGGCAGCAAGAGGCTCTCCTTTAAGCAAAGAGATTTCCCAGAGACTTAATTAAAGTTTGGAAAAGTATCCCAGGAGGCGGGGGTGGGAGGGGGGTCAATAAAATTGATCCAAATAAATTCTTTGCACATACAAAATAAAACTCACATGCACAAAAAGAAATTTGATCAATAAATTAGTAAATTCAGAGTGAGGAGGGAGTAATTAACAGGCCCATTTAAAGTGTGGAATACATTAAATACAGAATGAGTGACTCCACTGGGACCACTGAAGCAGGAAACACCGATGCATTTGAGAGGCCTGGAAGATTAGAAACATATTTCAACAAGGAGAAAATAAGAGAGAGAAGGGAGAGCCCAGAATGATAAAGATGCCAAAGGGGGTATGCATCAGAGCCTTTGGAGCCTCGGATTTTGAAATTCTCTGAAAGGCTTAGCCAAATTGCACCTGCGCTCTTGTGTATCTCCCAGGCCCAGGAAACAAGTAATCTGCTGTGAGAGCTATCCAGGCCACACCTGGTCCTGAGCAGTTAATATGTCAAGACCCTTCCCATCAGAGTAAACAAAAGGTTTATCCCAAGTCAGTTGGAGCTGAGGCAGACCTCACTGGTCCAGAATAATGCCATTTGAATATCCTGACAGTCTGTAAAAATTCCCTGCCAGGGAAACTGAGCCCAAAGCAGACTCTATTGCTAGTTGGAGCCAGAGTTGAAGACCATAAGGCACTTGGTTGATGGAAGTCAAGTTCCGGGGCAGTTTACTATTGAGGGAAAATAAAAGGCTGGCCTACCTCAACCCGTACACTGAACACATTCTTCACAAGAGGTGGGGCATGAAGGAAACCAAATGTATGAATAATAGCAGAACCATCTATATATATAAAAAAGCCTAAGTGACCATCACAACCGAATAGGCTGCATGGGGTGACCAGGCCAGCAGAGGGTTAGTGAGGGGAGACCAAAGGACCTAGCAGCAGGCTATGTGGGGTGACCAGGCCAGCAGGGGGATTAGTGAGGGGCAACCAAACAACCGAACAGCAGGCTGCATGCGGCGACCAGGCCAGCAAAGGGGTTAGTGAGGGGCAACCAAATGACCAAACAGCAGGCTGTGTGGGGAGACCAGGCCAGCAGAGGGGGGCAGTGAGGGGCAACCAGGCTGGTGGGGGGCAGTTGGGGGTGACCAGGTCAACAGGGGAAGAAGTTGGGGGTGACCAGGCCATCATGGGGGGCAGTTAAGAGTGATCAGGCAGGCAGGCAGGTGAGCAGTTAGGAGCCAGTGGTCCCAGATTGGGCCTAAACTGGCAGTCGGACATCCCCCGAGGGATCCCAGATTGGAGAGGGTGCAGCCTGGGCTGAGGGGACACCCACCCATGCATAAATTTTATGCACCAGGCCTCTAGTAAAGGTATAAATTGCTGCTAAGATGAGCCAGGATATACCTAACCTTTAAGTTAGAAGCATAGGAGGCTCCATTAAATGTCATATCTCTTGCTTTGAGGTTGATTTCAGAGTTCAGTTCTCCACTTCACCCCCAAGTGAATTCCTTGGGGCTTCTCTTGGCAATGTACTAGTACATCTAAATTGGATCAGCAATGTGTATGAGTCATTGTGATAATTCCTTTAGACCTGGTGGGGAACTAGAACTTGGCCAAGGACTGCATCAGAAGAAGCAGAACTCTTTGGCTTCTCTGCCTCCTTATAACATGCCTTGAGACTTCTATGAAACGTAATAGCTTATCTTCCACTAAGGCAGCTCAGCCTAACCCCATGAAATTCATTCCAGATTAGTGAAGCTGTGAAGTGATTTTTGCTTTCTATAGAGTCCTGGTCCCCTGAGACCATTAAGAAGACACTTTTCAAACCTGGGGAACCTAACTCTGGTATCAGGGATGGAGCCCAAAATTCAGTTCAGAAGACCTCAGAGGTGTCTCCAAAGTTCTCTGAGCTTCATTTTCCTCACAGGAGTATCAGGGCCCAGGCCTTAGCCTATAGCCGAGTTGGTAGGAAGTTGCCATGATTAAAGGTGCTTCCTCTGTTTTTTCATTTCCCTCTGCCATTTTCCATCAGGCCTTCCTCATTAGCTGGATGAGAAGGTTTACAGAGCCAACCAGCAGCTGATTCCCTCAGGCACTGTTTTAGTTCTAGTGCTTCCCCTGGCTTTGAGCATAAAAGTGCCTCCCAGGATGAGGTGACTTGCCACACATTTGGCTGACACCTGCCTATGAAGGGAGATGGCCGAAACCACTTTCTTAGAACAGCCCTGAAGCAGTCAAGTCAGCACTGACTGTAACAACAGCCTTTCGTCCTAGTCAGGCACAGATCCCAATGCAGAGCCCGGAGATGAATTCTTAGTCTAGTGCAGTGATGGCGAACCTTTTGAGCTCGGCGTGTCAGCATTTTGAAAAACCCTAACTTTGGTGCCGTGTCACATATAGAAATTTTTTGATATTTGCAACCATAGTAAAACAAAGACTTATATTTTTGATATTTATTTTGTATATTTAAATGCCATTTAACAAAGAAAAATCAACCAAAAAAATGAGTTCGTGTGTCATCTCTGACACGCGTGTCATAGGTTCGCCATCACTGGTCTAGTGAGCCCTTCCAACCTGCTGGTCAAGACTTTGCTGTCATCACAGGTGGCTTACATGGTCCTCCAAGTGCAAGGTCACAAAAGGTATTAAGCTGCAAACTCCCAGACTTTAAGAGGAAGGCGGAAGCTTGCAGGTCATGCCTTCTATACTCTGGATTTCAACATCCCAGGCTGAGAGGCATCCCACTTTTGAACACCTCTACTGGGAGCAAAGTCAGCACCCCATGGGGCAGCAGCCCTTCTACTATTGAACAGCTCTAATGGTTAAAAGACCATCCTTTTAACCAATCCCCATCTGCCTCCTTATATTTCCTATGGAGCTACATGGAATGTCTGCCGACCCTGCCATCTGATGCTATTACCATTCGTGCACTGTGTCTTTGCAACTATACCAGATGGTTTGTGAGGGCATGAACCATGTATCCTGCTTTTTATGCATCCCCATAGCATTGGTGGCTGGCTCTAAGGCTGCCGGGTAGTATTCTTAGCTGTGTTCTGAGTTTCTTCACTTGTGGTAACAGTCCCCTCCCAGCCCCCTTTCCCTCCTCAAACCTGAATTATGTTCATTCCAACTCCACCCCAGCTGCTCATACCAGGGCCAACCTTGAGGAATAGTGTTATGTTCATGGTCATCTTTGGAAAATGTCCAAGCAATCTTTTATTTTAATCTTTATTGTTGAAAGTATTACACATGCCCCCCCCCCCCCCCCGCCATTGACCTCTTCTAGCCTGCCTCCACCCCAGGTCATCACCACCCTATTGTCTGTGTCCATGGGTTATGCATATATGCATACATATTCTTTGGTTGATCTCTTCCCACCAACCCTCTCCCACCTTCTCTCTGAGGTTTGACAGTCTATTCCACGCTTCTATGTCTCTGAATTTATTTTGTTCATCAGTTATTTGTATTAGACTAGTGGCCTGGTGCATGAAATTTGTGCACTGGGTGGGTGTCCCTCAGCCCAGCCTGCCCCCTCTCACAGTCTGGGAGCCCTCAGGAGATGTCCTACTAATGGCTTAGGCCTGCTCCCCACGGGAGCAGGGGGCCTAAGCCACAGTCTGGCTGAAGCAGCTCAGGGCATGCCCATGGGTGGGTCTGAGGGTCCACTGGGAGCCTTGCTCCCAGGGCAGGTGGCACGGTGTGCCTGCCCACGAACCCCCAGCAAAAGTGGCCTTGGTTCCAGGGCAGGAAGGCTCCCAGGGCTACAGCGTGCCTGCCTGCGAACTCCCAGTGGGAGTGGCCTCGGAGCTGGGTGGCACCGGGGCTGGGGGTGGGCTCCCAGCCGCACTGTGGCTGCTCGGAGCCTGCCCCCAGCCCTGGTGTGTGGTGTGTGTCCGCTGGAGCTGGGGGCGTGCTCTGAGCTGGTAGTGACACAGCCTCCAGAGCTGGTTGTGATGTCCCGAACTAATTTGCATATTTCTCTCTTATTATATAGGACTAGAGGCCCAGTGCACAAAAATTTGTGCACTCTGAAGGGAGAGGTCCCTCACCCTGGCCTGCGCCCATTTGCAGTCCGGGACCCCTTGGGGGATGTCCACCTGTCAACTTAGGCCCACTCCCCAGGGGATCAGGCCTAAGCTTGCAGTCAGACATCCTTCTGGCAACCAGGGAGACCTCGGGGGATGTCCGACTAAAGGCTTAGGCCCTCAAGGGATCGGGTCTAAACCATTAGTTGGACATTCTTAGTGCTGCCACGGAAGTGGGAGAGGCTCCTGCCACCACCACTGCGCTGGCCAGCCATGAGCCAGCTTCTGGCTGAGTGGCACTCCCCATATAGAAGTGCACTGACCACCAGGGGGAAGCTCCTGCATTGAGCGTCTGCCCCCTGGTGGCCAGTGCGCATCATAGCAACCGGTCATTCTGCCGTTCAGTCAATGTGCATATTAGCCTTTTATTATTATTATATAGGATGTCCCTATTTCCCCCCTTTTGCCCCCTCTACCCAGCTCTTGCCCCCCACTTCTCTCTGGCCATCACCATACTGTTGTCTGTGTCCATGGGTTGTGCATATATTTTCTTTGGCTAATCCCTTTTTTAAATTCACTTCTTTAAATTTTTATTTTCAGATAAGTGCTTATAACTTCACTATTATATATTTTCTATTATATCATTTAGAATTAAGATATTTTTTAATTGAACCCTTGTAAATTTTAGCACAATTTAATAAATTATGCTAGAAGCAATTAGGAGATTTTTCATGTAATGCAGATACATTTCAATTAATATTTTATTAATTTTTAATTTTTTAATATTTTAATTTGAAATAATCTCATACATGTAAAAAAAACCTATAAAATACTACAGCATATTATATGTACCCTTCACCCAATTTCTTAGGTGTTAATAATTTAAACATAACCATTATACAACTAACGAAATTTGGAATATATTTTGCTTATAATCTCTTTAATGTTACTTAATCCATTTACTTTGTTTTTGTTAATCTTCACTCAAGGATATTTTTCCATTGAATTTTAGAGAGAGGGAAGGGAAAGGGAGAGACACATTGATTGGTTGCCTCCTGCACATGTTCTGATAGGGACTGGGGATCAAGCCAGCAACTGAGGTACATGCCCTTGACTGGAATCGAACCTGGGACCCTTCAGTCCATGGGCTAATGCTCTATCCACTGAGCAAAACAGGCTGCAGCTTAATTCATTTACTTTTAAACTATATGTGTCTTTATATTAAAGTGGGTTTTGTTTTTGATTCACCCCCATAATCTGTCTTTTAATTGGTGCATTTATGCCACTGACTTTCAGAGTGCTTACTGATAGAGTTACTACCATATCAGGTGGCTTCTGGGGCTTCTGGGGCCGGCCAGCATCCTGGGATCGGATCCGATCACGGGCGGCAGGCAGGCGGCTTCTGGGGCCGGCCTGCGGCCAGGATTGGATCCAATCATGGAAGGCAGGCAGGCGGCTTCTGGGGTCGCACATGGGGGCCTGGATGGCGGCTCGTGCTGGCAGCTCGTGCTGTCCCGCCCTGCCTGCAGTATTTAAATTAGCCGCCATCTTTGTTGGCAGTTAATTTGCATATCACGCTGATTAGCCTATGGGAGGCGTAGCGAAGGTACGGTCAATTACCATGTTTGTGCACTCGAGGGCGTCCCTCAGCCCGGCCTGTGCCCTCTCGCAATCTGGGACCCCTCGGGGGATGACCACCTGCTGGCTTAGGCCTGCTCCCTGGGGATTGGGCCTAAGCTGCAGCCAGACATCCTTAGCACTGCTGAGGAGGTGGAAGAGGCTCCCACCACCACCGCTGTACTGGCAGCCGTCAGCCTGGCTTGTGGCTGAGCAGAGCTCCCCCTGTGGAAGTGCACTGACCACCAGGGGACAGCTCCTGCATTGAGTATCTGCCCCCTGGTGGTCAGTGTGTGTCATAGTGACCAGTCATTCCCAGTCATTCTGCTGTTAGGGTCAATTTGCATATTATCCTTTTATTATATAGGAGTGCCTGGCCAGCCTGGGTGAGGGGCTGATGGCTGTTTGCAGGCTGGCCACAGCCCCTTCAGAGTGGGGGTCCTCCCTGGGGTGCCTGGCCAACCTGGGTGAGGGGCTGAGAGCCATTTGCAGGCTGGCCACAGCCCCTTCAGGGTGGGGGGTCCTGCTGGGGTGCCTGGCCAGTCTGGATGATGGGCTGAGGGCCGTTTTCAGGCTGGCTAAGCCCCCCCAGTGGGGACCCTCACCCTATGAGGGTGTGGCCAGCCTGGGTGAGGGGCTGATGGCTGTTTGAAACCTGGCCACAACCCCCAGCCACCCAAGCTCCCAGTGGAGGCTGGCTGGAAGCAGGTATCTGGGATTTTTTTGTCTTCTATAATTGAAACTTTGTTGCCCTGAGCAGAGGCTACAGCCAGCTCAGGGCAGGTGGGAAGCTTGGCTTCCTCCATCGCCCTGGCAACCAAGCCTCCTGCTTGCTCCAGCTCTGTGGCTGCCGGTCGCCATCTTGGTTGGGTTAATTTGCATATAGTCGCTCTGATTGGTGGGTGGGCGTGGCTTAGGGTATAGCAAAGGCACGGTCAATTAGCATCTTTGTCTTTTATTAGTGTAGATTCCACATATGAGTGAGATCATGTGATACTTATCTTTCTCTGATTGGCTTATTTCGCTTAGCATAATACTCTCAGGTCCCTCCAAGCTGCTGAAAATAGTAACACTTCTTGCCTTAGGGCATTATCAGCTCATTCTCTCCCTGAGCCATTTGTATCTGCATGTGCAGCAACACGGATCCCACCTCAAAAAGGCCAATTGACTGTGTCCAGGGCATAGCAGCACTGCCCTCCTGGGATGTCCTTTTGTATTTGCTCTCCATGAGTCTAATTGCTATGAACCCTCAAGCCCCTTGTCCAATCTGACAATTTCCAGGAAGTGTCCTCTCCTCTCCTGAACTCCTATGTGCTTCTCTATGCCAACACCTAGCATTAGAAGAATATGCAACTTTCTTTCTTCTGTAATTGTTAAACATGTTAATGTTTTGTCTCCTCGTGTACACTGCAGCCTCCTCAAAGGCAGGACTGTGATGGTGACATTTCTGCATTTATCACAAAACCTGGTACAGGGATGGGCACACAGTTCAGTATAAATTAAATAAGTGTTTGATTTAGAAATCTCTAGAAAAAAAGGCTAACAGTGTGTGAGTCAGGGTAGACAGTTAAACCTAAGATTCCTGCATTATTAAGATATTGAGCACCTGCTAAGTGTAAAGTTCCCATCTGTCTTAGTGTGATAGAACCCCCTTAGCAAAAATGCCCAAATTTCCTTTTATTGAAAACCCAGAAAACACATTCTGTTTTTTAGTATGCTGTTCTTTAAATTTTACACACACAATTCCACCTGGTCACATCCTGGAGGCCCATTGTCAGTGTGGCCTCTATGATCTATTTCTCCAGCAGTGAGGATGGGTTTGCCAAAGTCATCCATAATCTCATACTTGGGATGTAAAAATGGCAGGTGAGGCTAGAGATACAACTTGAAGGAAATGTCTAACTTTCAACAGCAAACCTGGTGAAGTTCTAGTGAACTATTACCCTAGTTTCTAAGGGTCTTCTTAAAGTAGGCAAGGAAATGTGCCCAGTGAGTAAGGGAGCTGTTGGGTATGGTTGGCATGATCATGTAACAACGCCTGATGAGACTTCATATCAAGAACAGGATCTCTGTGAGCAGAACATGGCCCCTGAAGATATGGAGTGTGTGGGGCATGCAACCGCTTGTGAACTATGCTTAGGCCTCAAGGCCTTTTGCACAATCTCTGCCTGGACTGGTCTCCCATCCCACCATTCATTACTAGCTCCTTCTTGGTCCTCAGGCCAATATTACCTCCTCTGAAAGGCCTGTATAAAGAAGCTCCCCCACCAATACTTCTTACATCAGCTTTCTCTCACAGCATTTCGCATTATTTGTAATTTTAAAAATATATTATTTCACTCGTATTGTGTCTGTCTCCATATACTTATATTTTCTACATATTTAGAATATAATAAGCTCCGGTGAAGACATGGCTATGTCTGTTTCACTCAACACTGTATCCCCCACAGGACCATATACAATTAGTGCTCAAAAAAATTCTTGAGATTATGATTATGAGACAGTGTGGCAGAATAGAAAACACAGGAAATTTAAAATCAAGTGAGCTGGGTTCCTGTTTCAGCTTAGTCATTTACTGTTTGTGTGACATCAGCATATTGCTTAACTTCTCTGAGCCTCAGTTTCCTCATTTTTATATGAATTAATATTACCTATCTCACAATACAGTTTGGAGGGGAAAAATAAGCTAATGCATGAGAAAGTATTTGATAAAATGTAGAGTCCTGAACAAATATGACTTATTTTAGTATTATGTGAGTTACCCAAAACAGTACCTCTGCTTTCTTCCTGGGATGCCTACCACAGGCACCAGATAAGCCCACAATCAGTCACACCCTTGGATTAATGCTATCTCAGAGACATAATAAATTGAAAACCATTGTGGAACGTTAGTCCAGGCATTTGACTCTATCATTACCTGGCAGAGAGCAGGTTCCTAGAGGATGGGACCGGGATAGGCAGTCTCAGGAAGAGAGGTGATGGGAGGAGAATCCTGAAATGACTTATGCTCAGATGATTCTGGAGAATGAGTTCAGGCCAGGGGAGGGGAAAACTTCAGTGGGGACCCTGGTGAAACCAGAACACTGAGTTGTTAGGCAGAGAAAAGATACAGAAACGGAGATGGAAGTGCCAGCTGCAAACTTTCTCTCCTTGGCCTATGTGTATGTTAAGAACACTTGATTTTACAGAATCCATGCGTGTACATTGGAGAGAGGGGAGGGAAGCCAGAGAGCAGGAAACAAATGCCAAGGGAGCTGTACTTAATCATAATAACCATTAGTATTGACTTTGGTGCCATTTTAAAGGAGCCATTTGTTATAAGAACCAATAGTCAAAACCCCAAGCCAGCCCGGCTTTGTCTTATGAGCTCTAAAAATAATGGCATTTTACTGTTCATCTGTTTTAATTTTCCAAAATCAAATGCAATTTGAAATCAATTCAAAAATTGATTTCTTTCTTCTAAACAAAGAGACGTTAAAAGGAGAAAGGAAGGAAGGATAGACAGATCAGGCTTTTCAGTGAATCACATAACAATACCCCAAAAGCAGGAGCCCAAAATAATTATTCCCCTGAAAACTATGAAAGGAAAATGGGTGAGAACTATGACCACATGAGCAGTAAGTACTACCTCTCCAGAGCTAGGGCCAGCAAATCACTTGTAGCTTCAACAATGACATATGAAAGCTGGGAGAAACAGTTAAGGTCAATTGACGCCTAGTTTTTAAACTACCACCTCATTTTAATCAGCTCCCCGTGCCATTCTGCATCTCCAGCTGGCAAACTGACTAAACTAAATTAGCGTTGTTTGCTCTTTTTCAAGCAGCTCTAAACAAAGTGGAAATAGTTCAGTGATCTTGCAGTTAAGACAGTTTGGAACAGATCAGCACATTATTTTCCAGTCAGGCCTTGTAAGGGTTTCTGCAGTTTGCTATGGTCCCCACAGTCCAAGGTCTGGCACACTACAGGACCTCTGGGGACTGGTTTAAAATAGCCAAACTCATAATAAACAGACTGACAACCTGAACCACTAACTTATTAATAGATGACAGTGGACTCATCCAACAGCCAGAATACTTGGACCCACTACCCTGGTGTCCAGGACAGAAACGGAACTCACTAAACAAGTCTAAATATGAGAAAATAAAGATGAACTGCATTCATTTAAATCTAGGCTCATAGTTTCATATAACTTAATTCTTTGGGCCTGGATTTTCTGATCTGTACAAAACAGAATAATATTTTCCATGTAGCATTGTTTTTTATATTGGAAAATATTTTGTGAACTGGAGAGCATGATACAAAAGGAAGTGGTTATTTTTTGGCATTGAGAAGGCAGTTTGGTGCACATAAAATATGAGAAAGGGCAACCAGAAAGTTCTGCAGGCAATATTACCCCCACTCTGGCGGAATACAAAACATTGTCCACACTGCACTACAGAGACTGTCTGTGTAAGGACTGGAAGCCACCCAAAATCTCTGTCCCTTGGACACATGGAGAAATCCGAAATCTCTAACTCACCTTTTTCAAAATTCCTTATCAGACATCAAAAGCTTCCATCATCCTGACATCGCCTCATGAGGCACATGTTGAAATTAATGATACCGCCAGGGACTCCCATGAATTCCCTCTGAGTTGGATGCCTTCCTGGGGATATCTCCCTGTCTGGCAGTTAGGCACACCCCCACCTTAGCAGCTGCGCCTTCACGCAGTTGTTCTAGGGGTGCTGCTGCTATAAAAAATTGCACTTACCTACTCCAGGAAGATGCATGTTGCCTTTCATTCCAGGGGGTGTCCTTTCTAATCTGATCCCCAAATTCTGGGTGTGCCCCTCTGTTGAGAACAATGAGGAATTCCCACTCAGAGTCACGTAGGGAGAGGGGAAATGAGGAGGACAGTGACAGCACAGAATGGATGGTTCTAAACCCTCAAAGATCTAATCGGTTCTCTGGGACAGTGAGAACCGGGCACCATTCACTCTGGGAAGAAGCAGGAAGCAAGGAAACCAGAGAAACTAAGGCACGTTTCAGAAGCCCGAGTGGTAAAGCCAATGGGGACTTCCCACTGTCCTTGGAATCAAATCCAAGTTGCATGTCATGACCCATGAGACCCCAAGTAACCCAGACTCTGCCTGCTGCTCTGACTGTACTCACCCCGTCCCCATCATTCCACCCCATCCGCACTGACCCTTACAGTCTTAAGACCTGCCAACTCGTGCCCAACTTAGAGTCTTTGTACCTGCTATTCCTTCTGTCTGGGACCCTCTTCTCCCATATCTTTGCCTGACCAAGTCCTTCCCATCACTCGGGTTTCAGCTCAAGTGTCACAACCTTGGGGCGGCCTTCTTTGATAGCCTATTAATGTTGCCAACTCCGTCAGCCACTCTCTCTCCTATTACCATGTTTTATTTTCTTCATAGTCCTTTCATGACATTATATTACTTTTTTATTGTCTGATTTTACCTCCACAAGAGACAGAATGGAGAACCAGAATGGGTGAGACTGAAGAATTGCAAGTCAGAGCCATTAACAGGCTGTGGGGAGAGACAAATGCTGAAAGACTGAAGAGGAATGCCTTGCCTTGTGCATGTGTATAAGCCAGTGGTTCTCAACCTTCCTAATGCCTCGACCCTTTAATACAGTTCCTCATGTTGTGGAGACCCCCAATTTCATTGTTACAAATTGAACATAATTAAAGCATAGTGATTAATCACAAAACAATATGTAATTATATATGTGTTTTCCGATGGTCTTAGGCAACCCCTGTGAAAGGGTCGTTCGACCCCCAAAGGGGTCGCGACCCACAGGTTGAGAACCGCTGGTATAAGCAGACTGGGTCTGCTTAAATAGGCTGGGTTCATAATGCATGGCTTATGTAACAGCTACTTTTGCACATATTATTTCCTGCCTCATGTCTCCATAGAAGGAAGGACTATTGTCCCATTGCTTAGAAGGGAGGGAGCAGTATTAGAATTCCACATTTGCTTCTCTCCACCAGAGGAAGAGGAAACATTAACTGAGCAATAGTAACCAGAAGGTTTAAGATCACTTCATTGAAGGAATAATGTGGGCCTATCTCTTTTCTAACACTTTCTCAGCTTCTGGTCTCTATTCTGTAAGCCCAAATTGGTAGGAACTCTTATTGCAAAAGAAGTCCTCCCTTCTCTAGCCTCAAAGCCTATAGCTAATTTTAATTTGGGGTAGTGAAAAGCCCCATTACATCTCATTTCTAAACCATATTCTCTGGTCCACCTTTAATAGAGAATCTTGGTTTTTAGATATAGGCAGGAAGATGATAAATATGTGGACTTAGATCACTGAGGTTTTTATCTTGGCTCCACTACCCACTGCATGACCTTGGATAAGTTATTTAATATTTTTGTTCCTTAATTTTCTCCTCTAAAAAATAGGAATATTAATAATATCCACTTCATAGAGTTGATATAAAGATTAGGTAATATGATATAAAATATCCAGCAAGCTATAATAAATTAATAAATTTTAGTTATCATCACTATCAATAGTTACTAAAGGTGTGATATTGATCTACATCTAATTCTTTGTGCTTGTTGTTAAAGCCAAGCAGGGTAGACAGATAGGCAGATTAGCTTTAAAAATGTCCAACATGGCCCAGAAAACTTAGGTTATAAACACAGAGAAGAGCATTTGGGGACTAAAGTACTATGATAAGAGACAAAAATTTTTCTGGGACCTCTGCAACATTGGTGTTTGGAAACTTACATGTGGCTTCATCGGGGTCTGTTGCCATGATTAGTAAGTAGCTTTATTTTGAATATCTGGGGCCTTACTGGGATTTGGCCTTGGAAAAGATCAAAGTGAGCTCTGGAGTCAGAACAAACACTCTGGGTCCCTTAGATTACACAAAGCCAGCAGAATTTTCATGAGTTTCAGAACCCCCTAGGAAGAGGGTAAGGTCCTTACTAGACTCAGGGATGACTCACCTCAAAACCAGCAGGCCACTGGAGCTAGCATAAGCATTAGTTGATCTGAAGTATGTGGGGATAGTTAATAGAATTGGCCTTTTTGGTTTTTTATAGGGATTTTACATCTGATATATCTCTCAGCTAGGACTGCAGTCCAAGGCTTTCAACCACAAGAGCAACTAGATTCTTTTTGAGTTAAACAGCAATATTGTGGAATTCAGGGGGTTTTAAATGATTAATGTTGAGCATTATTAGGTGGCATTGTATCAGCTGCTCCAAATTCTGTATCCCTTGATTTTGTCTAAAATAGCATGCAGGACCAAGAAGGAAGCCTTAAAGGGAAAAACCTTGAGTCCATTTGAAAGGCCCACAGACTTCCAGAGTCTCTTTTCCCCTCCATGTCACCTATTTAAGAGGATGTGGGCTTTTTGTTTTGTAAGTGATCTTTTTCTGATATGTTTGTCAAGAGGCCTAACATCATAGATAGGGAGGGATAGCCACTTAACTGTGACACTGCTTCTTCCCCATTCTCCTTCTGCTTCTCTCATCTCTCTCCCAAGCCTCAAAACAAGTTGTCTTCTTATTTATTTTAATCTTTATAGTTGAAAGTAGTACATATGTCCCCTTTTTTCACCCACTGACCTCTTCCAGCCCGCCCCCGCCTCCCACCCCCACCTCCCACTCTATTGTCTGTGTCCATGGGTTATCCATATATGCATACAAATTCATTGGTTGATCTCTTCCCTCCCACCCACCCCCTGCCTTCCCTCTGAGGTTCAACAGTCTGTTCATTGCATCTATGTCTCTGGGTCTATTTTGTGAAATAAGCCCGTCAGAGAAAGATAAGTATTACATGATCTCACTCATATGTGGAATCTAATGAACAACATAAACAGATGAACAAAACAAGTTGTTTTCTTATTCTATAGACCCCAAGCTGTGAATATTTCCCAAGTGTTTTGCCTTGTTTACTCTGCTCTTTTCCAGCCCATGCTCAGTAGACTCATCCACTGCCAAAGCTTCAGCTCTCTCCTCCAAGTAGATGACTCCCCCACAGGGTACTCCCTGCAATTGTATTTCAGATCCACATTTCACACCTCCTACAGGCAATGCTGTGCTAGTAAATGTTTAACAATCAACTTATGGCAAGAGCAGGAAACCTCCGATTTCTAGTTTTTGCCAATTTCTGTTTCATCAACACTAACAACATGGTCAATTTCAAGCTAATATTGTGGGGTCGCTGAGCACATAGTTGAGAAGATATATATATATATATATATATATATATATATATATATATATATATAATCAGCTCTCACAAGCCAGTACAGATGGATCCCCTGTGGCTACAGGTGGCCTACACTGGATGTCCTGCTGTCACCTCAAAGTCAACATCTCCAAAAATAAGCATCTTCCCACAAACTTTCTCTTCCAAGTTACCTTCATTCTATCAATGGCATCTGTTAGAAGGGAAGTAGCATTTCCCAGGTTTCAGGTTTCCCTGAGGAAGCTTCCATTAGGATAATACTCATGGCCTCTCTGTGACCCCTCATTCCCTGTCCCTCAAGGCATGACTTAGCTCACTGGTGAGAGTGATGAAGAAACTATTAACTCAGTTCCTTCCATGCTAGGGGTCAGCAAACTACAGCCTATGAACCAAATCCAGCCATCCACCTGTTTCTGTAACTAAATTTTTACTGGAACACAGCCACCTTGTTCCTTTACCTACTGTCTATGGCTGCTTTCCAACGTCAACAGCAGAGTCAAGTGGTTGTGACAGAGACCAACCATATAACCTGCAAAACCTCAAATATTTAATATCTGGCCCTTCACAGAAAAAGTTGACTGACCCAGGTCTGGGACTTTATTTTGCAGATATGCCTACCCTGAGAAAGGGTTTTAGGCTGTTCTCAGCTAAGTGGAAATCTTACAGGATGAGCTGTTTTCCTGGAGGGGAAAACTATAGTTGTCCTGGTGGACTAGTTACTGTATAGGAAAATCTGCATAATTCACAGGATACTCACATTTTTAAAATATACTTTATTGATTTCAGAGGTAGAGAGAGAGAGAGAGAGAGAGAGAGAGAGAGAGAGAGAGAGAGAGAAACATCAGTGATGAAAGAGAATCATTGATCGGCTTTCTCCTGCACACTCCACACTGGGGATTGAGCCTTGAGCCCACAACCCGGGCATGTGCCCCAAATGAGAATTGAACCAGGACCTCCTGGTTCATAGGCTGACACTCAACCACTGAGCACCACCAGCCAGGGCAGGACACTCACATTTTCATATTCATTCATTTTATGTATAATTTATCAGTAGATTCTGAGCTCTGGGGAAGAAAGAGGTATTATTTATTGCTCCCCCTAAAATTCAATAGTACTGCCTGTTTTCTGATACTCCAACTTAGAAATCTTGATATCCTCTTAAATCTTTACCCTTTCCATCCATATTATCTTGGCATGGATA
The DNA here is from genome assembly GCF_000147115.1 of Myotis lucifugus. Taxonomy (NCBI): domain Eukaryota; kingdom Metazoa; phylum Chordata; class Mammalia; order Chiroptera; family Vespertilionidae; genus Myotis; species Myotis lucifugus. Next base: position 9,774,374 of record NW_005871050.1, on the reverse strand, counting down.
TAATGTTTTGAAGATTAAATGAAATAATTCTCATAAATGTTGCAGAACCATGCACTAAATAAAAGTTAGCTGTTATTATGAAATAATGTGCCTTCCTTGCAAGAGATATCCCTTGGCAGGTGTGGCAGGAAGGGCTGTGGCCACAGGGTTTGGAAGGTTCTAAGCCTAGTTATAGAGAAACTTGAAAACCACTATGCTAGCCAAATACATGTTCTATTGTTCCCTTCTCTCCTTCTTCTTAATTCTATCCATTCCTATGTTATTCCTCCCTGCATAAAATGCATTCCCCCTCCTTCATCTTCACCTATCCAAACCTAGCACAATTCCAGATCCTAAAATATTAGTGTACTTATAATCAATAACATGCAATTTAACACTTAACTGTTCTTTAATCCTTTCATGATATCTACATCAATCACTCCTAAAAATTAATACATTAAATGTCACTGTTTGAATGAAAACATCATCTAGTTCATAGTATGTGCTCAATAAATCTATGGACACTCTGGGAAAAGGTTAGGAATATATGCAAGCAGGCCTCAACAACTGGGTCATTTATCAGTCATTAGCACAACACACTTGGCATTACAATTTGGTGATCTGAAGACCATGGGCTCCAGTATCAGACAACCTGGATTCAAATCCCAGCTCCACTGCTTGCTAGCTATGTGATCTTAGACAAGCCACTTAACCTCCTTGGGCCTTGATTTATTCATATGGATAATGGGTGTAATAAGAACAATCAAACCTCATAGAGTTGTCAGGAGGATTTAATGAATTTGTCTAGAATATTTAGCAAAATGCCTGTTTAAGTGTTGGCTTACATTGTAAGTATTGGCTGCTAATGTTATCATAAATTGCTTTATCAGATTAAGTGAACAGGGCTTCCTAGAAATGGAACACAGAGCATATATACTAGTATTCTGCCAGGATGAATCACTAAAAAAGGGTCAAAGCATGGAGTCAGACATGGAAGGGCAAGCCCAGAGGAGAATCTGTACAGAGGGGCCCTGGGGAACTATGAGAAACCACAGTAGGAAAGAGAACTCCTAATTTGGAACGCTCAACACAAACTTCAGATTCACATGTTTGTCTTAGGCTGATTCTCACAGTGACTACAGTACCCTAGCCTCACCCAAGTTTAACTCTAAAAAAAGAGAAGAGCTAACACTGCATTTTTGAAGGGCTCCCATTTGGTTTATTAAGTAATTAACTTCCTGATGCACAGAGGACAAAGCACTGAGGGGCCCTCTGTAGCCAATTAAAGCCCAAATGACTAGATTGCTGCAAATAATAGGCACACAGGGAAAAGCCTTCTCTTTTGAAGGCTACCTCCCACCAACCTACTAATTAGCCTGGGGAGAGGAAGAGGGATGGCAAGGAAGCCAGGAAATGCCAACCTGAAAGAGGGGTGGGAGGTCTGGGAGCCAAAAGGAAATTAGGCAATGCTCAGACCATCCTTCAGTGAGTGTTAAGCAGGAACCAGGCAAGCACAAAACACCGTATCTGACCAGCTACTTGACTGGGAGCACTGACCCACTACAGAAGCCCACAGCCAACTTCTAATGTTCTGTAGTGCAGGTTATTCACAACTACTTTGGAACCCCAGGATGGCCTCTCTCTGAGTCTCAGAATATTCCCTAGATATCCAATATCACTGTTACTCACCAGAGTCATTCTAATGTTAAGATGAATCAAGCACAGCAGAGAAGATACACATTGTTCCCTGAGTTTTTGAACCATCCCTTACTCATTTCTCTATTTCCCACGAGTGCCTGGCACAGTGCTTGTACAAAGGAAGTGCTCAATACATGTTTATTGAATTGTAATACGTTTGCATCTCAAAATTGGCTAAGGATGAAGGAGGAACAGAATTAGGAAAACACTTCCTGGTCATGTGTAACACCATTACTTCTTTTTGTATATTTTCTGCTAAATCACCTTGACTACACTAACCATATTCAGCAAGATGTGTAACAAATTATACAAGAAATACAGTGCATTGGAATCTGGATTTTATTATGTTCCCCCATCTTCAACAATTGATTCACTTTCCAAAAAGTGTTCTTTAAAAAAAAAAGGAAGGTTTTTGAATCATTGGTTTCAGCTCTAGGTTCTATGTAACTTGAGGCAGTGTTGCATAGTAGAAAGAGCACAGCTTTTGAGGTATATGACCTTGAACAAGTTACTTAACTTCTCTGAGCCTCTGTTTTCTATCCATAAAATGGCAGAATATTAATAGACCCTAACTCATAGGATTTTGAGTTCTAATCAAGTAAAAACCTCTAATATGCTTAGAAAAAAGCCCAACCATAATAAGCACTTAATAAATTTTAGGAAGTATTTGTATGAGGATTAAGTGAAATTAAATTAGATGAAGCATGTGGAACAGGGGTCACAGCTTGTATATAATTAGGACTCTGATATATTTGGCACATCTGGTAAAATCTTTAAACAGCCCTAAAGAAAGTTATTTTAGCATTAACTGAGGAAACTCCTGGAGAACTGTGGTACAGGAAGGAATAAAGTACTCTGACCTTGATCAGGGGGTGGAATAGAAGGGGTAAAACAGCTTAGTCACCAGGGATCCTGAGTATAGTGGCGTATCTGCCAGGTGGATTTGTTTCCAAGCCCAAATCCTAAATGGCTTGTGTCTGAATTGGGAGAAATGGAACAGATAAGACCATTAAAGATTATTACTAAAAGCTATAAAGGAAGAAAAGGTGTGAGTTAAATAACTGTGGAGGTGAGTGGAGACTGTAACACTAAAGGGAAAAAGAACTATACATAAGCACTCTATACTCTATTTGTGAAAGTTGTTTCCCACTGAAGTATGGGTTAACAATTCTGATACTGCTATACATGTATACTAGAACTGAACAATTAAGTAAATGGCAGATGGTGGGTGCCAGATTTCTTGCTGTTGAAATGGGAATTCACAGATCAGTGAGGGGAGAGGACAGAATGATCCATGTGGTAATACAGTTGGAGACATTAGTTTGAACTCATGTTTAGCTTAATATAGATTCATCTAGTTACATATAGAACTATTAATAAATATATGTATGTACATGTATTAGTATAGACACATATATCTCCTTGCTCTGTCAGCTAAGAAAGCCTAGAGGCCATGACACTTCAATAGCAACAAGGGCAGGTAGTGCTCAGATCTTGGTTTCTAATACCATTCTTTAAAAAAAAAGAGAGAGAGCATGACTCTTTGGAGAAATAGCTGACTCAAGGAATTGGACAGGAAATTAAGGGATTGCTTTGAAAAAAATCACACACACACACACACATACACACACACACACAGATGCTAATGAGGGTACATCAAAAAGGCAATGGGATGCAGGAATCCAATGAAAGAGCTTCCAATGGCCAAAGTGGGAATTGTTTTAGCAACAAATTAATAAAGTAATAGAACAGTCTCTATTCATTAATAGTGGTAGTTATAATCCATAAAGTCTCCATGTACACTAAGTTATTGAATACTGAACCACTGCTCTTAGGGGAAATACAGAGTTAGGTTCCTACAAGCATGTAATCACAACCTTCTTAACAGATCAATACATAAGCTTGTTTAATGTAGTTTTCTGTTTAAAGATAATCTATTTAATACATATTGTTGAGTCATTATTGAATTCATGGCCAAGAGCACTATAATTCCCGCCTGAAAAAAAGCTTATCCTAACATATGCGTTTTCTGTGTCACAGCCTTCTTGCACTCTGAAACACTAGGAAGTACTTTGGCATTCAGCTTGGGCTATTTTAAAGACTGAAATCACACACGAAAAAAACCCACACAATGGGAAAAAATGTGACACTAAAGAGACCATGAAAAGGATACTTGTTCATAGTTTGAGAGGTAAAATAAGAAGGCAGAGTATTACCTTTTTCACCTCAGCTGGGAATATGCACTTCAGACTACTCAAGTTTTTGTTGCTCTGTACATGCCTGCAAATGAATATGAAATGTCTACAAGTATTATTCTAGGTGTTACAAATAAATTCTAGTGAGTAGGCAAATGCAAAAATACAGAATCCATGAATAATGAGGATTAACTATACTAAGTTATAACCCAAAATTTAAAACAAATATCCATGAGTCCACACTGATATAAATGATCTCTTATATAAAAGGCCTGTGGCCGTCATGCCATAACACATCACCACCAAACAAGCAGCGGTTCTCTTGGTGGGCGGATTGGGGCATGAGCTACAAGTGATGGAGAGCTATGAGCAGCAGAGGGCGGTGTGTGAGCTACTAGCAGCGATGGGTGGGGTGGCCAGCTGAGGCACATGATTTGGTGCACACTAGGCCTCTTATATAACTAAACAAATAGGGAAGAAGAGACAAGTCTCCTGTGCAGAATAAATTTAAATAATTTATGTAGATACTCTACCCTCAAGATAGTCCCCACTCCTTAAATGTTAGCTGTGCATAGTGACTTTATTCCAAACAGTACAGTATAGAAAGGCATTTTTTTAAAATATATTTTTATTGATTTCAGAGAGGAAGGAAGAGGGAGAGAAAGATAGAAACATCAATGATGAGAGAGAATCATTGATTGGCTGCCTCCTGCATGCCCCACACCGGGGATCAAGCCCGAAACCCGGGCATGTGCCCTGACAGGGAATTGAACCATGACCTCCTAGTTCATAGTTTGATGCTCAACACTGAGCTATGCTGGCTGGGTGAAAGGCTTTTTTTTTTTAAGAAAAGAGTGACTTTACAGTGGAGAAACCTGACAAACATTACCTCAGCCAGGTTATTAAGTTCAATGTTAACTGTGATAAGTCATGCGGAAAGTAGGTACCTTTGATATAATGTAATGAGGATGGCATTTTATCTCTGTGGTCGTCCCACCAAAAAACCTATACCCCAAGTCTAACCAGGAGATTGATATTAGACAAATCTCAATTGAAGGACATTCTACTAAATCCCTGACTAGTATTCCTCAAAACTGTCAAAGTCATTTTGGTTTGTCTCCAGGTAACTTTTGATTTTTTTTCTTGATCTCATTGTTAACCCATTGACTGTTTAATAACAGGTTATTTAGCCTCCATATGTTAGTGTTTTTGAGTTTTTAATTGTAATTAATTTCTATTTTCATACTGTTGTGATCCGAGATGATCCTTGATATGATATCAATCTTCTTGAATTTTTTAAGGCTTATCTTGTGTCCTAGCATATTATCTATCTTAGAGAATGGTCCATGTGAATTTTAAAAGAATGTATATTCTGCTGCTTTGTGATAAAATGCTATAGTATCTGAGTGGTAGAAATGCCCTGTAAATTTGTGCTGCTATGCATCTCTTCTGATGACTCATTTACTGACAACATAACTGTAGCTTGACATCAGCCATAGTGGAGAATATTTATAATGTGGTAAGTTGAAAAGGCTAAAAGTAACCCTGGCTGGTTTGGCTCAGTAATTAAAACATTGGCCTGCAGACCAAAGGGTCTCTGGTTCCATTCCTGGTCAAGGGCACATACCTTGGTTGCATGTTTGATACTCTATCCCAGTTGGGGCGCATGCTGGAGGCAACCAATCAATGTGTCTTTCTCATACTGATGTCTCTCTCTCTCTCTCTCTCTCTCTCTCTCTCTCTCTCTCTCCCTCCTCCCTGCCTTCCACTCTCTCTAAAATATCAATGGAAAACTATCCTGGGGTGATGAAGAAAGAAGGAAGAAAGAAAGAAAGAAAGAAAGAAAGAAAGAAAGAAAGAAAGAAAGAAAGAAAGAAAGAAAGAAAGAAAGAAAGAAAAAAATAAAGTTTTGATATTGTTTTATTGATTGTCTAAACTTCAAAAAGTGATGGAGAATGTGTTATTTTAAAGTATGCTGATTTAGATTTGTAGCCATTACATTGTGACTAACACAAAAATGAAGTATTTCTTCTGATGTACAAAAACTATTATCTGATTCAACAAAGGAGTTGCTCATGTCACTGATTAATAAATGAAGCTCTGTCATGCATCTTTGTTGTTTCACTTTCATCTTACTCATTAACAGAACTGAAAATACCAACCGACATTTATGTCAGGATTACATTCATTTGTCAATTGCAACTGTAGGTTGGCCACAGATACAAGAATTCAGAAAAAAATTCAGTGACAATGAACTGGCTATATGGAATTTAAAATAAGGAGTAATGTGTATTTTATTATTTTTAAAATTGTGTGATACCCATACTTTCTATCAGTAAAATGTAGGAACACTCTTTCTTTTCTTTCTTTCTTTCTTTCTTTCTTTCTTTCTTTCTTTCTTTCTTTCTTTCTTTTTTTAATAGAAAGTCTATTGTTAAACTTTTACCAGCATACCATGGGCATCTTGTCCCTTTGCTCCAAGGAAGACTATACATATAAATATATATCAGAAGTCACTACAATTCTAGTTTTTGCTTAGGCTTCTCTAAGTCACTAGTGGCTGGTTAGGCAACAGTTCCAGCCTGGGAAACAGAGATAAGAAAGGAGGGACTGTGTGAGGCAGCTGGGCAGAGGCTGACGAATGAGCAGGCTATAGCTATGAAAACTGAAGGAATTAGAACCAAACCTTACACATGTTAAGCAGTTCTGGCCAAGGTCAGCTCTAGCTCTCTTTCTGCTTCTCCCACCTGGACCAATTGCAAGCAAGTGCAGTCCTTTTCATTCATCCTTGTCTTCCAAGCCAAAGTAAACACATTCAATTTGCTGCCAGCAGAAATTGCTATGTTAAAGTGGGGGGAAGCATTTTTTAGATGTATGTTGTGAGGGCATAAAAAAAGTGAAATGCAAGGGTAAATACTGTAGTGTTTGTTTATGTTTTGACACTACTGCTCCCTGTCAGCTTTACCATAGCTAATGGAGAGATGACTGTCTATTACAAGAGGTGGCTCAGGGGAACTACCATCAGCACAGCTGAAGTTTGACTTTCAGAGAAGCTCTTGTCAATTCATAGAAAGTATTACAGAAGCAGAAAACCATAGTCCTTCCTGCTGCTTCTGCCCAAATTACTACTAAGATTTAGCAGCCAGCACCCATCCTTGACACAATCTTGATATCGTAATATATATGTTAAGTCTGGAAAAAACACTTTCATTTTTTCCCTGTTTTTTAGTATGAGAAGAAGCTTTATTGTTTAATTGTCATATTATAGTTATTCCATGCGTACTGTAATGAGGAGACAGAGGGAAACTAGGTGGACAGGGATCAGACCATGGACCAAGAAGAAGTAGAACCGGGGAACCTAGCTGACCGGTAATTGCTAAGACAACCCAGCTGAGCAGGGAAGGAAGGATGTGCCGGAGAAGTGAGCTTTAAAATGTGTGGATGTTGCTAAGACAGTCAGCTTGCAAATAACCAATCACAAGGCAGTGAGGCATAAACCAATCACAAGGCAATGAGGTATAAACCAATCCCAAGGATGTTAGTTACTAAGGCAGAACTCTTTGAAAGAACCAATCAGAAGCTAGAAAGCACGTATCTACCCCTAGAAAAAGAAGTGTGCCTTGAGCCCTCCCTCTCCCTTCCCTTTCCCTCTCCCATCTCTCTCTTCTTTTCCCCCCTCTCCCCTCCCCTCTCCTCCCCTCTCCTCTCTCTCTCTCATGCTGGGTTCCTGGGGGGGGGGGGGGGATGTGCTCTCTTGTGCCCAGGACTGGCTTCTCTTAATAAACTTTGCTTCCACCAACCGTTTTTTTGTTTGTATGTTTGTTTGTTTGTTTGTGAATCCATTCTTCGGTTTTGTGAGACAACAAACTTGGACACAAACACCACATTTTGATTTCAGTATGAAGAATGGAAAAAGAAGGAGGTCAAGACCACCCTATATAATAAAGAGGTACTATGCAAATTGACTGTCACACCATCACACAAGATGGCCACCCCCATGTGGTTAAAAGATGGCTGCCCCCATGTGGTCACAATATGGCCAGCAGGGGAGGGCAGTTAGGGGGTGACCAGGCCAGCAGGGGAGGGCCATTGGAGGTGACTAGGCCAGCAGGGGAGGGCAGTTGGGGGGGACCAGGTCTGCAGGGGAGGGCAGTTGGAGGTGATCAGGCCGGCAGGGGAGCAGTTAGGCATCGATCAGGCTGGCAGGGGAGTGGTTAGGGGTGATCAGGCTGGCAGGCAGAAGAAGTTAAGGGGCAATCAGTCAGGCAGGCAGGTGAGCGGTTGGGAGCCAGCAGTCCTGGATTGTGAGAGGGATGTCCGACTGCCCTTTTAGGCCTGATCCCCGATCCCTGTGGGATCGGGCCTAAACGGGCAGTCAGACACCCCTTGAGGGGTCCCAGATTGGAGAGGGTGCAGGCTGGGTTGAGGGACACCCCCACCAGTGCACGAATTTCGTGCATCGGGCCTCTAGTAAAGTCATAAAATGTCAGAGTTTAAGCCAATAGGATGCTGGAGCCAGCACAAACTGTCTCACAAGAAACAACTGTGCACATCTCTCCCCAACACCACATTCAGTGACTACAAGTTGGTAGTTTGAAACCTACTTGATGAAAATATATACACCATAGAAATCTAGAAATCAGGGTGTTTTTCCCCCTAGAGGGCACATCAAGGGCTCAAAGGGATCTTAGTCATCATCAAATGTAACTCTCTGGAGAATACTAAAGAGGTAGGATTGGGACTCTCAGTAAAAGGAGGGGGAAGAGTGAATTTGCAAGGGAAAGGGACGAAGAAACCCTGCCCTCTTACCATACCCTAGGTCTTGGCTCTTATTCCCCTTTCTCAGACTTGCACTAGAGAGTATGTGTGGTGTGAGAGAGGGACAAGAGAGCAGTTACCACAAATACTCCTCCAAGTGGAAGCCACTTAGAGCTCAGCCTGCCCAATAGTGAAAATACAGCTTCCTCTGCCTTTAGTGTCAATCCCCAGAGGGAGTAAAAGACAAAGGGTTATAGATCCCCACCTAGTCCCCAGGAGGCAAACTCCAGTACAGCTCAGCATAATGGTCTCTAGTTACAGAATAGCTACATGTAATTCACCCACTGTTCCTAATTGCTAAGATGAACTCAAGTGGCAACTCCCAAGAAATAGAGGAATTAAATTACCACACCCACCTCCTTGGCCCCTCTTATTTTCCCTGGGTCATTCAAATGCACATTGAGCAGGGTCACACAGCACTCAGAAAAGCTCCTTCATTGCCCCCGCCCCTTCTCTTTAGTTGTTAGATTCTGAAACCACTCAGGAAAGAAGCTATTAATGTTTACCATAATCTAGTACTCATTCGTGCACTGCATTCACCAATCAGGCCTGGCTCTATGCTCTTACTGACATCTTCCTTTTCAAAAAGCCTTCCCAGCCATAAGTATTTAAGGTGCCTGCTATGTGTGATTATATATATATATATATATATATATATATATATATATATATATAATATATTATATATTTTATATATATATAATATATTATATATATTATATATTTTTATATATATATATATATATATATATATATATATATAGAGAGAGAGAGAGAGAGAGAGAGAGAGAGAGAGAAAGAGAGAGAGTCTACTACAGGACAAAATAAAATTTAACGCTCAACAGTAGCAGCAATCCAGAGATATGTAAGTCCCTGGCATCTGGAAAGATGAAGGCAAAGGGAACTCAAAATGAAAAATATTAGCTGATGTTTACTGAGCATTTACCATGTGCTGGATTCCATGATAAGCCCTTTACATAATTCACCTCATTTAATCCTTACAAACAGCAAATAAAATAGGTAGCAACATCCTCACTTTACAGGTAAAAGAAAGTCAAAGAGTAGAGGTTAAATAATTTACCTGACATCATACAGCATGTTAAATATTGGAATAATAGTCTGCTATGGACTAAATATTTGTATATCCCCCAAATTCATATGTTGAATCCCCAATCCCCAAGGTATTAGAAGGTGGGCATTTGGGAGGTGATTAGGTTATGGAGGAAGAACCCTCATAAATGGAATTAGTGCTCTTACAAAGAGATCCCAGAGAGCTTTCTCGCTCCTTCTGCATTGTGATAATATAAGAAGTCAATCTGCAACCTAAAGGCATACCTTCATCAGGACCCAACCATGCTGGCACCCGGATCTTAGACTTCCCAGCCTCCACAACTGTGAGCAGTATTCTTCTGCTTTTTATAAGCCATCCGGCCTATGCATTTTGCTATAGCAGCCTGAACAGACTAAGACTGGGTCTATCCCAGGTCTTTCTGATTCCAAAACCAAGGCAGGGTTCAAGGGAAACTGAAATGAGATACCACACTCTTCTATACAAGAATGTGGAGCCAGCCGGTATAGCTTAGTGGTTGAGTGTCAATCTATGAACCAGGAGGTCACTAAGGCTGCAGGTAGGCTGGGCCACCTATGTGCAGAGAAACAAAGATCATTGTAAACATGAATATTTAAAACAAAATCTTAACATCTTGGCATCTTAAGAACATACAGCCTAAACATCACTAGCTGAGCTATTAAAAGTCACCAAGTGAATAGAGTCACAAATAGGCTGGAGATAGACTTTGAGACTTAGTGAGACAAATCTGTCCTTGCGAAATATTTTATTTGTTCCCCGCAGTGACTTTTAAGTTTTCTTTAACTTTTTAACATTTAAAAAAAGTATCTATCATGTTAGGAAAAATCAAGATGCCTCCTTCTCTTGAAGAATCAGATCTAATAAGATTTGGCTCACGGTCCCATGTGGCAAAAGGAGGCTGGTTCTCCTTTTGCCACATGGGAAATGGGAAAATGGGAGTAAATGGGAAATGGGAAAATGACCTCAGAAATAAAGTCCCCACCACTCTTGAATGTCTCATACTCTCAGCCAGTTTCATTTATTTACAGGGTGGGGCAAAAAATAGGTTTACAGCTGTTTGTTCGGAAAATAATAAATAATTAATAGATAATAATACAAGAATAAACTCTGTGTTTTGCATACTCACAGCTATAACCCCCCCTTTTTTTGCCCTATCCTACATATTTCCTGGCAGACTCCTAGAGGAGTTTGTGATTCCTGACTGAAGTATCAAAGTTCACAGTACTTTGCTGAAAAAAAGGAGTGAATACATCTCACCTGTTCACTCATATACTCAACAGTGGTTTGGGAAACCTTTTTTCCAGAATATAATATTGTGCCTTGTAAGACTGTTTTTTTTCTGGGATGTGCAAAAGGGAATTGTTTCCTCTCTCCCCAGGTTCCCTTCTTTGTTCACTGTATGGTCAACGTGGTGTCTTCTGTTTGGTTAGAATCATTTGTAAAAAAGGACAGTGTGACCTCTGGGGCAGGAGGACCCTTAGAGTGAAGAAAGCTGTTAGCAAATCAATCCTAAATTGATTTATTTCCAAGCAGTAGATAGCAAGGAGGCTGTGTATATTTATCATTTGGACAAGGCCTTAATAAAGATAAATTCGGAGTTTGAGTTTCTCCAAGGAAGTGGCTTTAACTTCCGACATATGCCAAAATGCATGTCACAGCTAATTAGGTGGGATTCACATACGACTTGCAAGTGGGTATAGTTAGGCAGTAGATAGGAATAATGTGTTTGTCTGCATTTAGATGTGCTGTTGATGGTCTGAAAATTTAGGGGGCTTTGAGAGCAAGGACCAATGTCAAGAGTTAAATCCAAGGAGATCCCCAAAGCTAGGATTGAATGTGTGCTCATTATAAAATCTATGTCTGGACTGTGTTTAGCTGCAGCATAGAGGGAAAATGAACAGAATGTCAGTCTTACATCCCTGTGATGAATAAAATCATGATGGCTGCCCTAATCAGTTTGGCTCAATGGAGAGAGCATTGGCCTGTGGACTGAAGGGTCCCAGGTTTGATTTCGGTCAAGGGCATGTACCTTGGTTGCGGGCACATCCCCAGTAGCGGGTGTGCAGGAGGCAGCTGATTGATTTGGTTCTCTCTCATCAATGTTTCTGACTCTCCCTCTCCCTTCCTCTCTGTAAAAAATCAATAAAATGTATTTTTTTAAAAATCATGATGGCTGAATTTAATTTCTACTGTCTCCTGTCTGCATTTGTAGGCTCTCTGCATTTTCCAAAAAGAAGGGTGTGGGTGGTTGGGTTTAAAGGGTTGACTCAGTTATCCAAATGACCTCAGAAACTGGTACTTAGGACTCAGATAAGGCAAGCCAGGCCCCTGGGGCACAAAATTAAATCAGGCTTTCACTCTCAGGGTTGGGCAAATGCTGGGTCAGCATATTTGAGTGAGCACCTCCTTAAATTTTGCTCCCTGGGGGCTTGGCTTGCCTCACCTTAGTCTCAACCCTATTGGGAATTTTTTCATTCTTTAATTGTGGTGCTATAAGATCTCACTGAGGGAGTAGGAAGGCCAAAATATATAGAAACTCATGTACAACAACATGTGCAGTAACAACTTATTAGGGCACACTGTGTAAATACAATCATAAAGATTTACATAGTCACAGTAAAGAAAAAGAGGGGTCAGCATAAATTTGTAGCATGTATGTCTGAATATCCTTTTCTTAATTTCAAAGCCTAGTAATGGTATTAAGGTCTAACAAGGTATTGACAAGGAGAGAGCCTGAAGATGAGATGTGAGGACTCTACTCTGAAGTTCTTTGGTTTGTAGTTGGTGCAGTGAGGCTAATAGAAACTAAAACTCATTTCTTCAACTAGGCTAAGAATCTAAAATCTTGGTAACATGATTTGCTTGTGAGACTGTTTTCCATACGGAGACCAAGAGGGAAACCTCAACCATGTGTCATTTACAACAATTTCCACATAGAAAATCATTACAGTTAGGAGTTTCATCATGCAGGCTGGAGAGTGAGGCAGGAGACTTTGCTCCATGTAACTCAAATTAGATTACAAAGCAGCCTCTTTTTTGAACTCTAGACCAGTTCATCTCCTCTCTCTTTATTCTCTCCAACCGTTAAGGTCCAGAACATAACAGGACCATGAAAAGAACAGGCTAAAATGGTGCCAACCTGGATAAAGATCATTCTCATCCAGATTTAATTAGAAGACAACTTGAGATTTTCTAACTGGAAGATAACTGAGTGCTTCCAGGTGGAAAAACAACAAAAACAACCACTTCTTCAAAAAAAATGTATCAAATTGCCTCATAATGCTCTGTGGGTACAAAATCACTCTTGTTAAACAGAGAGTCTCTCTGGAAATGAATTCCAAACATAGGGGTTGTCATTTCTTTTGACACGGTCACAGCACATGGAGGGGAAAATCCTTGATAAAATGTGGTTTCCATGTGTTGAATTCCACTTAACTCACCTTGGCTCTCTGGCAGGTTCTCCCTTAGTTTGTTTGGCTGGACTATGTGGGAGTGGGGTTTTGAACAGACTGTTTTCAAACAAGTGATTTCATTAAGCATAGTCCAGAGTCTGGCATAAAGTAATGCTGCCTTTCAAAAGGTTATGTTCAACATTCTGAATTAGTTGACACTGCTCATCAATTATTCAGATATTTATTAAGTGCCTGTAAGTATACAAGACTCTAATCTTGGTGCTAGAGAGAGTAAGGGTAAGAAAGACAGATGTCAAAGAGATCAAGAGTCCACTATGAGATTTAACTGTCTTGTTAGGAGGTTACTATATATACATGAATAGCCAGTCTAAAGTAGGAAAAGTTACATTCCACAAGAGAGGAACAAAAAATGGACTCAAACATCTGTACTCAAAGTGTGTTTGGCAGACCAGTGTATGGGAACCAAGGAGCTTCTTAAAAATGGAGAATCTCAGGCCCTGCCCAAGACTGACTGATTTAAACTCTGTAATTTAGTAAAAGCCACAGGAGATTCTTATACACATGACAGTTGAAGAAACCCAGACTAGGATAGGTCAAAGGAAATTGAAATCATTTCTAACTGAGGGGCTCAGGAAAGGCCTAAAGAAGGAAGATGATGACACATTAGCCAGATTTCAACAGTGTGGCATAAACATCTAGTTGACCACCAAAATTTGCCCCGCACTTCTTCCATACATGTAGCTAGACTACTAGCATATTGCCTAACCTCATTCACATTTATGTGTGTGTGACTAATTTATTTCCAGTAGAATATGAGAAGTGGCATATGCCAATTCCAGGCCTAGACCTAGAAAGAGACAGAGAATAGATCTGTCTTTTTCTCTGTTTCCTTTTCCTCCAGCTGGAACCTGCATGAGTTGGGCCAGCCTTAAACACTCAGATGAGGACCACACTCTAGGGCAGTGGTTCTCAACCTTCTGGCCCTTTAAATACAGTTCCTCATGTTGTGACCCAATCATGAAATTATTTTCGTTGCTACTTCATAACTGTAATGTTGCTACTGTTATGAATCATAATGTAAATATCTGATGTGCAGGATGGTCTTAGGCGACCCCTGTGAAAGGGTCATTCGACCGCCAAAGGGGTCGCGACCCACAGGTTGAGAACCGCTGCTCTAGGGGCTGGTAAAGTAATAACTTGATGGATTGACAACTTATATGGAACCTAAATTCTTGAATGATCATGCAAAGTAGAACCACTGCCATTTTCAAAACTTGTGACAGTCCTGTCACAGGAGAAAAAAAAAAAAAACTTCTGAATTTTTAAAGCCATTCCACTGTATGCCTGTCTCTCTCTCTTTCCCTTTCCTTATCCCTCTCCCTCAATAAGGGCCCTATGTTTACCCTACAAATGCAGACACATAAAATTCAGATACAGAGAAATAGTGAAAAGGGTATTATTTCTAGCTAAAAGAGCAACATAGACACAGGGGTTTGTAAAAATGTGCATGGAGTGTTCAAATAATTACAATGGTTTGGCTGGCAGAACATACAGTATATTAAGTAATAGCAAATAGAATTGGAAAGGTAAATTCAAAATTCAGATCATGGGCCCTGGCTGGTATAGTGAAGTTGTTAGAGCATTGGCCCCTGCACCGAAGGGTCACAGGTTCGATTCACAATCAAGGGCATGTACCTGGGTTACAGGCTCAATCCCTGGCAACCAATCGATGTAAAGGGTGTCCCAAAATTCACGCAAGATTTGAATTTAATGGTGCTTGCTATTGCGACATCATAATCCAGTTTTTTCTACCTAAATTGCAAGATATGGATGTGGACGACATGTGGTTTCAACAAGACGGTGCCACATGCCATACAGCCCAAGAAACAATTCAATTACTGCATGAGTCATTTCCTGGTCATGTAATTTCCTGTTTTGGTGATCAGAATTGGTCGCCCAGATCATGCGATTTAATGCCGTTGGAGTTTTTTCTTTGGAGTTTTTTGAAGTCTAAGGTTTATGCCAACAAGTCCACGACCACCCATGCCTTGAAGGAGGAAATTGAGCACTGTATCAACGAAATTCAGCCACATTTATGCAAAATGGTCATGGAAAATTTCAACAAAAGAGTGTGTATGTGCCAGCAAAGCCGTGGAGGCCATTTATCCGATATGCTATTCTATACCTAACCCTATACTGTATACTTTATGAATCAATAAAAAATTTACAATTTTAATTATAAACCTGTGTTTTCTATCAAAATTACTTCTTGCATGAATTTTAGGACATCCTTATCTCTCATATCTCTCTCATATCAATGTTTCTCTCTTTCTCCCCTCTCTCTCTTACCTCCCTTCTACTCTCTCTCCCTCTTACCTCCCTCCTACTCTCTCTAAAAAGCAATGGAAAAAATACCCTCGGGGGAGGATTAAAAAAATCAGATCATGGGATCTGGCATTCCAAGCCATTGGTAACAGGGAACCATTAAAGATCTAAGAAAAATTATTCTGGCAATAGGGTATGTGATGGGTTGAAGTAGGGATAAAAGATGTCCAGTTAGACTTTTTTAAGTTATTACATATGTATCCTTATCCCCACATTACCTCCCATACCCCCCCCATTCATGCCCTCACCCCCCTGTTGTCTGTGTCCATTGGTTAAGCCTATATGCTTGCATATAAGTCCTTTGGTTGATCTCTCCCCCATACCCCCACCCTGCCCTACCATCCCTCTGAGGTTTGAAGGTCTGATCGATGCTTCTCTGTCTCTGAATCTGTTTTTGTTCATCAGTTTATGTTGTTCATTATATTCCACAAATGAGTGAGATCATATGATATTTATCTTTCTCTGACTGGCTTATTTCACTTAGCATAATGCTTTCCAGTTCCATCCATGCTGCTGCAAATGCTAAGAACTCCTTCTTTTTTACCGCTGCATAGTATTCCATTGTGTAGATGTACCACAGTTTTTTAATCCACTCATCTACTGATGGGCACTTAGGCTGTTTCCAAATCTTAGCTATGGTGAATTGTGCTGCTATGAACATAGGGGTGCATATATCCTTTCTGATTGGTGTTTCTGTTTTCTTGGGATATATTCCTAGAAGTGGGATCACTGGGTCAAATGGGAGTTCCATTTTTAGTTTTTTGAGGAAACTCCATACTGTTCTCTACAGTGGCTGCACCAGTCTGCATTCCCACCAGCAGTGCATGAGCCAGTTAGACTTTTGAATAGTACAGCTGAACAATGGCAATAACAACCTCAATGAGGTTAATTCTAGTATAAATATATTAATGAAAGTGTCTATGCTAAAGTTAGGTATTCCTCCAAATAAATCTAATAAGAACCTTTGACTTCTCAGAAGCAGAACTAATGATAGAATATCTAGTGTAGGATAAAATAGTCACTCCATATTTCATAGAAAAATAGTTAATTACCATAGATCTTTAAGCATGGACTTGACTCATAAAAAAAGAACAAATTATGATAGGGGAAATGTTTCATAACCAGAAAAGGCTAATTATTATGTGGAAATATATCCAAATATAGTCTCTTTATTATCTGCATTTTTACTAGTAAAACTAAATTTTTATAAATGAAATATCATCTTTCCAATGAGCCTCTCTCATTTCTGAGCTATTTTCTCTTTGATTAATTGTCCACAGTAAATACCTAACTTTCAGTTTCTTCCCCCCAGAATTTATTACAAAACTAAAGGCATGGAAAACATTTCAATACACTCTTCACTAAAGCCAAGTTATTTATTTACATTTTTAGTTTAAAAGTGATTTTGTAATTTAACTTTTTAGGAATTTCGATTTTGAACGTGGGTCATGCTTTGAAGCATGTCTCAGCCATACTAAAAAATAAATGAGTTTAATGCTAAATATACTCCAAGTTGGTGACTCGTTAGAATTCCAGGATTATGGGATCCAACTGAAGCACTCCTGAGGGTACACGCACACAAATATTGAACTTTAAAATTACAGGCTTCAGGAGTGTAGAGAGTGCACTAAAGAAGTTGATTGAAATCAATTACACTCCTGAAAGTTGGGAGGTGTTCAGAGAACAATTAGGAAGAGTCCAATCCATATTCATTAATACAGAGTGGGTCCCCAAATGACAGAAATATCTGCTGTGATTAACAAAGAAGTTTAAAAAAAAGACTGCCTCATAAGAAACAGGCATGGGAAAAGGCTTACAAAGCACAACAGATAGTAACATCCTTAAATTGTATTAGAAAGAAGTTGCAATCTAAATCCATAATGAAATATATTAGTAATAGAAACAGAAGTGAGGGGCTCAAATTCAGGTGTATTACTCAATACAGAGAGGAAGTGATAAAGCCTCATTCATTCTTGACCGTGGCTTATTTGGTAACATGATAATATTTCATATAGTAGGTAGGTCAGAGCCCAGACACAGGCAGAGGAGGAAGGCTTCTGCCTGTGAGGAGGTCCCTAGCCAGAATGCTCTTCCCTGCTGGGCTGCCATCATCTGGACAGTCTCAGAATTCACTTCAGGCCTTAATAAGCAAGGAATTCAGAGCTATGGGTTCTAATCAAAGGCCTACTTGCTGAGGATCCTTGAGGGAATCAACTTCTCTGTAAAAAGGTGATGATAATACTTCTCCCTGACAACCACACAAAGTTGTTTAAAAATCAAATGTGACTGTGTGTGTGAAAGTAGATCATTGCTGCACAGTGCAAGGCTTTTTTTTTCACTATTTTACTATTTTGTTCATAACAGCAGCTTATGCCAGTTTATGCCAGGTAATGTGTTAACCACTTGATCATTAATGATTTACTTTTTGTAACTACTCTATAGAAATGGGTTCTATTATTATCCCATTTACAGGTGAGGAAATGGAGCCTCAGAGAGTTTAACATCCCCAATATCACAGTTAGTAAATGGTAGAACCAACATGTGAGGCTAAGCAGTTTGATTTCAGACCCCATGCTCTAAACCAGTGCACTCCATTGCCTCCTGATATTTGCATAGTATTTCACTTTCTCTGGGGTCGCTGTTGTTTTTCCCCCATGAACCTTCTCATTTAATAAACACCACAGTCCTGTGAGGTGGGGATATTGTTACCTGTATCATGACAGGAAAACCAGACTCAGGGGAAGTGACTTGACCAAGGCCAATTGACCAAGCTAGTAAGTGTTAGGTGCTCTTGCCAATGCCTTACCAGTTCTTGCCAGCCTTACCAATCTGGTTTCCTGGGTACATGAAGATCAGGAAATATTCCTTTGACCATTTAACATGAGTATTCTATTCCCTGGAAATATCTTCCTAAAAAATTATCTGATGAAGTTCCATAGAATTTGGGAATAGTAAGGCCCCTGAATTGTCAGAGCACAAGACACCGTAGTTAAAAGTTAGGACCAGGCCTAAGCTCTAGTGAGGTGCCATAAGGGAGAGTATGAACATCCAAATGCATTCACCATTGACAAGCAGGTTGAATAAGCCATTTTTGATAGATTGAACCTCATAAGCTCTTCATTGGTAAATCCATAGACAAGCATGATTCATTAGCATACTAAACACAGCTTACAGAAGGAGTCATCTGTAGAGATTTTAACTGCAAAGAGTAATTTGTTTGAATGCAGAATTCAGCATCAGTCAATGAATAAAGGTCAGGATTAGATGACCTCTCTTCAGCAGATTTCAAGTCAACCCTGAATCTCAGCCATCAATGTACTCCCTATTCCCTCTATCTCCAACCCCAAAGGCAAATGAAGTACACCTGAAAGGCAGAGAAATCTTGCTTGGGGCATGCCTTCATTCCCCTTCTGGCTCTCTGCTCTCCAGATGCCTAGTGCCCTCATGCTGCCTCCCATTGCTGTGTACCATCTGGTGTTGCTGTCCCTGCAGTATTTCATGTCTCTCACCTAACTTACCTGTTTAAGTGACCCCTTTCCTTAGGATATTACATAGGATTGCAAGTGGCTCTGAGAAATTAATTACAATGAATTTGTTAATAGCTTAAAAAATTAGTTTTGTTATTCAACCCCATATTTATCCCACAAACACACACACACACACACACACACACACACAACAAAAAAACAGGAAAAAACAGGAGGCAGCATGGTACATACAGAAATAAAACCTGGCCTAAATATCCACCAGATTGAAAGTCAGTACAACAGGGTCCTAGTTCAAGGTCTCTATAGGTGGGCTATGTGATTTATTCTCATTGAGCATCAGTTTCTTACTTGTGACTAGAACCTATTACCCATTCATGGATTATCAGAACTCTCCTACATGCCTCTGCAATCCCTACCTAGCCCAAAGTGAAGAGGGCTTATTTTAGATTTCTTGTATGTTTTTCTACAAAACAGGACTGGTTTTACTTACATTTATACACAGCTCACTTTTCTCCAGGAAAGGCCCTCTCCTTCCATTGATTGAGCCTGACTCTATAGTTCAAAGAATTTATGGAAAGAGAATATTCAAAGCTGTCTTAGAGAATTTTAACTTACGGTTCAATCTTATATAATTGTATATGCCAAGACAAGAGTCTAGGACTTGATTTTTGAAGAGAGTAGGAAATCATGGAATTTTTCCAAACAGAGGTGTGACATAAATAAGGTTGTATTTGTAATACTAAATACTTAGATGATTACTCTATGCGCTAATATCCATGCCGAGAGCCTGATCTACATTACTTAATCTTTAAAACAACCCCAGGAGCTAGGTATTTTCACCCACATTTTACAGATCAGGAAGCTGAGGTACAGATAAGTTACAGAACTTGTTTAAGGTCAAACAACTGTTAAGTGCTGAGTCTGGCATATGATTCATGTCAGTCTAATTTCAAAGCCTACACTCTTTACCACTGTACTGAATAAAGAGAGACCACTTGCCTCTTGAAATTCAAACTCACAGTAATTAGGAAGAAAACAGAATGTTTTCATACATCCTACTCCTGCCTCTACCCCAACCTCCAACTGCCAGATGCCAAAAACTTCATATAGAGATTTAATTTAGCCTTTTAATTGAGTCATATCCCCTTCTATATAGTGGCTCTTGAAGCTGCCACCAATCATTTCTTCTTTAGGAAGGAGCAGTTTCCCATGCTCTCCTGGAGCAGGATGTAACAGAGGTGGGACAGAAGAAAGGTTCTGGGCTCTGGGAATCTAAGAGGAAATGAAAAAGGAAGGGGTAAAAGAGAATAGGGTAGGAAGCCAGTGAGGATGAGGATACACCAAAGATGAATTTTTATGACTTCATAATTTTGGCAATGATTGCTTTGTGTATTACAGAAAGAAAAAATTAAAAATAAAGTTTAAATGTAAATAAAGCAAGCTGAGCAATATTCTTTGACTGACACTTAAAATGAAAAGAAAATGAATGTTCCTCAATATTCCAACCAATGCAAAATTGTTCACTCAAAGATTTCATTTTAAAAAACTGGCTCAACTAGCTGAGAAGATGGATTTCTCAAAACTGTTGCCTCAGCTAATTACACCAATGACATATGTAGCTTTTCTGTTTTTATTTCTTCCCCCATACCTCAGTCCTGACTCAGATATGCAGCAGGTCCTTGAATAACGTTGTTTTGTTCCAAGTCAATTCTTTATAATCTTTATAACGTTGATGAGATGCCATAGGAACTTAACTCTTGTTTATATCAATTAACCTACACTACACTTGATTTTGTTATACGTGGTTTCATTTAAGCTATCAATGACCTTAAGTGAGTACTCTCTGTACCACCTTCAACTTCTGAACAGAATTATGGCCAAGTGTAGCTTGTATCCTGATTTTGTGTCTGTTTTGAGGAATCAGTGATCACTTCTGGTCCTATTAAAAAGTGGCAGCCAGGGGGAAGGGGAATAAGGGTCCTAGAGCTGCCTCACTTGTCCAGTGCAGCCAGACTCTAATAGCATATAAGATGGCTCTCATAGATGCTCACAAGTTGGGGAAACGACCAGAGGAGATGTGTGTGTGTGTGCGTGTGTGTGTGTGTGTGTGTGTGTGTGTGAGAGAGAGAGAGAGAGAGAGAGAGAGAGAAAGAGAGAGAATCATGTAGAGATCATATCTTATTCATCAGAGAGGTAAAACCTTCATGAAAAAAAAAATCCATGGCTGCTATGACTTACTTCATAGCAAGTGGCTGGGCCTCATACACTCTCTGGACTCCAGTGAAGTTATGTAAAATTTGCCTCTATTATTCATGTAGGCACTGGGAAAGGCATGTGATCACAGAGATAAAGAAAAGACAATCCCCAACAACATTGATAGTCATACTCTACTTCATACATATCTCTATTATTGGACTCATCACTTCATTGGAAACCGGAAGGGAAGATCCTTGAAGACAGGAAATATCCTTGTCTCCCCAGTACCTATTACAATGCCTGGTCGATTGCAGAAACTCAAGACAGGAGGCAAACAAACAGGTTTATAAATAAAGCAAATCCTACTTTGTCACTAACTACAGAGACTGATGAAAATCCCTAATGGATCTTCAATGATCAATAACTGCAAACACTTGCTTTTTTTACTCCTCTCAATGGGTGGTCTATGATATGTTTAAAAAGCACAAAAGCACAAAGAAAGCACCTTCAATTTTAAGGAATCCTTTGTACTCTAAACATTAACCACCCCAATAATGTAGTTGATCTTTTGGGTTAAGTTTGACAAACTTGGTCTTCTAAAGCAGAGCCACCTACAGCAGCAATTTCTTCCAGCTCCTCTTCCAGAAAACAACCTCCCTGATTTAAAGATAACACCCCCTCCCCCAGGAAAAAAGTTCCATCCCAATAACAGTAAATTCACAGCTGCTGCTTATTGTTAGGCACCAATGAAAACCAATCAGACATTCTTGTATCTGCTGAAAAACAAGGAAATCACACATCCATGCCTAACTGCCTCACACCTGTGTTCGAGAAGGTGGTAACAGTACTGAGCATCTTGTGACTAAATCTGGAATATTGTCTACTTTAAGCAAAGTGACATTTAGTGTTTCAGGTAAGCTTCAAAACTCTCTACTGGATACATATGATTTGGAATACACATATTTGTTCCCTCTTCCTGGTAATCTTTCAAGTTTAAACTCTGTCTGGTATAGGACTTCCAGATCACGGCTATGCAGAGATCCCAGCATAAATCTACAGTGGTCAGTCTGCAAATTACCATATAGGCCCTCCCTAAGTGAAGAGAGATCTCAAGAGAGAAACTTACTCTGTTTCCAAGTAATGATGGCAACAATTTATTGTATACTTACTGTATGCCAGGCACTGTTTTAATCAGTATCTCATTTTTTACAGGTAAGGGAACTGAGGCATTGAACTGCTAAGTAACCTGCCAAAGATCACAGCTAGTAGATGTGAACTCGATTAAGTCCATGTGTTTTTAAAATTAATTTATTCAACGCACTATTCTTAATGCAATTAAAAATACTTATGTTAAACCAATTATCATGTTACAGAATTTACCAGGCGACTGAAAAATACACAGGAGTACCTGGAGATACAGGTAAAACCCATTTATTTCCAGATGTACTAGTACCGTGACTCAGGGGAGCCTATTTCCAAATCCTGAGTAAACCAATAGGGAGGAAACTAGGTGCCTGGGACCGCAGGGCTGGCGGCTATTCTTCTCCTGGGCCACAGCCACAGTTACTGGCACCTGGGACCGAGGGCGGGCGGCTTTGGAGATGGAGATGGAGAAAAGCTGCCCGCTGGGGTCCCGGGCACCAGCACCTGGGGCTGCCACCCAGGGTACAGAGAAAAGCTTTCTCTTTATATCCTTTGGTTTCTTTGTCCCCCAAATATGGATCATACTTCCGGAACTTTTTCAGGCTTTGCAAAAAGCCTCGTGTGTTGGGATGGGGGCCATGAGACCACACCTAAAGGCCTGGCCTGGCGCCAGCGCTGATACCCCCCCCCCCCGCCCCGGACGTTGTGTATTGCTCATGGTTTATGGCCTCTGTAAAATGGGAGTATTTAGGTAAACAGGTCTTGCAAGACCAGATAATTAAGGAAGGGGCAGTGGTGACTAGACTATAGGCTAACAGGAATGTGCATTAGGGATACAGAGTCAGGCTGCTAGCAACCCGCCCCCCATGTCTTATTTTCCTCATCAATCATAATTTGCTAATTTTAAATCAATAGTCTTTAAATTACTATCATTTTTATTCTTTTATCTTTGCCATAGCACTTACATTTTGTTTTAGTCAGACAAATGGTGATGTCTGTGCTCCAAATTTTCTAGGCATGGTCAATTGTCAAGAATCACTCCACCTCTCTGCTCATGCTTTTCTCCCAACTCCACCTCTACCTGTCAAAATTCTATACACCTTCAAGATTCATCTCAAATACTCCCTCCTCTCTAAACCTTTCCTAGTCACCTAGCTAGATACAATCTCTTACAATCTCTTCTTCCTCATATTTCTCTTTTGGGAAACAGTTATGGTCTAGCTTTTAGTAGGCTTTAGATTCGTTATTTTATCCTAACTTTGTACTCAACCTAAGTTCCTTAGAGGCAGAAATTAAGCCACACTCATCTCTGAATCCTCCATGGAGCATAGCACAATGCCTTGCAAATAATGGATTCAAATATGCGTTTACTAAATTGAACTTTCAGTTGAAAAGTATACATTGTATACATTGCTAGGAAACAAAGAACAGTGAGAGATCTAAAAAAAAAAAAGTAATGTGGAAGATGTCAGAATTTTAAGAGCATAAGAAATAAGCCAGAAGTAAATATGTACAAGTACCAATAGTTTGCATGTTAGTAAAGGAAACTAGGAAGGGAATGTGCCAGGACGAAAACCACGAGGCCATAAAGAGGACAGCAGATAATCACTAATGTCCTGATCGCAGTATCAAGGGAACAATAGGAATCCAGCATGATAATCAAAGTGATAAAATAATTTATATTGGTAAATGGCAGAACATAAAGTCAAAAAGAGTCAACTAATGGAGAGAAAATAGTAAAAACCATAGAGAAAATTTAACTACCTAATACAGTACAGTAAGTGGTCAGCTTATTTAACATCAGATTATTTCAGTAGAAATTTTGGCAGAGCATAATTTTGGGAGACTCATCATTACTGACTTTCTCTTCCAAGATAAGAGAGGAGTAGCTGCATTTTGTAATACACTAACAATTCTTCTGATTAATCAGATTTTCACTTCCCATTAAACATCCCTGCTGTTTGGGACAAGCCCTCACTGTGTAGTCAGCTGACTAGAAAATCCAAGCTATACCTAGAACTTTAAAAAATGTTTAGAGTCTGGCCAGTGTGGCTCAGTGGTTGAGCATTGACCTAGGAACCAAGAGGTCTCAATTCAATTCCGGGTTAGGGCACATGCCCGGTTGCAGGCTTGATCCCCAATAGGGGGAGTGCAGGAGGCAGCTGATCAATGATTCTCTCTCATCATTGATGTTTCTATCTCTCTCTCCCTCTCCCTTCCACCCTGAAATCAATAAAAATGTGTGTGTTTTTTGTTTTGTTTTTTGTGTTTTTTTAAAAATATATTTTATTGATTTTATACAGAGAGGAAGGGAGAGGGATAGAGAGCTAGAAACATTGATGAGAGAGAAACATCCATCAGCCGCCTCCTGCACACCCCCCACTGGGGATGTGTCCACAACCCAGGTACATGCCCCCGACCGGAATCGAACCCGGGACCCTTCAGTCCGCAGGCCGACGCTCTATCCACTGAGCCAAACCAGCCAGGGCAATTAAAAATGTGTTTTTAAATGTTTAGAAACCTTGTCAAAATCTATACTAATAAAAGGGTAGTATGCTAATTAGACCTGACATCTTCCAGATGACCTTCTGGACGTCCTTCCGGACAAAGCTGGACCTGGGCAAAGCCGCCTGCCCATGGTCCCAGGTGGCTGTGGCTGTGGCCCAGGAGAAGGAGAAAAGCCGCCAGCCCTGCTGTCCCAGGCACCAGTGCCTGCGGCCCTGGAGATGGAGAAAAGCTGCCCACTGAGGTCCCGGGCACCAGCGCCTGGGGCTGCCACCCAGGGTACAGAGAAAAGCTGCCAGCCCCGCAGTACCAGGCACCTGCGGCTTCAGCCTGGGAGATGGATAAAGCCTCCCACCCTGCAGTCCCAGGCACCTATGGCTGGCCCAGGTGAAGCTGCCTGCCCCATGGTCCCCTGTGGCTGCAGCCTGCCCAGGCGAAGCTGGCCTGGGTCCTGGGTGCCTGTGGTCGACCAGAGGGAGGGAATTCCGGATCCCTATTTATTTTATAAAAGAAAAGGCAGTTTTAAAACAAGCAAGCAGAAAGGCCAGAGTATTAAAATAAAACAACCATTTTAGTTGACTACATTAATTAATATGACTAACAGTATATACAAAAAAAGTAAGAATTAAAAAAAATAGACAAATAAAAAAATCAAAACAAAAACATGATACAATTTAGCCATAATTATCTTTTTTTTCCCATTTCATCCCCAGCTGGGGTAAACTACATCTCAGACTAGCACGGATCCATGAGTTGGCATATGGGTCCTGCCCAAGAGTTTGGGCTGATCTCAGCTATAAGAAATGGGCTAAGGACTAGAACTCTGAATCAGGACCTGTCACAAAGCCTCATTCCAAATGTGGACCTACCCTACTGACTAGACCCTGCCCTCTTATTATAGAACTAGAGGCCCGGTACATGAAATTCGTGCGGGGGGGGGGGGCGTCCCACAGCCCAGCCTGCACCCTCTCCAATCTGGGCCCTCGGGGGATGTCCACAGGGATCGGGCCTAAACCGGCTTTTGGACATGCCTCTAGCAATCTGGGGCTGCTGGCTCCTAACCGCTCCCCCATCCTGATGCCCTCCTCTGCCACATCCCAGGTCAGGGACACAGGCAGACAGCGTCATGTCCCTGGCCAGGGACGCTTCACCTCGGCACTGGGGGGGGGGGGGGACGCACGTAGGAAGCATGATGTTAGGGCTGTGCAGGCCTGCGCCCGCCTGAGCTGGGGGCAGAAGTCACCACCCCTGTCCCAAACCACCCGCGTTTGCCTCCGTTGGGAGCAGCCTCCGCCTCCGAGGCAGCGTGATGTTAGTGCTGGGCAGGCCTGCATGTGCCTCCACAGGGGGCAGAAGTCCCTACCCCTGTCCTTGCCCACCAGCTCCTGTGTGAGTACAACCTGTTGCCCAGTCGTGACTGGGACACTGTTAGGACCAATTAGCATATTACCTCTTTATATCCTAATATATAAAAGGCCAGGGTTATAACGACCGATCATAACCAAAGGCTGACCAACCAGGAAGTCCTTAAGTCAGCACTGGGTTGCCATGGCCACCCAGCACTGATTGCCCCGCTGCCGCCTTGTGACACAGCACTGACTGCCCAGGGGGCTGAGACACAGAGAGAGAGGCAAGGTCTGATCCGCAGCCTCAGTGGCAGCTGTTGATCAGTACTTGCCTCTCTCTTTCTCTCCCTCTTTCTTTCTGAGCTTCCCCAGCAGCCTGGCTTTGCTTTCTCTCCCAGCCTCCGCAGGGGCTGCTGTTCAGCCCCACCTCTCTGATCAGGCTCAGAGATAGGCCAGGAGATGCTGACTGGCATAGGAACCAACCAATCAGAACCAAATGTGGGTGCTGTGAAGAACCAATGGCTGTCTAGGAGGTGGAGCTTTGGAAGCTGACTGGCATAGGAACTGACCAATCAGAACCAAATGTGGGGGCTGTGAAGAACCAATGGCTGCCTAGGAGCTGGAGCTTCTGATGCTGACTGCAATAGACACTGACCAATCAGAACCAAATGTGGGTATGGTGGGGAGCCAATGGCTGCCTAGGAGGCAGAGCTTTTAATGCTGAATGGCATAGAAACTGACCAATCAGAACCAAATCTGGGTGCTGTGGGGAGCCAATGGCTGCCTAGGAGATGGAGCTTTTCATGCTGACTGGCATTGAAACTGACCAATCAGAACCAAATTGGCCAGTAGAGGAGGGCAGTTGGGGACGAGATCAGGCCTGCAGGGGAGGGCAGTTGGGGGCAACCAGGCCGGGAGGGGAGGGCAGTTGGGGGTGAGATCAGGCTGGCAGAGGAGGGCCATTGGGGGCGAGATCATGCCCGCAGGGGAGGGTATTGGGTGCAACCAGGCTAGCAGGGGAGGGCAGTTAGGTGTCATCAGGCAGGCAGACAGAGGCAGTTAGAAGCCAGTGGTCCCAGATTGCGAGAAGGATGTCCCCCAAGGAGTCCCAAATTGGAGAGAGTGCAGGCTAGGTTGAGGGGACCCCCCTTCCATGAACAAATTTCATGCACTGGGGCCTCTAGAATATAGATAATAGAGTGGTAGTTGTTTCTGTGTAAGTGTACTTACATGGCAAAGTAAAATTCTGGCAATTTAATATTAGTCTCCATGTATATATCTATATTTATCTATCTATACACACATTTTTTTCTTTTTTTAATTGGCCTGGGAGCCTCTGCTCAGAAAGATGTTGATAACCTTAATGAGTGTATGCAAGGATTAGAGCAAACCAATTCCAATTAACAAATTCAGCAGTCTTATCCTGTTGGTGGTGGGTAGCCATTTTCTTTAAGTACAAGGAACAGCAAGTTTTATTTATTTTAGGATACTACTTTCTTTAAAGAGTCTATCTTAGGAAAATTTCTGAATTAATACTATAAAGGTAAGTCTATTGAGACACATTTTTTATAATCACTCCATTTAATGTCCAGAGCATCTAAATTATGCTTTTGAGCATTCTAAAGAGAGACACATTCATATATTTACCCTTGAATCAGGCACTTCCCTTATTGCAGCATATTTGTATTTATAGAGTATTTTTTTCTTGAAACTCAGCCTCACAGATACTTCAGTGCAGTCTCTCACCAGCCTTTTGCGGCTTCCTGGTGGAGATGACATTTGCTCAGCTAGAGAATAGACACTTTCTAGCTGAGTTGCTCATCACACTGATACCCCAAGGCCTGGCTGATTGGCTGTCAGAGGACTCCAGCTGCTTAGCTGCCATGATGTGTCTTTCATAGGAAAAAAAAAAAAAAAACACTTCCTGGAACATCAACAGCTTGTTAAGGACTGGGGAGTACAGGGAAGAAAACTTGAAATTTTGGAGGAATTGAGTGATTTGAACTTGGAGGAGTTGTGAAGATGAAACAGAGAAGGGGATGATCAGGATATTTTTTTCTCCCATCTGTGTTTAAAAGACTCATTTTCAGAGCTAACCTTACAATTTATGATGAGCAACCCCGCCACAACTTACAAAGTCAATTGTTAGTACGAGAAGTGGTCTATTACCCACCCTAGGGGTGCATAGATTTTGTGAGGATGTAAAACTCATCAAAGAAGGTAGAAAACTCCTCATGAAATTGTCAACAATTTCACTTCAATCTGATTTTTTTTGTTCCTTGATTTGAAAATCAAGGGTGAAGAATACTCTTGGGCATGCTTATAAGACCCAGAGAGCAAAAGCTGACCAAAGATACTTTGATTCTAAAGACCACTTTGGGAAACCGAGTTGGTAGCCAGAGCACGCAGAAGGGAGGTGCAAGTACAATGCTAACAAGGCCATGCTTGCCAATTTGAAGCCCATGTGGGCCAATTAGCTCTGCTTTCTTCCACAGCCATCAACTGACAACTGAACTTTGGCCAGTCATCGCACAGTTCTGTTCCATTGGTCATTGGGGTCACTAAGAGAGTGTATGTGGTTGGCTCAGTGAAAACTAACTAGCAGAGACATGGCTCCAAGTGTCACCTCTATGCATGAGGGGCAGCACAGCAACTCTTCAGGGCAACAAGTACTTTTTAATGGCCTGTTGCAGTCCTTCTGCCACCTACCTGTACTTTCCAATCTCACAGCTCTTATCATCCCATATTGCTTTTGTCAGCTTGCCTATTTGCTTCTCTCACCAATTCTGGGCTCTTTGAGAACAGAAATTGTGTCTTATTCAACTTTATAACCCTGGAATTTCATACAGTACTAGAGGCCCAGTGGGGAGTGGGGGGAGATCAGCCTGGCCTGCACCCTCTTGCAATCCAGGACCCCTTAAGGGATGTCCGACTGCCAGTTTAGACCTGATCCCCACAGTTGGACATCCCCCGAGGGGTGTAGTAGTGTGCAAAGCGGCAGGCGGCCGGGGAGGAGCCTGAGCCGGGCTGGGCACCACGCGGCTCAGTGCTCGGTGCTCTCACCGTTCATGCCAAGCTTGTGCCACTTTCTCACCACTCTCTTGCCACTCTCACCATGCTTGTTGCTCCTTAGCACTGCCGCAGAGGCAGGAGAGGCTCCCACCACTACCACTGTGCTCGCCAGCTGTGAGCCTGGCTTCTGGCTGAGCAGTGCTCCCGCTGTGGGAGCACATTGACAACCAGGGGGCAGCTCCTACATTGAGCGTCTGCCCCCTGATGGTCAGTGCACGTCATAGTGACCGGTCATTCCAGTCATTCTGGCCGTTCCATAACAGTTGCTTAGGCTTTTATATAGATAGACTGGCACATAGTAATTGCTCAGTAAGTCTTTGAGGAATGAATGACGGAATGTGAAGGGCAAGGGCATAACATTAACAATGAGTCACCAATTTCACCTTAAAATTCTAAAACATATCCTAAAAAAATGCATGTACTTCAAAAATTGTAAATGTCTTTGCAAAAATATTACGTATATGCCAAGAAACAGATGTGCTTAGTAACAATTTAAATAGTCTGCCAAGCTAACATTATCCTCCAGCAGTTGCTGATCAGTGGCCTAATTTGGCTCATTAAATTGCATATGAAACAAAACAAAACTCATTTAAATTTAAGAAATCATAATTTGAGTTAACAATGATGATATTTTGGTCCCAAATATCAGTTGGAGAAAGGCTAAGGAGGTGGGACACCCAGTGAGGGAGCTACTAGCATTTCCATTTTATAGAAAGAGAAACTAAAAGTCAGAGTGTTTATGTGTCTTTGTAAGTCACTTATTGTTAAGTGGCAGAGCTAGGATTCAAACCCAGGTCTTGTGTTTTTTTTCCAAAAATTGTATTTGGAAAAAAATTTAAATGCAAAATGTTAAAAGATTGAAAATCATATACTCACCATCTAAATACTACCTTCAACATTTTTCTTTGTTTTATCCATCTACCCATCCCTCTATTCATCAATAAATTCATCTTAATTTTTATTCATTTCAAAGTCATTGTAGACATCAATATACTTCAACCTATAGTCTATATGATTATAGCATGCATATCACCAATTAGCATTTAATAATTGTTTGCAGGGGTTTTTATATAAAATTTACTCATGATGAAATGCACAAATCTTACATGTATATTTACTGGGTTTTGACAAATGCATACACTTCAGCTATCCAAACCCCTATAAAGATTTAGAATATTACCATTTCCCTAGAGCAGTGATGGCAAACCTATGACACGCGTGGAAATGGTAATTGAAAGATGGAAAACTTATTAAGGAGGCCAAATTGAGAGGCTTGGTAACTGAATGTGGTAGTGGGAAGGGTGCTACTCTCTCTTCTCCCTGGGATAGCATATGTTACCGTCCAGTAGCAACACATTTAAATATTGACAGCAGTTCCCATACAGAATAGGGCCTTCATATTTAGAACTGGATATTTTTCCATTACCTTTGCTACATCATGGCCCTTTACCTTTCACTCTAGAATAACTCTGTCTATTTGAATTTCTGTGTTTCTATGCAGTATCATAGGAATCTCAACCACTCAGGAGATAGCATCCAAGAGTATGAAAAATGCTCACTAGGATTTTTGTGCATAGCTAAAAAGTGGTTATTTCCAAGGAACATCAAAAGGAAATACCAAGGAACACTACCACACCCACCCCACCAACAATTCTTCTTTCACTGACTTCAAATGCCTGGAAGTTTCACCATTCAATGAGAGAATTCAGAGACAAAGATTCAACATTTAGGTCCTTCTATAATCATGTGCATTGAGATTATATGAAGACATTCTTGATTGAGAAAGGCAAGAGATTAGCATATGTTCATGTCTCTGGTGCCTCAGTTACCCTTTTTCATTGAGTAGAATGGGGCCCTCAGAGAACAGGATTCATGAAGTAGTTAAATGAGAATGGATGGTAGGGATATTAAAGAAAGCCTACAATAGGAAACAGCTTGTTTCTGGTTGATAGAGCTTCAGCTGATGGGTGCATGAGTGCCTATGTCAATTACTCAAGGATATGAATGAATGGGAGAATGTACCATCACAAGGCAATAGTAGCAGGATGCCTTTTTCAAAGATTTCCCTTTCATCAGTGTTGAGGTATAAAAACTTCAAAAGGGAAGAAATCACAGACTTAACTAATTAAGCTTTATTTGCAATCAACCAAAGCTATGAAACTTAAAAATTCCAGTGTCATAACTTAGGTTCCCAGCCTATTACACATAACTATCCTCTACATATATCTCAATTTTTTCTCCTTTAGGGCCCTCTACTCACTCAAAATGCAGTACTAATGGAGTCACTAAGGAGTACCTCCAAGCTCAGTTCTTGTTCAGCATTGGCTGCATACATGTCATTGTACTCAGTGTATGTCTGCTACTTGAAAAAGACACTGCAGCCCTTTAGAGCAGTGAAGGGAGGGTAGTTCTCAACTCACTAAGTGTCCAACTAATGGACAGGGGAAGTGAAGCGAAGTGAAGGCAATGATCAGCAACAGCAAGAGCTAAAAAGAAGCCTTCAACCAACCTTCACACCTATCACTTTAACTAAAGATCTGCTAAAGAAAAGGGATCTGTGAAACATAGGACAAATGGCAGTACCTGGTCAGAGTAGGCATTGGATCAATGTATGTTGAATGAAAAAGTCAGAAAAGTAGCATTAAGCTTGTTAGAGGTGCCCAGTGACCAGAGGTATATATTTGCTTTTTTAAGAAACAAATCCTGTGCCTCCCTCTTCATTTTATAGCATTTCATTTTTCTTGTAAATGCATGAAACCATCTCTCTTTTGTTCCTTTATACTTTACAATGCATCCCTTTCCATGGGATTTTACTGTGGGAGTGTGCCTGAAAGTGACTGTAACATAACTTCTTGTAATCCAAATAATGGACCTGATTTACATGAGAGACCCACTAATTTGGACCCTGCACATGTGGAATTAGTGATGATTTAACCAGTGGATATTGTAAACAAGATTATCAGAGGGATATTTAATCTAGTTAAAGAAATATCCAGCCAACCAGTTATGGAAAACACTAGATTAATTCTTGTAGATTTTTAAGTGGCTATTCTAAGGACCAAGCAATACAACAATATTCCAGGTACTACAACATTAAAATGCTTCATTAATTCAGACTGGTTTCTGCTCAACATCTCCCTCATTTATGCCAAATCACTGATTATTTATCTTAGTCTGAGAAATATGGGGAGTGATTTGGCTGCACAGGTATAGCAAATGCTTAAGTGGTCCTTGAAAAGCTTGGAGTTTGAGCTGACACACTAAAAACTGTAAAAGAGACCCTCTCACAATGTGGATAATTCTCTGAATTCAATCAAGGATATTCTCATGAGTTGTGAAAAAAAATCTTTATACACATTGGTTAAACTATCATTCTGCAGACAGTTTCCACTTTTAGAATAGCACTAGAGTCTGCTCTACCTCAAAAAAATTCTTTTAAGTCTCTAGAGATGTAACAGAATGAACTAAGTACTTCTAAAATGAAGTGGACACTCTACATTGTTTATCTTCCCATTTATGGGCAAAGAAACCTTTCTTAAGAACTTGAACAGAAGTCTTTAAAACACATTTCTAGGAATAAAGAGGAAGCAAGAGCTAAGAGTGAGAGCAAGAGATTGAGCTCAAGGAAGAACTTGGAGTCAGACAAAGAAGTAAAGGCTAGATATCCCAGCCCCTATTTGCCAAAGTATACCTAGGTTGAGATTAATAGAACCAGGGGATTCTCTATCTTAATAAAGGCAATACAACTCATTATATCCCAGATGAGATTGGAAATGATGAAATATTTGGGAAGAAAAATAGAACAGAATTCATCTCTAAATAACCAACAATACCTTTAGTTCTGAAAATAAACTATAAAATGAGCAGTCCCAGTAATCCAAGTACAATATATAATTGATTGATTTTTTAGAGAGAGAAGAGAGAGAGAGAGAGAGAGAGAGAGAGAGAGAGAGAGAGAGAGAGATATTTGTTGTTCCACTTATTTATGAATTTATTGCTTTATTCTTGTATGGGCCTTGACAAGAGATCAAACCTGCAACCTTGGTGTATTGGAACAACACTCTAACCAACTGAGCTACCCAGCCAGGGCAAAACAATAAAACTTAATACAATATTTTCTCTTTACTTTGAGTACAGAGAGAAAGACTGGTAACATGACAGACTCAATCTGAACACTGATGAAGAAAGAACAAGATAGGACAGTCTCTGCCTTTACATTCCCTTTCCAACCCAGCTTGCTTTTAGCACCTAAGAGAAAAGAGGAAACATACTTAGTAGGAAAACTACTTTATTTTTTGAAAATAAAACAACAGTCAGGAGACCTCTCCTCTAGTCCAGTTCTGTCCCTTCCAGATATATGACCTTGGACAATTCATGAACCTCCCATGACTCCAGTTATCTGGTGTGTAAAATGAGAATCTTGGTTTAATTGTGTAATTGTGTATATAGTGCAATTCTGTAAAATATCTTGAAGCTCCCTAAATATTATTAAAAGTATTATACTATCTACAAAAACAGCCCATAGGCTGGACTTGACTTGGTGGTAGTAGTTTGCTAAGCCTGTTCTGGAAGAAGACTTAGCAATCAAGCAGTACTGGTAATGAGAACTCAAATCTACCAGGTGTTTATGTGGCCAAAGTTTATAGTCTATAGTATGCTAGAACAATGTTTGTAGCATGTAGTATGCTACCATTTGTCTAAAAACTAGGGAAAATATATGTATGTATGTGTATATGAAAGCAAGCAGAGCATAATGGTTAAGAGCATGGATTCTGAAGTCAACCAGCTTGGGTTTGAATCTTGACTCTACCACTTCATAACTATGTGATTTCCTTGTACCTCAATCTCCTCATCTGTAAAATGGGGATAATAATATTATTTACCTCGTTGGACTTTTCTGAGGATTAAATTAGTTCATGTTTGTAAAAGTCTTAGAACAGTGCCTGACACATAGTATTATTTGAGCATTTGTTAAATAAATAAATATGCAGAGAATATACCTGGGAGGTTACATAACAAATTGCTTCTGGCTAAAAGATAAGAATGGAGAGACTTACTTTTACACATTTTGAATATTGTTTCAAATGATTAAATAATACATATTTTTTAAATTAAATATTTCTAAGTACTAGTGATTTCTGTTTCACAGCATCTTAAATTGTCTGGCCTCATCTCTCCCCACTTATCTTACTTTGGCCCATATTTCTACTTTCCATGCCTTTCACTATTGCTTTTTATTCATTTTAGTATCCCTTTCCTTTCATTGGTCTCAAATTTCTACACTCATTTGTGATTTCACTACCTTCTTTCTGCTTCTGACTCCCTAGTTCACTTTTCACCAAAACGCTAGTATCACAAACTCAGTTTCAAATCTAGATATCCCGTCAACACA
This sequence comes from Myotis lucifugus, assembly GCF_000147115.1. Lineage (NCBI taxonomy): Eukaryota > Metazoa > Chordata > Mammalia > Chiroptera > Vespertilionidae > Myotis > Myotis lucifugus. The sequence goes on along the minus strand of NW_005871050.1, from coordinate 9,739,654 downwards.
AACTCAGCGTGTCATCCCCCTCTCATCTCAGCCTCCCAATGTTTTGTCTCCTGAGGTAGAAACTGGATTCTTTACTTTAACTCTTCCCTCTATTTCATCCCCTAGGTCCACTAAATGCACCAATTTATTCTTTCACATCTCTCTTCCTCACCATTCGTCATTGCAGGCATATTGCCCTAGGTCTGTGTGAATAACATGCATATGTATCACCTGGATAGCTTGTTAAAATGCAAACACAGAATCAGTAGGTGTGATAGCCAGCCTACAAGATGGCCCCTAATGATCCCTATCTCCCAATAATCGATTTCTGTGTAGTTTCCTCCTATATTTTATCAGGTTTGATCTGTATAACCATGAAAATAGGATAGAATTAAAGGTATGTCATGTCTCAGGTTAGATTATAGGAGACAATGTGGCTTTTGTCTTGGTTGCTCTCTTTCTTTCTTCTCTTTTTTCTCTTTTCTCTCTCTTTCTCTATCACTCACTCTAGAGCAGTGGTTCTCAACCTTCTGGCCCTTTAAATACAGTTCCTCATGTTGTGACCCAACCATAAAATTATTTTCGTTGCTACTTCATAACTGTAATGTTGCTACTGTTATGAAACATAATGTAAATATCTGATATGCATGATGGTCTTAGGCGACCCCTGTGAAAGGGTCGTTCGACTGCCAAAGGGGTCGCGACCCACAGGTTGAGAACCACTGCTCTAGAGGAAACTAGCTACTGTGTTGAGAAGTCACTCAGGCAGCATATGGAGAGGCCAACATAGTAACAAACTGAGATGTCCAGCCAACAGCTAGTGTAAATGTAAGCCTCCTTCCAACAGCCACATGAGTGAGCTTGGAAGCAGATCCTTCAACCCCATTGAGCCTTCAGATGATTACAACTCCAGCTAAAATCTTGACTACAACCTCAGAGACCCACAGCCAGAACCATCTAGGTAAGCCACTCCTAGAAAACTTCTGCATGTCTAACAAGTTCTCAGAGGACACTAATGTTGATGCTGATGACCTTGCTTTAGTAGCAGGCCCTATACCACTGTAAAGCCTCTCACCTAATCCTTACCTTGACTATCTCTCTTCTCAAATCCCATTACATCCCTGTTTTCCAAAATATCATGGTTCCCTATTACCTACCATGTAAAGTCAAAGTCCTCAACATGTTCTCAAAAAGACAAGAGATAAGTGTTGGTGAACATGTGGAGAAAAGGGAACCCTTGAACACTGTTGGTGGGAATGTAAAATGGTATAGCCACTATGGAAAACAGTATGGAGGTTCCTCAAAAAATTAAAAATATTACTACCATATGATCCAGCAATCACACTCCTGGTACATCTGGTATATATCCAAAGGAATTGAAATCAGTATCTTGAACAGATATATGCAACCCTGTGTTTATAGTAGCATTATTTATAATAGCCAAGAAACGGGAGAAGAAATGTCTTTCATCGGATGAATAAAGAAAATGTGATACTGTTGCCAGTGGAAATAGGGTTCTTCCATGGAGTCATGAGAAAAGCATTTTGGGGACCCATGCATAGGAAAATGAGGTATAGTGATAATATTTATTGGAGAAACAAAATAAAAGAACTGACCCCATGTACCTGGTGTTTTATCCATGACAAGATGGCTCAGTTCTATCTCGCTACAGAATAAGTTCAGTCTTTGTTGTCTCAGGCCCGCATTTGTCCTCACCAAGCCTAGGAGAAGGGCCAGGACCCAGAGAACTTCTCTGTCTCATTTTCCCATCTGCACATCCACTGCGAAGGCTGCACTTGGCCTTCGACCGGCACAGCACTTGGGCCTGCTATCGGGCCTGCATGGCTGCTACAGAGAGGGAGCACACAAACAAACAAATGGGCAAATGAATGAACAAAAGCGTACTACCCAGACAGGACTTTCTTAAGCTTTGATTACATTACCTAAGGCTTGGAGCAGGCTTTCTTTCAAACTAACCAATCTCTTTCCTAATCCTTCATGGGCTTGTGCTGGGTCCTCTCCTATCCAAGCTGGTCTTTCCCCCAGGTTTTCTGGCTAGACTGTGTCTCTTTATGTTACCACTTTGGCTCCTACTAGGCATGCCTCAAAGTTTTACTTCGTCATTTGTTTTGTTTTTTACATGTGTCCAGTAAAGGAATTTCCCCTTTACTGGTTCTCCCTCCCCCCAGTAATCTATGGGAAGGGGCCAGTTGTCCCCCAGGGAGATTGGAAAACCTATTCTTCTCGCCTGCTCTGGGATTAAGTCCCTTCAGTGAAGAATGCAGCGGTCCCCTGGGGAGCTTGTGAATGCTGCAACTTCATAGTGAATCAGGCTTAACGTCCAATTCAGCTTCCTAGTTTATTATGCTTAATGTCTGATTCCATTTGCTTCCTTCCTTTATTGAAAACTAGCTAGCTACCTACACTAACAATATGTATACACACACATTTGCACAAATGGAGTATTTTTCATCAATAAAAATAAGGAAATTCTGCCATTTGTAACAACATGAATGAATATAGAGGGCATCATTCTAAATGAAATAAGCCAGACAGAGAAAGACAAACACTGTACGGTATCACATATATGGGATCTTTAAAAAAAAAAGCTGATTTAATAGATCCAGAGAATAGAATGGTAGTTGCCAGGGGCTGGGGGAAGGGGAAATGGGGTGATACAGGTCAATGGATACAAATTTTCAGTTATAACAAGAACACAGCCTTGTGGCCGCTTGGTGCCAGGTACCCATCATCCCACTGCCCAAGGTGGCCTCAGACCTCTGTAATTTTATATAAAGTTTGAGCTGAAGCTTCGTGCATCCTTTTCCTCTAAAACACACACACACACACACACACACACACACACACACACACACACACAGAACAAGAATACATTCTGAGGATCCATTGTAGAGCCTCCTGACTACAGTTAGTAATACGGTATTAGATACTTGAAAGACGCTAAGAGTAGATCTTAAGCATTCTTACCACAAAAAGGAAGAGAGTTAATAGTGTTAACTAGGTAAGGTGAAGGGATTTATTAATTATTTTGATCTTGGTAATCATTCTACATTGCATATATACATCACATCATCACTCTATACAATTTAAATGCATATAATCATTTTTGTCAATTATTCCTTAAGAAAGTTAAAAAACAAAAAAGCCCTCAGTCTATCTTTCAAGATCCCTTAGAAACTAGCCATATTTATGTTTTATAGTCATATTTCCCACTGTTTTTCAACAGGCACATTTTGTTCCTATCAACCTGATCTCCTCATTGTGTTCTGCACACATCACATTTATTCCTGCTCCTAGACTTTCTACTAGCAGTATCTCTCCTTATTCCCTACCACCACCAATATGTGTGTAACTGGGATGCCTTCCATCTTCTTCTGCTATCCACAGTCAACCTTCAAGGCTTAGCTCAGGTCCCATTTTCACCACAAAACTTTCCCCACTTCATTTTTATCTGATAGTTTTATAAACTATTACATTTTTTTTTCACTTACCAGATTAGCAATTATTATAAAGGGATACAACAGAGGAATGACCAAATGGAAGAGATGCATAAGGGAAAGTATCTGGGAAGAGGCAAGCAGCTTCCATGCCCCTTCTGGACATGACATTTTCCCAGCATCTCTGCATGTCCACCAACCCAGAAGCTCTCTGAACCTCTCAGAACCCATAGTTCAGGAATTTTAGGGAAGCTTCATTATGTAGGTAAACAGACCATTAATGATCAAGTCAATCTCTAGCCCCTCTTCCTTCCCTGGAGGTCAGGGGGTAAGGCTGAAAGTTTAACCTTCTAATCATATGGTTGGTTCCCATGGCCACCAGTCCCCATCCTTAGGGATTTTTTTAAAGTCACCTCACTGACATAAAGTCAGGTGTGCCTGAAAGACACTCCTTTCATCTTTCTCACTCTGGAGCTACTTGAGGACAAAAGACCAACTATTTTAACAAAAGATGTTCTTATGGGTTTTAAGAGCTGTGTGCCAGGAGGAAGACAAAGACCAAATTATTTATATATATATATTTATTTATAAAATAAGAAATATATATTTATACATATATATTTCTTATTATAAATAAAATTGTCACAGATTCCCTTCCTTCTTCCTCTTTACTGGCTCTTCGTGGCCTACCTCCAGACCTTTCACGTGGGCCTTGATAGGTGAAAACTCAGCTCTCAGCTGCACCCAACATTTGTATAAAATTATGGAACTTAATAGAAGGACCCTCAGAGGCAACCTAGTCCTTCAAGTCACATAGGAAAATGAAGCCAAAATCACACAGTATCTCAGAGGCTTAGCCAGCATCAGACCCCAGACTTCTATCCCTGACACAATACCAAAGTGCCTATAGAGTTTTAGATTTTCTATAGGCAGTATTACAGCAAGATCCCTCGCACCCCACTGTCACCTCTAGATGTGTTCTAGTTTCCCAACACTTTTTCTCCTCCTCTACACCAAACTCCTATTCATCTATCAACTTTCAGTTTAAATGTTCTTTCATAAACCCAAGATCCTTTCTAGATACCCGCAAGATGGGAGTAGGAGCTTCTTTGTGTTTGCACAGTTTCTTTGTACTTCCCTCATCACAGGGCATTATAAGCTACTGTTTAGCCTGGATATGATAACCTTCTGCATTTGACAATGAGCATCATCCAGGTAGGGACCAAGGTATGTCTGTCTTGAAGATCACTGGGCCTCATGCCCTCAGCACAGAAAAAGTAATTGAATGTAGGACAGTGTTACTACTCTTCACTCTTTTAATTAAGTCACCCCCATTCATACCCTAAAACCTCTCCCCAGAAGCAATGAAAGAGTCACTACCTTCTACTAGATCTCATCAGAGTCAGAAGTGGAAGGAGGCACAAGGTATCAATCAACTCCTTAGCTGAGGTGGCAGTGGCTGTGATAGGGCAGAACCAGGAAACCTGCAGAGAAAGTGGCCAGGCTGGAAGACCTGTGGGAGCTCCTAAGACACAGAATGCAATCAGACAAGCCAGCTTTTTCCCTTCACAAACCTCTGAGTATGCTCTGTGACCTTGGAGTAGTCCTGATACAGAACTCGAATTTCCCTGTCTGAAAACATGGACAATGTTAGGGTCCCCAAAGGAGGAATGCAGGAGGCCAAAAGAGGTAAAGAACTATGAATTTATTAGGTCATCTGGAAAAACAGATAGGCTGAGCCCCAAGATGGTGCCAGCACTCAGGGATGGGGAGTCAGAGATTTTTAAGGACTTTAGGCGGGCTTTTTCTGGGCAGGTCTGGAAGGGAAAGATAATGGTCTTAGCAAGTGGATATGGTACAGTGGTCGGCAAACTCATTAGTCAACAGAGCCAAATATCAACAGTACAACGATTGAAATTTCTTTTGAGAGCCAAATTTTTTAAACTTAAACTATATAGGTAGGTACATTGTTATTAACTTAATTAGGGTACTCCTAAGGCTTAGGAAGAGCCACACTCAAGGGGCCAAAGAGCCGCATGTGGCTCTCGAGCCGCAGTTTGCTGACCATGGGCTAAGGCAGTGGTTCTCAACCTTGCCTGCACATTAGAATCACCTGGAAATCTTTTAAAATCCTGATTTCTGGGCCTCATCCTCCGGAAATTCTGTTTCTTTGTTATGGGGTGGGGCCACAACATTAGTAACAAAGAAACAGGATTTCCGGAGGATGAGGCCCAGAAATCAGGATTTTAAAAAGATTCCCAGGTGATTCTAATGTGCAGGCAAGGTTGAGAACGACTAGGGAAAGGGAATGTCGGTTGTGAAGTGGTTTAAAGGTCAATTAACAGGGGAGGAGGTATCATTCAATTATTTGATCAGACCTAACAGGTAACATCTGCTTTCCTTATTAAAGAGAAGAAAGCCACACACTTTGAGAAAAACCCCAAGTGCCCAATGTCAATTACTGGCTCCTGCCTTGAAGAGATATGTGCCCTTGGGGGGGGGGGGGGGTCCCTCCCTGCCCTAGTCTGGGATTCTCTTTCCCAATATGTAACAGGACCCCATTGGCCTGTGTAATGCCATGAGCCTGAGCCCTGCCTCGGTTACCCCGCCCGGCCTGTCAGAACCTCTCATCCCACTTTCTTCCGCTCAGCCCCCGGCCAAAGGGGAACATGCCCTGGCTTCCCTTACCTGTCAGGGAGCGTAGGCCGGAATTGGAACGCGATGTTTGCCCCCATCCCCACGGAGGCCATGGGACCACCGGAGACAGCACCACTGGTCCCGCAGGCAGAGGCAGCTCCTCCACATCACGCTGGAGGGCCTGGAGGGCACAAATGGTGCAGACTGAGAGCAGGGAACACAGAGCGAAAGGATCCCCAAGCTGCATGCTCTCGCCCGCCTCCCCAGAGCCCTCAGACTCCCGTGGGCGCCGCCATCTTCCGCAGGACGCTGATGACGTGCCGTCATTCTGTGGCGCCTCCTTGAACTATTATATTATTTCACTATTATAAGTAATATCAACTTCCAAGCTAGATTTTAAGCAACTTGAGGTCAGGAATAGTGTCTCCTAAGTCTTAATAGCTTCGGGGCACCTGGCATACGGCTAGACACACAAAAGGTAAGTAAGTGTAAAATGACTGAATCTACCTGTCACATTCAATGTGGCTACATGACTACAAGCACTGCCAACATTTACTCCTGGGTTTTGTAGCAACAGAGAGAATCCCCGCAAAATCCACCACCTCTTTCCTACCTCCTTTCCTCTACACCAAATTACTGTCTCATTTATTCGTTCCACATCACTGGCAGGTAAGAAGGTAACATATTGAGAGAACAACTTTTATTATGGGCAGCAGCGAAAGGATAAATAATGTCACAGTAAATCCAAAAGCCATTTCATCTTGGATTTGAAATTTCTTCTATGATCAGGAAAGCAGATGTGCTGTGAACTCATTAGGGGTTTCCCTGAACAGTGTTAAAATCAGCCAGAAGAACACAATGAGAAGGGAGCCAGGGGAGATAGACCTGAGAACACAGTAGCTAATCAAGGAAGACTATCTGAAAAAGAGAAATACTCCATAGATAACCCACAACAGAGGTCATGAAAAATAAACAAGTAATACAGAGGTGGTAACAGAGGAAGGGAGAGGGAGAAGGAAGGAAAGGGAGCATGAGAGAGAGAACCCTGAGGTCTTGCATATTCCAAACACCAGTTCATAAAGATCATTTTACAAAAAAAAAATAACATCCACCATTTTAAAAAATATATTTTTATTAATTTTAGAGATAGAAAGATAAAAGGAGAGAGAGATAGAAACATCAATGAGAGAGAAACATCAATCAGCTGCCTCTTGCACGCCCCCTACTGGGGATGGAGCCCACAACCCAGGTATGTGCCCTGACCAGGAATTGAACTAGTGACCTCTTGGTGCATAGGACAAGCTCAACCAACTGACCCAAACCAGCCAGGGCAAATATCCACCATTTTCTTAGTGTTTACTATCAGCTATTATGGTAACCTCTTCGCATAAATCATATTAATCCATACAACAATCCTGTGAGATAGCTGTTGTTATCTTCCCCACTTTCCTATTGAGGATGCTGAGGCTCAGAATAGTTAGGTGATTTCCACAAGACTGCACAGCTAAGAGTTGTTTGAGCTGGAATATGAACCCAGTACTATCTGGAAGCAAAACCCATATTCTAAATCTCTGCATTCTAGATCTAGCCCTTATCCTCATTTTAGTAGACCTTGAATGGAAAGATCTATACGAAATTCAGGAAATTTGGAAAACAGGAAAAAGTTACTATTCAGTATTCATACATACCCAGACACCTGGCAGCCTCCTGCCCCATGACTTCCCTGTGGCTACCCAGGGCACCTCATTAGGCTGGGAAGAAATCCCACCTTTATTTTTTCAATAAAATATATTCATTCTATATTTAGACCCTTAATTCCACAACCTGCAGGGTGGCAATGAATGTAATGAAATAATCAAATCCTGTTACCAGGTAACTAATGGATTACCCCTCCCAGGTAATATAAAACATTAGCTCTATTAAAACAGAAAACCCCTAAAGAGGAAATCTAATGACAGGAATTTGGGCACGGTGGCAGGCCTACCGGGAAGAAAGTTTGGAGCCAAAAGACCTTTTCATGCCCATGCCATCATGTCTGTTCTTCCTTCTGGGTTTGATGTGTGCCTTAAACACATCATTGCTTGTACTTTTCTTATTTAACAATTAGCAGTAGAACAAAATATGACTTCTTTTAAAAATTATAATGCAGTTTCCAACTCTCAATTAAAGGAAACATCTCTCCATTCATCTATTTATCCCTGCCAAGCATTTCTGGTTTGAAGCTGGAAGTTTCATTATCTGAAAATTTGCAGGCAATTACTAGGTCTAGTAACCCCCAAGATGTGAGCATTTTTCCAACAGTCTAAAGTGAAAAGTGGTTTTGAGTAAGTGTGTGCGTATGCCTTAAGGAGAGAGTCTGCTTTAAAAAACAGAAGAGATGAAGGCAGGTGGGGGAAGGGGCAATGGGAACCATATTCGGCCATTTATTTGTCTTATTTGACATTGGGAGCTCCAAAAGTATTAATGAGCAGCCCTCCATGTCCCAGGGGAAGATTTTGAATTTACAGCTTTAAACAACCAGTCATCCTAATTTTGGCACAATGTCAAACCAAAATTTGTCATAGTTTGTTAACGGAGAATATCAAAAATTAATGCTCATTAGAGTGCTCATTAATATGCACAGTGCTCGCCAGTTTGACTTAATTAAGTGAAGCACCACTCCAGGATAGTATTATGGCCCAGGAGAGAGAGGAGGCTGTTCAGGTCTGAAGGGTGTTCCTCTGGGACAGCATTAGCAGCTTTGCAGAGTGGGGCACCTGCCAGACTCTTCCTGAAGCTCTTCCTGTAAGAAAAGAAGAAGCTCTTAGAGACCAAGTGTCTCTGGACCCCACTGCAATGTCTGATTCTACACTCCAGTTTTTCCGTTCTACAATGTTATTTTGGAAAATGAATTGAATTGGGGTTAATGATACATTCAGATCTTGGCCAAGGAAAAGACCCCTAAAGAGAAAAGAAAGCTCAAGAGCTTAAGCTCAAGACAAAAAATGGGAGGTGGGGGTAGGGATGGGGGTGGACAAGAGAAGGTGACAAAAAAGAGACAGCAAATTAAAATTTGAAGTAGGGAACAAGGGAGAAACAGAATTAAGACAGAGATCCACATACTGTCATAATCCAAAGCAAAGGACACAAAGGTGGGGCATTACTATTTGTGTGAAGATTTATTTTTATTTTTAAATATATTTTTATTGATTTCAGAGAGGAAGGGAAAGGGAAAGAGAGATAGAAACATCAATGATGAGAAAGAATCATTGATCAGCTGCCTCCTGCACGCCCCCTACTGGGGATCAAGCCCGCAACCCGGGCATGTGCCCTTGACCAGAATCGAGCCCGGGACCCTTCAGTCCACAGGCTGATGCTCTATCCACTGAGCCAAACAGGCTAGGGCCATGGTCGGCAAAACGCAGCTCGCAAGCCACATTCGGCTCTTTGGCCCCTTGAGTGTGGCCACGAAGTTTCAATCGCACTGTATGTGAGCACCCGCACGTGGTATTTTGTGGAAGAGCCACACTCGAGGGGCCGCAGTTTGCCGACCACTGGGCTAGGGCTGTGTGAAGATTTATTAAATGTCAATTTTAGGTTTTTTAATCTCTTCTTAAAATGTTCAGGGGCATTTCAAAATCCATTCCAGCGGGTCAGTATAGATTAAAACTAATATTTGAACTCTGGAACTTGGAGCCAGTGCCATTTTACAGAATCTTGATCTTGAAACAAAGGAAAGGAGCAATGGAGAAAATGAAAGTGAGACAGTGGAATCTGAATCCCAGCTCTACTACTTTAGTGTAAATGGGTGACCTTGGAGAAGCCACTTAATCTTGCTAAGCCTCAGTTTCCTACTCTCTAAACTAGGAGAGGGAACTGTATGAAACTGCTATTTCATTTTTGTAGGTCCAAATGTTCAAATTTGGCAATTTCATACAGTTCAACCTAATAAAAAGATTAAACTGAATATATTTTAATATAATTTTTAAACTGTAAAATGCCAAAGAACATTTATGATCAGTCATAACCATTGCTACTTAAAAAAAATATGTGTGTGCATTATATTATGCTCCACTAATAAGAGCAGATGAATTAGATTAAACCTCTTCCCCAAACTTTGCCAAAGGCCTTCCTGACTCAAGATTCAAGGTTAGGATAGCTATAGCCCAGGTCTGTCACTATAAGCCAATATCATTGACACTATTTGAGATCATTTTAAAATGCCCTGCCTTGTTTTATTAATGAATTTCACCCCAATAAATTCAATAAAGTAGAAAAAAATGATAAAACCAAAAAGTTATTCCCCAAAATAATTAAAATTTAAAAATAATAAAATATCCTGCCATGCATATAAACACACATACACACACACACACACCTCGCCATCTTCTTAAACTGACCCAAAGCCTCATTGGAAAAATACAGTACAGAGTGGCATCACTCCAGAGTATTAACAACAGCAAATCAAAGTAATACCTAAGAGAGAAGGCATTTGTGGAGGCCAACAAGTAATGAATTTTAGTAGAGATTATGTAGGTTCTAGAAATCAGAGCAGGTAATGAGTCTGGGTCCAGGAGGCTAAGCAAGCTAGAGTCAGAGCAAAAGGGAACAGAGAAGATGAGGGCAAGCAGTGGGTCAGAAGTCTGATAAACAATTTCCTGTGTTTTTCAAGGGTCATTGGTTGGGAGCTGATGATCAAAATCATGAAGGATTTTGTGGCGTTACAATCATCTTTTTGTGTGTGCATGATTTTGGCTTTTCTGAGCAAAAGTCAGTGTCCGTAAGATATACTTCTTCTATATTCTGGGCTGTGATTGAACCGACTCTACTTGGTCAAGATCACTCTTTGCATTCTGATACAGTGACTCTGGGAACTGGTCGTCCTGTAACAAACACAGCTGAGAAAGGATATGAGTTTAATTACCTTGTCACCAAGTGTGGGATTCAGAAAGAGGTTTTCTCCTATGGAGTGATTTTTTATTCAGTTCTCCACTGTACCATCATGCATAAAGGAGTCACTGGAAAAATCTCTTTAATGTGTGTTGTTCCCAGATTATCCTTCTTAGATACCACTCCAAACACTGTTGACAACAGTCTTACAAAGTCTGAAAATGATCTTCCCTCTGCCAATTCTGGCCTTTCCTGGAACATAACCAACACTAGCCTGTTTGAATTGCCTTGGGTTCCGTACTTCCAAGACCCCTTGGTGAAGCCATCCCATCAGTCACTTCTACTTAAAATGTCTCATTCTTTAGTCTATGAGAGTGCAAACGTGGCTGCGTTCTAGGTTATGCTGTGGCAATCTTGATAAGTCTGTTGCTATAGCGTTCTTAAATTTAGTTTTTAAATCAATCACTATAGATTTTGGAACTTTTCTATACCACCTCCTGAGAAGCCATCTGGAATAACTTCTAGATTGGTTAGAGTAGTGCCTAATGCTTCATTTGTTTTTAAGAGGTGTTTTGTTTTGTTTTCAGCAAAGTGGCAATATAGCCCTTGCATATTCTCTTATGATAAGAATGTATCTGTATATAATTTTTATGTGGAGTTGATGTTACAAATAAAATATGCTGTGTCTTTGTGGGTAGACTTCTTGATGTCTGAGTGCTAAACCCAAAATATAGCCTAAGCTGTGAGGTTGGTGTGGAAGGTCATTGTCACTCACTATGTTGTAAGTAGCTATTCAATAAATCACTTACAATCACTACTTTATACCTGGTAATGCATTAGAATTCTTTTAGTTTAACCACTTGTGAGTGGAGGTGAAGTCGGAAAAAAGAGTTGATCAAGAACTTTCAGAAAGGTGAGTGAGTGGTTCCTATCTGCCACTTAGTTAAGCACATCTTCACACCAGGAACCTTCCTTAGTATTAGTGATTGTATTAATCCCCTCCTCTTAAACCAGTATTGAGCTCTGAACCCTTATCTCAGAGATTGCATGCCACTTACTAGCTATGTGGCTCAGGACTGGTTATTTAACTCCTCCATGTATCACTTGATTATCTATAAATGGAAATAAAATAATATCTACATCCTAGGACTCTTTTAATGCCTAAATGAGTTAAGTTGTAGAAAATTATTAGGACATGTGTTTGTTTCTAATTTATTTACAAAATTAAATTTATTAGGATGATGTTATTTAATAAAAGTATATAAGTTTTTTTTAAAAAAAGAAGTCTGATAAACAACCAATAACCAAGAGACCATAGATGTTTAAGACAAAAACTGGGAGCTGTGTAAGTGGTAGAAATGTGGAGGAAGACAAGTCACCAAATGTCCAGAAACTCAGGGGTATAATATAGGATAAAGTACAATTCAAACAAAACAGAAAAACCACTTTTTTTAAAAAATATATTTTATTGATTTTTTACAGAGAGGAAGGGAGAGAGAGAGTTAGAAACATCGATGAGAGAGAAACATCGATCAGCTGCCTCCTGCACATCTCCTACTGGGAATGTGCCCGCAACCCAGGTACATGCCCTTGATCGGAATCGAACCTGGGACCTTTCAGTCCGCAGGCCGACGCTCTATCCACTGAGCCAAACCGGTTTCAGCAGAAAAACCACTTTGGGAAGGTTCTCATTTAATGGGGCACAATGTTGCCTCATCTCTCATCTAATTAGATTGTTGTGCTTCCTGTAAAGGCAGGGATCAATTCTGGGATTGCCAGACTGGGGCTCATAGGGAACAGTATTTGGGGTACATGGGTGGTGAAGAAAGAGAGGGTTAAAGATACCATTTCTGATGAAGGGACGGAGGTTATTGGTGGGAAAGAGGGCTCTGTATGTAGCAAAAGGAAAGCAGCTAGCATTGCAATAAGTACACAGAAAGCCTGCACATGCACACGTGCTTCTGCCAATCAAGCTGTGAAGATTTAGAATCCCTCTGAGGAGCGGAATATGATATTGTATTAGAATAATTTACCATTCAACCCAGATAAGAGATGAATGGTGTATTGTACTGGGCACACATCTTTAATAGAGATAAGGCTACCTCCTTTGATAGGTGCATTGTATTGTGTCTGTCCAGCAGGCAATCTGGGTTTATTTTTCTTCCTTCCTAAGTCTGAGCTTCATTCTCAATCAAACTGACAGTAGGGAATTTCGGTAATGACTTGACACCCTGCTTTAGCCCTTTCCTGCTCGGGAAAATATTCCCTCCCTAAGCTTTTTGTTCAGAGACATATTAGTCTGAATTTACATCTGTTGGATTTCATTGGTTTTACACTCGTTGTTGCACTTCAAAATATAGCATTCTCCAAACTTGGGATTTTCTTCACTGCATCCTCTTCCAGCTCATTAATGTAAATAATAAAAAGCCTGGTTTCTGATGCCATTCCCTTCCAGAGCTATATTAATAATTCATCTCCAGCTTGACAAAGTCCTTTCGGCAGCTGCTTTGTTCAAGGCTTTGCTCCTCACAGTGGCGATAGGTCAATTGTGTTATGGTGAGATTGAACTGGCGGGCCTGAGAAGTGCATTTGTATTCCCCGCATGTGACCGTGGGGGATTAACGGTGTGAGGGAAAATGCACCGAAGTCCATTTCTAAGGCTCCCTCTGGAGATTTAGCCTCTTGTTCCCTTGTTCTTTCCAACTCTGTTCTTTTTAGCATTAATTATGAAGACAACGAGCTCAGCACCAAAGTGTAGGAGCTGAATCCCCAGTTACACACAGGGAAAGGAAAATCTGTCAGTCAAGATAATCTTTTCTTTCTCTCAGAGCAGAGAATATAACAGTCTAGTGAGGTTATCTCAGACCTGGGGCATGCAGTGGCATACCCTGTGCATAGTAGGCACTTGAATTTCTTCTGACTGACTTAGTTATAGTATTTGGCTGGGAAAATTGTTGCAAGGACAAAGACTGGTGGGGTAATACACACCAAAATCATCATTACTCCATTTTCCATCCGATATTCCTCTGGAATATTTAGTGAGACATAGAAGTTTAATGCAGAAAATCAAAGATTTGAAGAGCCACAGAAGGTGTGTGTAAAAGAGCCAGCTATAGACTGAAAGTCATGGGCTATGTGTCACCAGGTGAAAACACTCTGGAGAGATAGCAGTGGCCTTTTGCAAAGTGGTGTCAATAGAGTGTGAGGAAAGAGCAGGATGGTGGAAAGCTAATGGGAGCTTTGAGTGATCAGAGAGCAGCATCCAGTAACAAATTGACCATGGGGAAGCTAGCTAAGAGGAAACAGTCCTGTCCTGGGAAAGCAAGGTGCCTGGCTTGGAATACAGAACTGGAAACCAGTTTTAAGATGGTCACCAATGGCATCCCATTCAGCCCAAACCATCCTTTGTTCCCTGTGTGAATGGGAATTCACTTGTTTATGTCCAGCCTATATCACATCTGAGTATACTAATAAAATAAAAAAAGATATTGGACTGAAAATGTTAATCACTGAATCAAATTCATACAAACTAGAAGACTATAGGTGAAAGCACTAGTCCTTGAATGGTGCATGTTTAGGTAACATGATTATTGGGGGATCTAGCCCTTTAACAAGACCCTCATCCTGACATCCTCTTTCCCCCAACAGTCTTCTCAGGACATCTTATGTCCTTTTCCCTTCAAAACAGTCGTAGTTTTGTTCTCTACTAGAAATAAGGAATGGTAGCATGATTAGGTAAACAAATGTCTCCTGGAATGGGTGACACACCCCAAAATCAATGTAACATTCTGTGCTGTGAGAGGTGGCATAGTAGAATGGTTAAGACTCTGGAGCCAGACTGCCGGGGTTTACAAACCTGACTCTGCCATTTGCTAGCTGTGTGGTTTCTGGCCACTTTCTGTTTCCTCATATATAAAATAAGAATACTAAAAATAGTGCCTACCTCATAAGATGCTTATAAGGAATGTGTGTATTAATATTTGAGGCCCTCAGTGCCTAGTATATAGTTAAGTGCTACATACGTGTTTATTAAATAGACTTAGTTTATTAAAATTGCTTTAAAAGTTCTTAAAGGCATGATGTTTAATGGTAGGTTTAAGACACTGCATGAAAAAGATACCTTGAAGCACTCTCATATCACATTCCTTGAATAGCCATCCACCACTAACAATGCCCTAAGACCCTTAGAAATCTATTTATTGAGAATGGGTTGACTGCTCATGACTCTCCACCTTCAATGATTCTTTTCATTGAAAATATCCAGGACACAGGCTAAAAAAAGCAAAAGCTATGGTTATCGATGCTTCTACATCTCCAGACCTTTGCCTCCTGTCTGCCTTTGCAAAGTGCTTTCAGCTAAACACAAATCAGATTCAGCTCCATTAACAGCTCTGTAGATCACAGCTGCGGCTCACTGCTTGGCAAGTTGCAACCTCCCATTCACCTCCCTGTTTCCTGCTGAATCAACTCATGCTCCAGCCCAGGTGGTTAAGGATATGTCGGTAAGTTGCCAGCATGGGTCAATCTCTCACAGCTTGTAGGGTTATGGAGGAAGGGAGGACGTAAATGAAATAGAGGTCAGTCCAACAGGAAACAGAACCCAATCTTTTATGAAAAGATTTTGCCTCATATATAATAAGGAGCAGCCTGACACCAAATGGATAGCTATATGCTTCATTGTGACCTGAGCAAGGACCAAAAATTGATGAAATGGATGAGCTTTTGATTCTTCTGGTTTGGTACTAAGTAGAAAAATCTTATGAGAAACAAGAACCTGATGGAGCACACTGAGAACAGGGCCTTGGAAGTATTTTGCTTCACTCCCTGACAAAGACACATGACTGACAGAAATAAGCACAAAACTGGATTATTCACTCTTTGAAGACCCTCACTGGGCAAGCATTTTGAATATATATTAGGACCAGGTCTAACCTGAAACAAAACTGAGATATCCTTTCCATCTTTACATTGTTGCCATACCTCTGTCTCTCCATTCTCAATACTACTCTCATATGGACTCCCAACTTTCTAAAGGTCCTGACCCCCAAAATTTGTCACCTCACAGAAACCTAACTTTTCCCATCACTTATCCATATTTTGGCAATATACTTCTCTAATTCCCCCTATTTCACTCCCCTAACCTAGCCTATATCCTATTCTTTTGTAATCTGCTTCCTAAAGTATTAGTAATTTAATGCACAAAACTGTGTTAAGGTATCAAAGGTTGAAAATGAATTAGTGTGTCATCCTTATTTAGTATGGCAGAGGCTGTTAGCTGTCCTCCAAATCTATTCTCCCTCTCCCTTACCCCGTAACATGACTAGATTACATTCCTCAGCTTCCCTTATGATTAGATGAGGCCACATGATTAAATTCCGACCAATAACATGTGAGAATAAGTTTCAGGAACCAACCCCAGAGAAAAAATTTTACTTTTTAAGAAAAGGGTTTGACACTTCAGGTTCACTCTTTTCTTCACCAGCTGGGTGTAGATGCCTATGAGGCCCTAAGGAATTGAGGGGCCACAAAATGGGGAAAATCCAAATCTCTAAATGACTGTGGAGAAGAGAACCATTTTGCTGGCCTAACAATACACAGACTGCTATGTGAGCAAGAAATAAACTACTGCATTGAGACATTACATATTTGGGTTGATTCATTAGCATAACCTAGCCTAGCCTACTTTTACTAAGACGCATGGAATGTATGCATTTTTATAGATGTCTGCTATAAACATAATCCCCTATCTCAAAGAGCTGAATTTTTAATAGCAATAAATTGCAGTTTCTTTATGGAGATTTGGGGGGTAGAGCTTTTTGAATTACCTACAACATCATCTATAAAAGACAAATAATAGATGGATTTAACCACAAGGTATGATGAGGGAGGAAATTGGATCAAGCAAAAGACCCACTAACTAGAATAGGTGCTGAGGGAACCTGGCCAGAATGTAGCAGTTGAGATTTCCAGAGCAGCATTCACAGCTTCAAGCAGTGATCAGGGGGATGAGATTCAACTGAGCAACAAGAAATTCTAGAAAGGTTCCACCCCAGAAACCAATCATAGTGTCTGTCATCATTATGACTCATCCATATCTTGTCAGTTAATAGGATAACATGGAGTGGACTGGGGCGGAGTCTAGGGAGAAAAGATTGGCAGGAAGTAGACAAGGTTCAGGGTGGGGACACAGCCCTGGAGGTACACAAGGCAGAATTACTGAGCAAGCTGTACACTGGGATATTAAAGCAAAAGTCACCTAGAAAAAAGGGTGGGGAGCACTGCAATTCAGGGGTGGAATGAATGCATAAAGCTCACTTTTGGCTCAGTGTTTTAAGCTCCATTAAGAGGTCTGAGTTGGCTGGCATATTTTCTGTCATTTTAAAAACTGATTTGGGAATAGGGTAGGGAGTGGTTTGAGATTCAACTGGGGCTGTCAATAGATTACCAAGGCACTAGGGAAGGCAAAGGCAAGGGAAATGTGGGAGGAACTGACAATTTAAAGATCAGGGTTTCAGCTAATGTCAGTGCTGGTCAACAAATCTTCATATTCATCAGAAAGGCATGGCTAATGTCAAATCATAGGCAAACAATTAAAAAGGCATAATATCATCATTAAATCGGTACCATTAAAGACCAGAACTATTAGCACATGCAAGCATGCATGACCAGTACCTCTCTTACCGGTTAGTGAGCAAATCCTCTTTGTCCTTGCAAGATTCCACATTAGCCACATTCAAAGGATTATCCAGCTAATATTGGCCATGGCCAGAGTTTGGACTTCATCTGTAGAAACTGCTAAAAAACAAAAAAAAGAAAGGCTTTCAGTCTCATTTTGCAGTAGTGATCATTTCTGACATTGGATTGTTTGTTGTACATTTATTATCTGTCTCCCTCTGAGCCTTTTCACAGCAGCTAAAGTACTCCCTCTGATGGTCTCTAGGTTTCACTCACAACTAACAACAAGGCATTGTTCTGTTGGATTTTTCCTCACAATGCTTCTAACAACCCCCAAAGCTAGAACCCTGACAACACTTAGTTCAAGCTCTGATTTAGCTCTTTTGGTCCATTTTTTGCAAAGGGAAAAAAATAAGAAACTGGTATGATCTGTATTGGAAGTTGGAATACACATTAATGTACAAATATATGATGTAGATATAATACATGCATAATTTAACAACTTGGCTCTCCCTGATCCTAAAAGACTTTGCTTACAGAACACTTTGCAAAATTCATAAATTTTAAAATGCTATCTTGCCAACCTGGAATGGGGTAATATCAGTGCTGCCTTACAGAGGAAAGGGAATTGCAGTATCCAATCATTGCAACAAGGAAGCTGTCTACAAAGTGTGATGTGAACAGCGAAAGGCCAGCCCCAACATACCAAGCCCTACAATTCCAACTATACATGTCAAAGAGTTTGTAAGAGCCAGGAAAAGAACCTACAGGTATTTTCCCTTGAGCAGCCAGGTTTGTAAAGACCCTGTGACCCCACACCACTCTTAGTCACTGATCAGGCATTACTTATCTTTCGTGTACTCCATGCATTCTTTCTACTTTACCCCATAGCCTGTGGTTACTGTCTGTTCCCTAAGATGAGCCCCATAGCCTCCTTCTGCTTTGTTCCAATACTGCACTCCACCACAGAAAATCAGTAACAAGAACCACAGCCCTCCCTTCTGAACATCACAGCAACACGTTCAGTTTAAAATAACATTTTTCAAGCACCAGCTTTACAAAATAGGGCTGGGCTTTGATGAAGTCTCGCTGATATTTTACAAATTAGAAAAATAAGATCAGTGTAATGAGAGTTTGTTATAAAGCTAAATGTTTTCAATGAAACCAACTGACTTTTATCCTTTGATGATTCTATCCTTTCTAATTTCGTTATGGGAGGTGGGGCATAAAAGTGCCCTTTCTTTTATGAAATTATGGTGATAGTAGCTGGTGGTTGAGATTCAGCTTGTTTTTGTTTTGTTCTAACTTTTAGAAAAGAAAAATAAACCACCTGGAAGAGGTAAGGTATAAAGACATTAAATCTTTTATAAAATTCTCTCCTTTAAACATGCCAAGAATGAGATCTGTTTCAGTGAGAGGGGGACACAAAGGGCCAAGAATGAAAGACTCAGCTTAAACACCACAAGTGAGGTGTTGTTTTTGTTTGTTTGTTTGTTTGTTTGTTTGTTTTTATTGGGTTTGTTTTTTTTGAGAACTGTGCCCTGGAAGGCAGTGAAAAGAGAAAGGAGAAGGATAGGAGAAGAAGAAGACCTGGGGTATACTGAAATGAGCTCTTTTTGATTTTATATTGAAATCCCAATTCTAACTGCATCCCTCTTGTTTGTCTGATTACAGTCACTCTCAAGACTTCACATTGGGATACACTGTACTTGCATCATCCTATATAATAAAGAGGGAATATGCAAATTGACCATCATTCTGCCACAAAGATGGCTGCGCCCACAGCGGAGGCAGGGTTTCCATAACACAAGATGGCTGCACACACAGAGGAGGCAAAGTTCCCATAATAAGCCTTAATGAGCTATCAGCAGGGACCTGAGACTGAGCCCCCCCATGGGGTTTGATGGGGACCTCAGGCCACGCCCCCCACACAGCCGGGCTTGACGGGGGACCTCAGGCCACACCCCCTGCCCTGGTGCCGGGCCAGAGGACCTGAGGTCACACCCCCCGCCCAGTGGGGCTTGATGGGGGACCTCAAGTTGCACCCCTTCTGCCCCAGTGCTGGGCCAGGGGACCTCAGGCTCCTCCCCTCGCCCTGGGTTGGGGGACCTCAGGCCGCATCCCCCGCCCAGCAGGGCTTGATGGGGGACCTGAGGCTGTGTCCCCTTCCTGGGGGCTTGACAGGGGACCTGAGGCTGTGCCTTCCCTCCCAGCACCAGGCCGGGGGACCTCAAGGTGCACCCCCCACCCAGCAGGGCTTGACAGGGGACTTTAGGCCACGTCCCCCACCCAGAAGGGCTTGACAAGGGACCTCAAGGCACGCTCTATGCCCCGGCATGAGCTGGGGGACCTCAGGCTGTGCCCTCCACCCTGGCACCAGGACAGGGGACCTGAGGCTGTGCCCCCCACCCAGCAGGGCTTGACAAGGGTGGGACCAGCCGGGTCTGGATCTAGCCCAATGGGGGGGGCAGCCAGGTCTGGGTCTTGTGCAATTTTGAGGCGCATGTGGGTGGGCAGGGAATTGACTCTGGTTCTGTGGTGCGCCCCAGACTCTGACACAAGGAAGATTTTCATATACATTTTACTAATTTTCTTTCATCTCTGACACTTCTATTATAGAGAAAGGGCAAATAGCAATATTAAAATATTTCCTCTAATTAATCCCCTTTTAATGTGCATGAATTTCATGCACTGGGCCACTAGTTTGGAAATAAGACTCAAATTTTATTCTAATAGCAATTAAATTTCCAATTACCTAGAAGGCAAACATAGTTATGCAAATTATAGATGCAGGCCTACTAATATTAGAACTCAAATGATTATCACTTCAGAACTGGGTATTTTGCAGTTCCTTTCCTTTTGTAAAGGCTGCAGAGAAATTTAGTTTAACTGGACTTAGTGAGTTACAGGACTAAACTCCATTAATTCTCTGAATAAAAAATGTTAGTTTAGCTTATCTGAAAATTGATCTTCTCCCAAAACTATCCCCCTTAATCTTTTCCTTCTCTACTTCTTCATAAATGTATTAGCTAATTCAGTCACTATATTATTTATTACCTATTATTATTTATTAATTCACTAACACTATAATATAATCCAGCAATGGAATTTTTGGTGTAATGCTTTTCAGTACATTTGCATACTGAATAAAACCATATTGATTCTTAAGGATTTTTATGCTCTAGAAATGCTTGCTGCAGACAAATTTGCAAACAAATTTTTATTTGGTTTCCGAAGACATTATTTTGACATGATTTCAACTGACGCCAACAAATCAAGCCAAGTTCTGCAGCAAATGCCTTCTTAATGGGTTTTGCACTATTTGTTTTAGTTGACACCATTTATTATAATTTAACAGCGTTTCCTTCCCAGAAAAGTCCAAAATCAATAAAAAATGGTGACATATGTTAGTATTTATTTGGAAATACAAATGCAACAAAAGGGCTCTGTCAGTGTACGATTAATAGAGTACAAGATGTTGTGGTTTGGGGGCATCTGATTGTCTGTCTTATAATATGAATTTTGAAATAGCTTGGGATTCCTGATCCTCAACTTTTAGGTTAGGATAGAATTTCACATTAACAATAAATCACCCGAGATATGTGGTTTTCTATTTCAATTTGCTGCAATGTAGCTTCCTAAGTTTGCAAGGGGAGGGGGGAGTGGGACCACATGTGGGATGAGGAGAACAATGAGCTAGTAATAAAATACTAAGACAAAGAAATAAACACATTTGAAATGTTATTACTGAGAGAGAGGGAGATGCTGAAATTGACATAGCTGTCTTTTCTTCCAACTGTCATGGAGCACATGCTGGCAATGGAAATCCCTGAGCCAAAAATTGGGCACAGAAGTTCAATATCAGGTTCTCTTCACAACAACCTTCTGGCCTTTGTAGATAAATTCTTCTTTTTGTTGACAATAGGGAAAAATGATTAACAATTCCAAGGAGAAAAAAATACCCTGCTCTGGGCCTGACTGCCAACCCTTTCACAAACACATTTTCAGGATCTGCCTGTTCTTTGACCCAGGTTCAGTCCCTTGGTTCTCTTCTGCTGACCAGGTACAAGTGAAATTCTATCATAGAATTAGAGCATCTCATGGTTAGAAGGACCTTAAAAGTCATCTAGTTCAGCAGCTCCCAGAGGCTAGCCCAGGGACTAATGCCAGCCAAATCCTAATGAAATTTCACAGGTCTGTGAAAAAGAAGGGCAATGTGATGGAAAGGTAATTTTATTAAAGGATTTTCCTTCATTGTATTTGGGGGTATGAAATGATGGTGTTCAAATGGTAGTTGTTTTTTTTCCTTCATGTCCTATTAGAAAGTGAACCTTCATTTCTTGTCTCAGATCTCAATGGGAAGAGGGCTCATTAGAATAATACTCCTCTCTCTCTCTTTCTCTCTCTCTTAACTCTCATTTACTCATCACCATAGGAGGAGTGCATTATTTGATTAAGTAAATTTCAAAGAAGGAACTGAACATCTTCTACTTGCCTCCTGAGTTTCTCACTTTCTGAACCAACTTGACCACTGATGTTCATATTTTTGCCAAATAGGAAAGGGACCAATTCCTACAGAGAAGATCTATAGTTGTCCAGCAGGGACAATGATTAGCTGGGTAAGCTAAGCAGGGGCAAAGTATTAGCACACCTACTTGTCTGCAGATTTAAAGCCACAATCTTTATTTCTGCTTTAACAGTGCTAACCGGCAGTGATATTTTATCTCCCAGCTAACTCCTGTACCTATATCTCAATTAAGAGCTAATATCTAACAGAACACTCATTATGAACAAGGCATTGTTTACATACTTCACACTTTGAGGTAGGTATTGTTATTCCACTTTAAAGATGAGGAAACTGAGGCACAGAGAGTTTAAGGGATGTTCCTAAGGTAAGTGGCCCAGTCTTTACCCAAACCCAGGCAGCCTGGCTCCAAATTCAAACTCTGGAAGAGAAGAAAGTGTTATTCATTGCCAAAAAGTATCATCCCCAAAACCTTATCAGGCCTCACTTGGTAAAAAAAATTAAAAGCTAGAAATTTATGTCAGTATTTTCAATTTTTTTTAATCTTCCTTAACTAGTCATACAGATCCAGTACTCTACCAACAACTGACTTGGTCCAAGCATTCATGCACTTCAGGAGTGTCCTCTCTCTCTTCCTGCTCATTGTTCAGCCTACATCTTTGTACCTTGACCTATAATAATAGAAAACACTATCAAGACTGCTCATTTTTGTTAGGACAGCGTCAACTGATAGAAAGTTCTTCCTAAAACTGAGCTGAAATCTCCTACCTTTGTCCTAAGTAGCCATACAGAACAAATGTAATCCCTCATGGACAAGACAGCCTTCCTAAAACATTTTTCACTCCCAATTAAACATCTTGGGTTCCTTATGCCATGGCTTGGAATGCCTTCATCACACTAGTAATCTTCTGGAAGGACTCCAGTCTGATTATATCTCTTTAAAGTATGGTTTTCTAAAGGAATCTAATACTCCAGGTGAGATCTGGTCAGTAATGATTAGAGCTGACCCATTTCCTTGCTAGTTTGTGGTTGTACACTTCTATAAATATCCCCTCCCTCTTCCCCCAATTTAAATAACTGTGTGTTTTTTTCAGTTACTGAATCATTGGAAAACACATGGCCCAGGCCACAGGAGTTTCCTATCTTAATCTTTATCTTGAAAACAAATGATCTTCCCGTTCACATGTGATTAGAAAGTCAGAGAGGTCACTTACCCACACACAAATGACTGACATGACCTGGTACTTAACTCTTGACCCAGCTCTGCCACCAGTCCCTACATTTTCCCATGGTTACTGATGCTTGATGCTGGCCTGATCTGACAATTGGTCTTGTCATGCCCTTTGGTTTCCCTGGAAAGGGATCTTGTTGAATGTCAGGGGAGCTTGACAGTGCCCTCAGGCGTAACTGTCACAAGCATTTTCCTATTCAGTTTGCTTATTTGGTGTGTGCCTTTGGCTGAATCTATAAAATACTAAAACATCCAGCTTATTCTGTCAATAAATCAGGCAATTCAAAGGGTAAAGATTAGTTAAATCAACTGTTTGTCAACATGTAGAAAAATATAGTAGTCTAAGTATAAAATCTATAATAATAAAAGCATAATATGCTAATTAAACTAGACGTCTTCCGGACATCCTTCCAGATGACCTTCCGGATGAAGCTGGGGCTGTGGGGGAAGTCTGGATCCCAGGTGCCAGAGGGAAGCCAGTGCCCACAGCCAGGAGAAGGAAGGCCTACTCTTGCACGAATTTTGTGTATCAGGCCTCTAGTACTTAATAATAATGTTAAGGTAAATTTATATATGGCAGATCCTTAATGAATTGGGGAGTAGTTAATATTATTAAAGATTGTTTCTAAACTTTTAAAGTTGATGTCATGAAAAGCAAACGTATCTATCTTCCCACAAAATGTCTCTTACTGCCACAGTTGAAAGTGGAATCTTGGGCAATAGGAAATACATGATCCAATCTGACAGGTCTTAAATTCCTATCAAAACATGAGAAAGAAACAAAATAATTAAGAGAAAGGATATCAAAATTCAGAATTCATAAATTAGTTATATCACTGAGTGTCTGTGAGACATCTTTTTTTAAAAAAAAAACAGATTTTTTTCATTAATCGCAAAGCATTTTCTGGTCATTAATTCACCAATTCACATAATACTATAGGGAAATAGGGTAATGATAAATTATTATTTTTAACTATGACAACCCAGAAATTATGTAGCTTGTCTAGAGATAGCAAGTATGACATTTAGAAACTGAAACGCATAGAAAAAATTCTCAGTCCTGCTTTTTATCAATTTATAAAGACCATATGGCTTCAGTTGCCTCAAAAATAAATCAGTAATGTTTTAGGTTTAAGTATTTGGCTTTTTTCTAATCAGTTTATAAATGAAACCACAAGCCACATTAAAGCATTTTGACAATGTTGTAAAGAAGGAGGTGACAGAAACCTGAGCTTTAACTAAAATGATCACTTGTTTTAAATAAATTTACTTTACCTGAGTTTTAATTTAGATAAGTAATAAAGGTCATTTAATTTACTTTTTGAAGTACTAAGAATGTAACATAAGGAATTTTCATCCTAGAGTACCTTGCACTTACTGGTGAGATATAGCATCACACCTATACTTTCTAGATACTATTTAGGCCCATAGGAAGAGTGAACATGTATACTCAGGAGGCCAGCCAGGCTTAGGATCAATCCTTTTCCTAAGAAAGGTAAAAGGAACAGTGGACCTGTGGTAAAAGAGACACCTCAAACAAACACCCCCCACTAAGTAATCATGCCATCAATGCCATCTAAGAACTGTCTTCCTGACATCTAGCTCTCCCAGTATTTGTAACATATTTCATTTGGCAAGGGGAGATGGACTGCACATGGTTGCAATGTAGCTTCCTAAGATGTACTTAGGAACACATCTCCAGTGTTCTAATGTGAGGCAACGGTAAAACACAATTTGTTTCCCATTCAAAATTGTTGGAATATATCAATTTGGTCAAACACTAGACCAGCCGTGGGCAAACTATGGCCCGCGGGCCGGATCCGGCCCGTTTGAAATGAATAAAACTAAAAAAAAAAAAAAAAAAGACCGTACCCTTTTATGTAATGATGTTTACTTTGAATTTATATTAGTTCACACAAACACTCCATCCATGCTTTTGTTCCGGCCCTCCGGTCCAGTTTAAGAACCCATTGTGGCCCTCGAGTCAAAAAGTTTGCCCACCCCTGCACTAGACACTAATAGAATGTTGAGATTAAAGAAATGTGCTATTCCAATGCCTTTCATGTACTGAATATGAATTCCATTCCTAAAAATAATGCTTAATTTAAAGCCCAAAGGAAAAAAGAAATGGCTGAACACAATTAGAGAGGAGAGAATAAAAATAACAGCAATAAAAAAAATGCTTAAACCGAGTTAAGAGTAATTATTTTACTCTTTTAATTTGCTTATAATTTTCATGGCTGAGCTTGCTATGAAGATCGTACATTTGGTTCTGTACCAAACTACTGCCATTTATTATATTTTGCAGCTATTCTTCATGTTTACCAGTCATGTGTATCAGTAAATAATAGACCCTTTTAATTTCAGTACAAGTTATATGGGAATCCAGGTTTGGGATTACCAAAAAGTTTTCCCTTTCCCACTTGGAAACCACTTATTTTACAGGGAGGACTGAAACTCATTGAGGTCAATTGTCTCATCACAAGATGCTAAGAAAGGCAACTTTGGCCTAAGGTCCTTCAGCCCCCACTGCTGTGGCTCTACTCCAGGGGTGGGGAACCTTTTTTCTGCCAAGGGCCATTTGGATATTTATACAATTCACAGGCCATACAAAATTATCAACCTAAAAATTGGCCTGCTGTATTTGGTTAAACATTCAATTAACTACCCCTAATGCCTTGGCAGGGCCATACCAAATGATTTGTTGGGCCTTATATGGCCTATGGGCCAGACATTCCCCACCCCTGCTCTACTCACTTTTTCACTCTATTATTCTTTGCCCCCTACATTCCTTGAGCTTATGTTTCATCCAGGTTGCTAAGGGGCCTTCCCTTCCCTTCTAATCTAATCTGCTCAATAACCTTTTTCTCTTGAGTGTTTCCTTCCCTCAGGGTCTTGCTCTGTGGTTTTCAAGATGAAGACAAAATACCCTGTAATAGAATCCCCTAGTAAGGGGAATTTACCATAGTTGTTAAGAGTCCCAGCTCCAGAGTTGGACTGAAATGAATTAGAATCTGCCCTGTAATGGCTGAAAGATTTGTGGGCACACTACTTAACCACACTGAGCCTTGGCTTTCACATGTCTAAATTGGGATAATAATACTTACATAACATGGTTATAGGGAGGAATAACTACAGAAAGGGGAGAAAGTGTCTGATTCTACGATTTTTGACTTGAGTATCTGAGTCAGAGAGGTAGGTGATGAGTTTTGAGTATATATGGTTTATGGTGCCTATGAGTCACCAAGGTAATTCTGCCCAGTGTCAGTTGAAAAATATTGGTTTGTAGCTCAAAATAGAAAGGTCATACCTGGAGAAACAAACACAAAAGTCATCATACTACATTGATACTGCAGAGTGGTTGGGGTTGCCCAGGGGAAAGGTATAAAGTGAAGAGTGCGGAGAATTATGGTCAAGGCTCTGAAGAACATTAACAATTAAGAGGTGATCAGAAGTGGAGGACCCAGCAGGGGCGACCGAGCACTGACCATAGAGAAAAATAACCAGTAAGTGTGTGGTGCCAGTAACCAATGGAGGAGAGAATTTTGAAAATGAGTTAGACAACAGTATCACATACCACAGAGGTGTCAGCTGAGATGAAGAAACATATTAGTTTACTGAATTTGACAGGTAGGGGTCAGTGACTTGCCAGTGTTGTTCTAGTGGAGTGGTAGGGAAAGAAGCATAACTCTTAGATATACATTTTGAAAAATTGTAAAGTTATTTTAATGCATATAGAAAATGGTTTCTCCAGAAATGCATTTAATGCATATAGAAGTGATTGACAGGTGCTAAGCAGACAGCCCCTGAGATGAGAGCCCAATTATCTAGACCAGTGGTCGGCAAACTGCGGCTTGTGAGCCACATGCGGCTCTTTGGCTCCTTGAGTGTGGCTCTTCCACAAAATACCACATGCGAACTTCGTGGCCCATGCGCAGAAGTCAGTATTTTGTGGAAGAGCCACACTCAAGGGGCCAAAGAGCCCCATGTGGCTCGAGAGCCGCAGTTTGCCAACCACTGATCTAGACTGACTACCTCCACAGAAAACATTTAGCAAGGGAGCCTTGTTTAAGCAGATTAAGCAACAGCTAATGACTCTGGGAATGTTGCATCTTACTAAGTAAAAGGAGAAGCTGGTTTGTGTACAGTGTGATTAATAATGAATTAAAGCTTTAAGTCTGTAGCTGCAGACACTGATTATAATATAGTATAGGATTAAACGATCATGCTTGTTTTAACCCAGATTTTAGCCCACCCAAAATAGTGAGGTCCATTATGCAAACTGCAGGCTGTTAATTTGGCGTAGAGCAAATAAAAAGTACCTTGCTTTTAATTCAATTGAATCCATTAAATAAATAGGGCTGTGGGCAACACAGCTGAATCTGGTAGCCTGGAGCCCTTTTCTATAAGCATTTATTGAACGAATTATACATGAAGCTAGGCTAAATTCATTGAAATGAAAAAGCCATGTGTTATAAAGAGAGCTGAAAGAACAGAAGATATTTAGCCTAGAGATGAGCCAACTCAAAGGAACATGAGCACTCTTTCAAACATGTGACTCGTGAAAAAGGACAAGAAAATTCTGACCAAAAAGCCATTCTAGGACCTATTAGTGGATTCTACATAGCTATAAATTTGCACTCAACAAAGAAAAGTTCCCATTAGTAATAGCTGTCCCAAGATAGATAGGCTACCTTATGGATTAGGAAGTTCCCCACCACTGGAAGTATCCAAGCCAAAGTTAAATTGCCATTTGTCTCAGAGGCAATAAAAACAATATAGCTGGATCAGTTCAAATGATATTCAGTTGTATGCAACAGAAAGAAATTAAAAAAAGAAAGTCAGAAAATAAAACCATGGCTTGAATACTGTACAGCAAGCATGTCAAACTCAAAGGCTAACACGGGCCAAATAAACAAGGTATGCGGCAGTTTGACATGCTTGCTGTACAGGTATATTTCTCTTTCATGTGAAAAAGGTTTGAAGGTAGGCAGTCCAAAGCTGCAGGGTAACTCCATGGTGTCATCACAGATCTAGGTTCCTACCTTCCCATTGTATCATCCAATCACTTGTTTTCTACCGTCAAGGATTCCTCACAGACCCTTGGAGATCCAACCATCACATCCTCAAGATAGGACCTGAAGAAGGAAGAAATGTAGAAAACAAAAAAGGGCCCCTCTTAAATGTGCAAACTCCCTTTTAGAAGCCTCACTGTAAGTTCCACATGAAACCTTTTCTTCCATATCACTGCCTAAAAGTTAGTCTCATGGACTTGGATAGCTGTGAGGAAGGCAGGAAAATAAGATATTTTAGTATGAATAGAAAGGTATCCATCTGAAAACTAGCATTCTGTACCTAAGGAGAAAAAGAAAGGATGTTGGAGTAGGCAATGGACATCTGACACAAGAGCCATCTGATGAGCTTAAGGTTTCTTCCAAACCTTAGATTGTGTGCATTCATAACAGAATTGTATGAAGAGAGATGCTTTAAACATACTCTTAATCTGAAAGGTAAGACTGCCCTCATATGTATCCCATCATCTGTGTAACCAGTTCCCTGCATATAATCTTCTCCATTTTAACCACTAGAGTGGTTTTCTTTTTCCATGTTGAATCTGGATTAATGTGGGGCCTGAAACTATTAATTTCATTAGTTAAAATCTCTCCTTTGAGGATCCCTGAGGCACTAAAATATAACATGAAGAGGTTTTAGTGAAAATAATTGGGCAAGAAGAGATGCAGAGAGCATAGAGGCATTTTATTCAGTAGAGGATGAAAACCAGGAGAGTTTTCAAGGCAGACATGAGAATAACTATTCATTCAAATACCAAATAATTATTCAGCATGCACTACGTGCCAAGAACTGTTAGGTGGTAGAGATAGAGTGGTGAACAAAACAGACACATGGTCTCTGGTCCCATTGAACTTATAATTAATAGAAGAATGAGAGATTTTTTTAAAGTGTAAGATTAGGAAATTAAAGTTGAAGTCTTAGACATTAGTCCAGAAGCAAACTTCAATAGCCTGATAATTTGGCCTTTGCTTTGATTCATGGAAGAAGTTGGGAGCATAGGGCTATTTAGAAATGTCAAAGGAACACTGACCTTGAAACTCCTTCTCCCTCTTTGTAGCTTCCTTTGTGAGTTCTTAAAGGCAGTGTTCTGTGTACTCAAAATTCTCCAGTCCTGCTTTAGATAATCCTTCCCTTGTCTTGTACTGGTTATGCAGCATTGTGTCAACTCTTGTAAATATTGCTGCATTTGCAAGTATAATAACAAATTCCATGCAACTCTGCCTTTCCATATTGTCTGACAAGAGGCCATTATTGTTTTAAATTTGTACTTACATACAGTAATATTTGCATTTTGCATTTAATCATTGTCACATTTTAGTGACGAGAAGTGGACCTGGGGACAATTGGTATTATGTATTTTGACCTGAAATAGTATCTACAGCTAGGATGTTGCCTGGACCCATATAGCTTTCAGTGATTCATAATTCAGTGATCTTAATGTATCTTTTGACCTTCCAGACAGTTCAGTAATCATTGTTTTGTACCTAGTTTTCTTTAAATCTAAAACCACTTCATCCAAGCTAAGGGAAGCAAGCACTGTATTTAAAGGAAGTCTCCATTTTATATGGTTTTGGCAACTGCCTCCCAGTAGCTTATTCAAAGTGTCTTTACTCTTCCCACTTATGCCCTTTGTTTATCTTCATCAGGAATAATGCAGTTTGGACTTGACTATCAGTGTTGCTTATTACATTCTCATGTTCTTTCTCAAGAGTTTGTTCTTGCCCTAGCCGGCTTGGCTCAGTGGATAGAGCGTCAGCCTGCGGATTGAAGGGTCCCAGGTTCGATTCCGGCCAAGGGCACATACCTGGGTTGTGGGCTCATTCCCCAGTGGGGGGTGTGCAGGAGGCAGCCAATCAATGATTCTCTCTCATCATTGATGTTTCTATCTCTCTCTCCTTCTCCCTTCCTCTCTGAAATCAATAAATATATTTTAAAAAAAAGAGTTTGTTCTTTTTCTCCAGGTGAATTAATTGTAAGCCATTTAAAGACAGAACCAGATTTTTTTTCATTCATTTTTGGTCAATAGTGCCATATCCCTTCTTCCTTTTCATTGCTTCTTGTTTCTCTTTTGATAAAGTTGATATTTTACCTAATCCCTCCAAAAGACCTCAGCCTTCCTACTGGGCTCTGTCAACAACTAACTTTGTGAACTTGGTCAAGTCGCTTAACCTCTCAGAACCTATTTACCCATCCCTAGAATGGATTTGATACCCACCTCTTAGTGTTGCAATTAGAATGAAAAGAGACTAACCTTTAGACAATAGCACCTGGCACAGAGACTAACAGAAGAGGTTAGTCTACATCTCCTCTCCATGCCCCACACACCACCAAAAGAAGCTTATCTGTTCTGAGACCTACACCCTCAGAGTCCTATTCCCTGATAATGTGACCATTCTAGTGAGTTATTGCATCACCCCTGCTACATAATGTATTAATATTTTAAATGGAATTCCCTTTACAGGAAAGTCTTAATTCTCAATTGAATTTACACTTGAGCACACTAACTAGTTCCCTTCCTGGCATCTTCTATAGTTTTTTTTTCCTGCTGCATACATATTCATCTTAGCACTTAGTGCAATTTGATGTGAATTACTTTGTTACTTTGTTTGTCTACCTCTTCTAATAAGGCTATACACACAAGGGCAGAAAGCATGTCTGCTTTAATCACCAATGAATTCACAGAACCCAGCAGACTGTCTGGCACAGAGCAGATAATAAATATTTTGGGGGATAGATTCACTGATGGATGGATGGATTAATGGATGAATGGATGGATGGACAGATGTACTAAGTGGAAAATTTAATTGAATAAATGAAACATTATGGTAGAAATTTCAGGTTCACTGGGAAGATGGTAAAAATTACCCAGCCATGGTGGCTCAGTGGTTGAGTGTCAACCTATGAACCAGGAGTTCATGGTTTGATTCCCGGTCAGGGCATATGCCCAGGTTGCGGGCTCAATCCCCAGTGTGGAGTGTGCAGGAGGCAGGCAATCAATGATTCTCATAATTTATATTTCTATCTTTCTCTCCCTCTCCCTTCCTCTCTGAAATCAGTAAAAATATTTTTTAAAAAAATAATAATATTTTGGGGTGGACAGGTTATTTGTCACTTCAAATTGTATGGAGATAGATTTCCTTAAAGAGGAAGGGTTAAAAAATGTTTGACTGGATAGAGTAAATAGATTTGTACAGATGGCAGACAAGAGACATGTTCAGAATTTGCAGAGGATGTGTCTAACGGCATGGAAAGGCCTAAACCATGTTTATCACCAAATACTTTTCATATAAAAATATTAGAAGAAGCATGACAAATAATTCATTCTCCTCTTTCCTTTGTCTCTCCCCCGCCCAGAAGTTAGCATTAAAGCCCAGCTGCTTGGACCCCCAAATTCTAGCAAGAGTCCTTAGCTTCTGAAGTGAAAAATACCCCACCAACAAACAAACTGTCATGGCTGAGGAATCAGAAAACAAGTTAGGTTTTTGAGCTGTCAGGTTGAAAAGGATTTGTAAGCCCCTTTCCACCTACCCTATGCTATGAAGACAGATTTCCAGAGGTTTGAGAGAGATTTGTACTGTGGCTTCGAGGTTTACAAAATGCCACCATCTGAGGAGTTTGAATTATTCCTCCCCTGTATTTCATTTGTAATGTACCTTTGCCAGCACAAAGAGTATTAAAAGGACATTTGAACAGTAATAAGACCCTTAACACTATGAGCAGCTATTTCTCTTGCAATGCAGTTGTGCTGAGGGAAAAAAACAGTAACAACTGGATTAACCCCTTATCTTCCAAAATCTAATGTCACTTGGTTTATAGTTATGAATTAGTGCCCTGAGAGATTAAGTCCTGAAAGACACAAAATACCTTTGATCTACTTCTTCTCTCCCCTACTCTCCTAACTCCTCACTGCGAGGGAGGAATAACTCACCTACCAACCCCTCAAATTGCAGAACCCATCAAATTTAGGGGAAAATTCTCATGATTCAAAATATTTGGGTGAGTCCATTCACAATTTACAAAATAACTGAATTACATAATATTTTACATAATTTTTTTTTGTTTCTTTGTTTTCGAGCAAGGGGAAGTAATTAAGTGTAGTAATTAAGAACATAAGGTCTGGCCCAGCCTGTGTGGTTGAGCGTCGACCCATGAACCAGGAGGTCACGGTTCAATTCCCAGTCAGGGTACATGCCCAGGTTGTGGGCTCCATCCCAAGTGTGAGGCAGGCAGGAGGCAGTCGATCAATGATTCTCTCATCATTGATGTTTCTATCTCTCTCTTCCTCTCCCTCTCTGAAATCAATAAAAATATATTTAAAAGAACATAGGGTCTGGAGCCAGGAAGAGTCCGTTTTAGTCCCAGCTTCATGTACGGTATTAGCTGTGGGACCTCTATCAAGTCATATAGTCTCTCAAGTGTAAAATGGAAATATATCAACATCTAACCTATATAATAAAGAAGCAATATGCAAATTGACCATCACACCCTCACAATATGGCTGCCTATGACCAGGCCGGCAGGGGGGTTAGTAAGGGATGACCAAACGACTTTAAAAGCAGGCTGAGTGGGGCAACCAGGCCATCAGGGGCATTAGCGAGGGCTGACCAAACGACTGAACAGCAGGCTGCGTGGGGTGACCAGGCCGGCAGGGGGCGTTAATGAGGGCTGACCAAACAA
This sequence comes from Myotis lucifugus, assembly GCF_000147115.1. Lineage (NCBI taxonomy): Eukaryota > Metazoa > Chordata > Mammalia > Chiroptera > Vespertilionidae > Myotis > Myotis lucifugus. The sequence goes on along the minus strand of NW_005871050.1, from coordinate 9,706,530 downwards.
CTGAATAAGCAGGCTGTGTAGGGCGACCAGGCCAGCAGGGGGGGGCCAGTTGGGGGCGACCAGGCCAGCTGGGGGGCAGTAAGAGGTGACCAGGCCAGCAGGGGGGACAGTTAGGGGCAACCACGCAGGCAGGCAGGTTGAGCAATTAGGAGCCAGTGGTCCAAGATTGTGAGAGGGATGTCTGGCTGCCAGTTTAGGCCCAATCCCAGCAGTCATACATCCCCCGAGGGGTCCCGGATTGGAGAGGGTGCAGGCTGGGCTGAGGGGACCCCCCCTTCCATGTATGAATTTCATGCACCGGGCCTCTAGTTTAATATATTTTTAAAGGTTTTAAAAGATCACTGATAAAAGTATATAGCATAATCCTGGTCTATTCTAAGTGAGTCATGTGTGTTAGATAAGTTTCTGCTAACCTTACCAAGTACTTCTAAGCAGTTACTTAGGAGAGACAACCTTAGAATGGTTATTCCTAGACTACTTGCTTTAACATCCTGCCTTATTAAGTAGAGACTTCTAAGTAGTATACAATAATTATTATATATGAGTATTTCTAAAGTGCTTGACATTTTGTCTTATTAACATTATTTTTCATTTACTTTCTTTATAAATAGTATAATAGAAAACTTCATTCAGCCAACAGTCTTAGTATCACCACAAATGCCACTTAACAAGATTTTACCATATTTTTCAAAGTACTTATGGGAATTTACAATAAAATAAAAACACTCTTTCAAAGTACTTATGGGCATTTAAACTAAAAAACAAACATTCTTGTCACTGTTCCTTGCTCAAATGCAAATAAGAACAGTCTTGAAAGGGGTCCACAGGCTGCAGGTGAGAACTTGACATTCAGCCAAGACTTAATTCAGAGTCAATAAAGTAAAACTCCTATGCCTAGGTAGATGTGTAAATTTTTTCCACATGATAAATAAGCAGGCTGTGATTTCTATCAAATCAATCTTGGTTTGAGTCAGTCCTACTCTAATCAATAAATCTGGATGTGCACTGAAATATGAAGCCAATATATGCAGTGTTATATTCACTTTAAACTCCTTCATCAAAAGTACCCAGCAATTTTGCTATTATTGCCATAAATTCAAAATACCAGGTTTATTTATTTTGCTTTTAACTACCACTTTAAAGGGACAATACATTTCTAGTTCTCCAAAAAGCTCATTCTTGTATCTTATTAGAAATCCACATAGATTCTCCCACCCAATCAATGCACTAGCTACAATTACATTGGAACTGCCCTATAAAGCAGAATTGGGTATGAGGCAGTATTAGTGATGTTTGAAAGTTATTGTTGGGATATCTGGAGTTTCTATTAGGAATTCGAATAAGTTGGGGGCTTTGGAGAAATGTGCAAATATCAGGAAAGAGACCCACCATTTTCTGGACAAGGTTATAGGCCTTCTACTGCTTCCCTTAACAACATTCCTTTTCATTGTATGTTTCTATACAACAGAGCAGCCTCATCAAAAGCCTTCAAGTCTTGGCAGTGCAATAAGTTTATGCAACATCCTCACAATTTTAAGATTTCTGAAATATTTCACCCTGTCCATTCCTTCTCTGTGCTCCCAATAGATATACTTCCTTCTAGGCATGCTTATATTTAGTCATGGCTTCTGACACCCTTTACAAGAGCCTATGGGATATTGTGGAGATCAATTATTGCCATCACCCCACACCACCACCACAAAGCTATGTATGACCAGATGTGGGTCTATTCCAAGCTTACTCATTCAAAAGGGGTTGTCATTCATTCTGAATTAAGTGCTTATTAAATTGTTAACAATTGCATTTTAAACAGTTTATCAAGACTAGCTCAGGGGTTCTTATACTGGGGTCCATGGATAGAATTCAGAAGGTTTGTGAATTCAGATGGGAAAAAATAAATATTTATTTTCACTAAACTGTAACTATAAACTGTAAATTACTATAATTTAGCAATTCCTTCAACTATGAATGTATAAATCACAGATAATATTAGCAGTAAATGAGAGTTTGTCACTAATAAGAAAATCACAGATATTTTCATATCACATTACAAGTATTGTAGATATCACAAAATATCATTTATGCTCATTGCTACTTCAAAATTATGATGGTTATTACACCTACCAGTGGATCTTATTATTTGGCAAACTATGCCTGCTGCCTGCTTTTGTAAATAAAAATTTTATTGGAAAACAGCCATGCTAATTCATTTATGTATTGTCTGTGGCTATTTTTCTGCTACAAATGGCAGAATTGAGTAGTTTCAACAAACTATATGGCCCACAAAGCCTAAAGTATTTATTATCTAGACCAGTGGTTGGCAAACTCATTAGTCAACAGAGCCAAATATCAACAGTACAACGATTGAAATTTCTTTCGAGAGCCAAATTTTTTAAACTTAAACTATATAGGTAGGTACATTGTTATTAACTTAATTAGGGTACTCCTAAGGCTTAGGAAGAGCCACACTCAAGGGGCCAAAGAGCCGCATGTGGCTCTCGAGCCACAGTTTGCCGACCACGGATCTAGACCATAATAGAAAAAGTTTACCAACCCCTGATTTAACATGTTAATATAAAGACACATATACTATTACTATATTACAACTTTCAAATAATTATTCTAACTGTATTTCAAAATAACTGGTCTCTTTTTTAATTTTATGGCTTTCATTTTGTTCATTTAAAAACTATTTTCAGAAAAGTCCAAAAGCTTTACCAGACTTATAAACCTTAGCAAAATAAGCTTTTTAAGAACCCCTGGCTAGCTGAAGAATGGGTCTCAAATTCTATTAGTATGCATGTAGGCTTACCAGTAGTTTACGGGTTCCTTTTTACCCTCAACGAATGTTTTTAACTGTGGACTTACTTCTGCTCTTCATTTAACTTGACTGCTTTCATTTAACTGACCTCTTTTAATTTTGTGTGTCATTTTATGAAGTAATTCATTCATTTTAAAATGTATTTATTGAATACCTACTATGCACCAGGCACTGAGGATAAACAAATAAACAAGGCAGATTAGAATCCTTGCCCTCACAGAGCTTACATTTCAGCTGAGAGAGATATGCAATAAAATAAGCAAAACGGGAGTAGGTAAGAGGATGACAAGTGCTATAATAAAAATAAAGCAGAGTCCTGGCAGGTGTGACTCAGTTGGTTGGGCATCGTACCATGCGCTAAAAGGTCACCAGTTCAATTTCTGGTTAGGGAATGTTCAGGGTCGATCCCCGATTGGGGCACATACAGGAAGTTAGGGTACATGCAGGAGGCAGCCAGTCAATTTTTCACTCTCACATTGATGTTTCTCCCTCTCTCTTCTTCTTTTCTAAAAATAAATTTATTTTTTTAAAATTAAGTAAAAATAAATCAGAAAAGGTGGATGCATTTTTAAGTTGAAGATCAGGGAAGGCCTCACTGAGAAGGCAGCACTTGAAGAAAGACCTGAACAAAGTGAGGGAGGGAGTTATGCTGGGAACTGGAAACAGGCATACTGTGCAGAGAAAACAGTGCAAAGACCCCAAGGGAAGACTATGCTTGCCTTCTTACAGCAAGGAGGCCAAGGTGACGGGAATAGAATAAGTCAGATAGTGAATAGTAGAAGAGAAGATCAAGAGGTAAGGAAGCCAGGGATTCTCAACCCTCCCTGGGCCTCAGAATCACCTGGGGAATTTTTTAAAAAACTAGATACCTGGGTCACATCATTAGTATCCTTCCTGGAGATATAGCTTTAATTTATTTGAAGGCAGAACCCAGGTAATTTTGTTTGTTTGTTTAAAATTTTCCAAGTAAGGCCTAGCTGGTTTCGCTCAGTGGAGAGAGCATCGGCCTGCGGGCTGAAGAGTCCCAGGTTTGATTCCGGTCAAGGACACATGTCTGGGTTGCAGGCTCTATCCCTGGTGCAGGAGGCAGCCAATCAATGATTCTCTCTCATCATTGATGTTCCATCTCCCTCTCCCTTCCTCTCTGAAATCAATAAAAATATATTAAATTTTTTCCCAGGTGATTTTAATGTGTAACAATGGTTTAAAACTGGGGAAGGATCATCAGCCATTATACAGACATTAGTTGTTGGTTTAAGTGAAATAAGGAGCCATTGGAGGTATTTGATAATAAAGTGGCATGATTTGACTTAGGTTTTAACAGGATCACTCAGGTTTCTCTGGGTTAGAGGGTTAAGAGTGGAATCAGGAAGCCTAGTTAATAAGTTAATAAGCTATTACAACAATCTAAGTATGCCATAGTGATTGCAGTAAAGGTGGTAAAAAGTGGTTAGATTCTAATTATATTTTGAAGGCTAAACTATAAGATGGCTTTTAGATTGAGGGGGAAGGGGATGAGAAAAAGGAAAGAGTCACAGATCATACCAAGGGTTTTGGCCTGAGCAAGTGGAAGAATAAATGACCATTAATTGAAATAGTCCAGACAATGGGAGGATCAGATTGTGAGGAAAATATCAGAAGTTGAGTTTTGAACATGTTAAGTTTCAGATTCTTATTAGCTATACAAAAATAGATACAGATCTGGAGTTCAGAAGAGAAATCTGGACTATAGATGTAAAGTTGGAGTCAAATAGCATGTACATGGCATTTAAAGCCACAAGATAGGGTGACACCACCGAGGGAGTGACTGTGGATAGAAGTGAGAAGCAATCTAGAACTCTTGATGTTAGGAAGTTGGGGAGATAAGAATCAGCAGAAGGAAACTGGAACTGCCAGAGAGATAGGAAAATAAAAGCAGGTGTGATGTCCCGGAAGCCAAGGGAATTGTCTGCTTTACCAAATAGTGGTAAAGGTCAAACAAGATGAGAACTGAGAACTGACCTTTGCATTAGCAGTGAGGTCATTGGTGACCTTCACAAGAGCCGTTTCAGTGAAGTGGTAAGGACAGGAGTCTGACTGGAGTGGGATCAAGAAAGAATGAAAGGAAAACAAATGCAGACAGTAAGTAGAGACAATTTTTTGAGAAATTTTTGCTGTAGAGAGACAGAGAAATTGACTTTTTAAATAAGACAAATGATTACAGTATATTTGAAGGCTGATGAGAATAACTCAGTAAAAAGGGAAAAAATGTTGATGCAAGAGAGAGAGGGAAGAATTACTAAAGCAATTTAATATATTTGAGGAGGAGTCAAACTGCTTTGGTTTAAATCCTGGCTCCACTCCTTCTGAGTTCTGAGATTGGGCAAATGACCTTCTGTGTCTCAATTTCTGCATAGAAAAATGGAAATGTAGTAGTAACTACCTCAGAGGTTGTTTTGAGTTGTGTTAGGTATTATGTAAAGCACTTATTGGTACATAGTAGGGACTCAAAAAATGTTAGTAGTAGTAGTTTTGTAATTACATTCCTCTCTTAACAAAATACTGCTTACAATGTATTTTTCTTATAAACCTTTCTAATCAAGTAATCCCCAGCACATCCTAATCCTGTGTTTAGTAACTCTACTCATTCAACCAGTCTCTTGGCATGTAATGGATATATAGCTGTAAGGTCAGGTTAACATTTACTTCTGTTTTCCCTTTCATATGTTATTTCTGTGTATATATTGTCACAAGACCCCTCTTTCCCCAATGGGGCTGTACTTTCTATAGGGGTTAAGAGAACAGGCTTTCAAATTCAACTGTATTAACTTGGATCCCAGCTCTGTCACTTGCTGTCTAACTTTAGACAATGTTATTTAACCTCTGTGTCTCACTTTAACCTATCTCACAGATCACTGAAAGGATTTAATGTGGTAATATGCAAAAAGTGTTTAGAAGAGTACCTGGCACATAATAAATTCATGACATATTTTTGCTGTTATTATTATTCCTAGAAACCATAAACTATGTCTTCCAAACTCTTGGCACAGCTCCTATCCCATTGTACTATGACCACAACACAATACATCCATCCTTTTCCCCAAATCAGATCTTTACATTTCAGTGGCATTTGTGACATAGTATTTACGTGTGCTGGAGTCATGTGTGCAAATGTAATAAAAGCCCTGTTTTTCCCCATGTGACCTGAAAGAAGTCTATCAATGAACCATTTATTCCCATAACAGTAGTGCAACTATATCTAAAAATTAAAAATCAATAAGAATGACTATATTTATTATAAACATTAATGTTTAAGTCAATCAAATTTATTTTAAAAAGATTTATTTTTCTCTCTTTCCTTTCTGTGGAGGGCAAGAGAGACTCTACAAAACTACCTTCTATTCACCCTTTGAATCCTAAATTAGACATCACTTATTCCAGGGAGCCTTTATTCCCTGCTACGTGATCCCTCAGTCCCCCTGTGTTTATGTTTATCATGACACCAATCACACTATATTAGAATCAGTTACTTCTCAGTCTTCTCCACTTCATGAGCATAAGTACTGTGTCAATATCATTCCCTAGTGATCACAACAAAATGTTTGCAGTATGAAGTGTTAGTCGGGGACAAGTACTTAACCCATAGTAGTTACATGATAAATATTTGTTGATTTGTTATTATAGCTGTGTTATTCCCAGTAGCCAATTTGGTAGGACTTTAACCTTTTCAACCAGGAACTTTAGCATTCTGTAGGTATAACACAGTATAAAATAAAATACAATATCAGGGGGAGCCTTATGTATAATCAGATTAGAAAGCTATCTCTACAATGGGATTTGAAGAAATATTAGAAAGCTCCTATACAAAAAGTTCTTCTCTCCCAGACCACCTACATCAGGACTATAGATTACCACAGGACCACAGATTATAGGATAGCAAAAAAAAGCAACATTCATTAAGTGCCTACTATGTGCCAAGTATATTATACATGTTATCTCCTTTAATCCACACAATGACTCCATGGTGTGTGTATGACTACTCACATTTTATAGATGAGGAAACAAGCTTGTAGAGAATAAATAAGCTCACACATAGTAAGTAAAGAGCAAGGATTTAAACATAGGTCTGCCTGATTCCATACTCATGTGCTTTCTATTATTCTACATTGTCACCCAGGAGACAGAGCCTACACATTAAATAAGGATTGAATGACAATATGAAAAATAGCCTGGGAGGTGGCTGTACTCATGGAGGGCATTGGCAAAAATGGTTTTAGGGATGAACAGTCTAAATGGATATATAGTATATATTTCCCAGTATATATTTATGTACTGTGTTAAGCAGAATAATGGCCTCCTAAAGGTGTCCAGGTCCTAATCCCTGGAACCTGTGAATATATTACCTTACATGAAAAAAGGGATTTTACAGAAGTGATTGAGGTTAAGGAATTTGAGATGGGAAGATTATCCTGGGTTATCTGGGAGGACTCTGTGGAATCACATGGGTCCTATGTTAGTTTCTTGTGACTGCTATAACAAACTACCACAAATTGGGTGGCTTAAAACAATAAGAATTGATTCTCTCAAAGTTCTGGAGGCTAGGAGTCTGAAATCAAGCTGTCAGCAGGGACACACTCCTTCTGGAGGCTCTGGGAAGACTCTTTTGCCTTTTCCGGCTTCTAGTGGCTCTGGGTGTCCCTTGGTTTGCAGCTGCATTACTCCAACCTCTGCTTCTGTGTTCCTATTGCCTCCTCCTCTTCTGTCTTCTCTTCTGTCCACCTCAAATTTCCCTCTGCCTTTCTCTTACAAAAATACTCATCATTAGATTTAGAGCCCAGCCAGATAACCCAGGATGATCTCTTGTCTCAAGACTTGTAATTATATATCTTCAAATAACCTTTTTCTAAACAATGTCATATTCACAGTTTCTAGGAATTCAGATGTGGACATTATCTTCAGTGGGGGAAGGGGAGGGCAAAATTCAACCTATATGTTCTTAAAAGTGGATAACCTTTCCCAGCTATGGTTGGAGGAAGTTGTAACCACAGAAGTCTGATCACAGATGCAATGTTGCTTGTTTTGAAGATGGAGAAATGGAGCCACATGCTAAGGTGGCCTCTGGAAGCTGAAAAAGGTAAGGAAACTGATTTTTCCCTAGAGCTTCCAGAATAAAATGTAGCCTTACTCACACTTTGAATTTAGCCCAGTGAAACTCATTTTGGACTTCAGACCTCGAGAACTAGAAGATAATAAATTTGTGTTGTTTTAAGCCACTGTTTATGGGAACTTGTTATAGCAGTGATAGATCATTTATACCAGTGCTGAGGAAAGTTAGAGCAAAGGTTTGTATAAGAACAAGTGTAGAAGCCATAGTCAAGAGAGCAGGTGGAGAAGTAGAAGGATATAAACGCCAGAAGGCAGAGCAGGGCAGATGGCAAGAACTAGGAAATCCACATGGGGGAAAGGGCCAGAAAAAAAGAAAGTAGAAGAATTGATACGTATTACTAATATCCAGAAACATCCTTGATATTAGAGCATCAGGTCAGAGGACTGAACCTAACATAGGAAGTCCATAGCTAGTAGGGGGAACATTATTGGAAGCATGCTGTCCAGTTAGAATATGTGTGGCCAGGAGAGATTGGCATCATCTGGCAAGCATGTCATATAGAGCTGCCTGAAATTTTCACATTACTCACTCTTTGGGTTAAGGCATTTAAGGTCCTCCTTAAAGTTCAAGCTTCCTACTAGTATCTCCTATTTAACACATAGAGAAAAGTTAAAAAGATATCCTACTCAGTCACCTAACAGGGTCTGAGAGAAAGCCCCTAAGACTGTAAGTAAGTGCAGATAAGAAACAACTCAAAAATGTTTACAGTATGAAGTGTTGGTCAGGGACAAGTACTGAGCCTGGCACATGGTGTGAACAAAACAAACATCTGTTGAATGGATGAATGAATAGATGAGTAAATGAAAACCCTGAAGATTCAGGAAATTTGTAGGACATGAAGACTTAAAGAAAGAAGGATACCCCAAAATGGCATTGGAACTCCAAAGGCAATCTTGGCCTACGTAACCATTGTCCTGAAAGCTGGTCATGGGCAATACTTCCCTGTGACTGGGCTGGTGTGTCTTTTCATACCATGTATCTCTTCATAGATAATTTTATTGTTTCTAATTTCAAAGGAAAGGAAAAAATGCATGTAATGTCAGCACCCCAAGTTAGCTATTTTGGAGTATTTATTTTTAGTCCTATGTCTTTGTCTATAACTCTCTGTCTATGCCTCAATCTCTCTCCCTCTCTATCACTCTATCTATCTACTTATCTACTTATCTACATGTGTGTGTCTATGTGTGCACACATTTGTATGTATATAGTATTGAAAAATATGGTATTTTTTAAACACAGCACATACTTGTGGTTGCTTTCCCAGGTCAATAAATATCCTCTTACAACATGATTTTATATGACTACATAATATCTCAACCTGAGTAATACATAATTTATCTAACCAATCTCCTCTTATCTTTTCCTCAAATTTCCCATCATTAAAAGCAGTGATGCAGCCCTGGCCAGTGTTGGTTATTGGTTAGAGTAATGGCCCGGGCACCTGGGTTGCAGGTTCAATCCCTGGCCTGGTCAGGGCACATGTGGGAAGCGACCAATCAATGTGTCTTTCTCAGATTGATGTCTCTCTAAAAAATGTCAATGGCAAACATATCCTCGGGTGAAGATCAACAAAAAAGAAAAAGAAAAAAACAAGCAGTGGTGCAGTGAACATTTTTATAATCAACTGGAGGCCCAGTGCACAAAATTCATGCATACCGGGGGGGGGGGGGCGGGTCCCTCAGCCCGGCCTGTACCCTCTCACAGTCTGAGAGCCTTGGGGGATGTCCAACTGATGGCTTAGGCCCGCTCCCCATAGAGAGCGGGCCTAAGCTGGCAATTGGACATCCTTCGTGCTGTTGCAGAGGCAGGAGAGGTTCCTGCCACCCCCCACTGCGCTTGCCAGCCATGAGCCTGGCTTCTGGTTGAGCGGTACTGCCTCTGTGGGAGCGCACTGACCACCAGGGGGCAGCTCCTGCATTGAGCACCTGCCCCCTGGTGGTCAGTGCGCATCATAGCGACTGGTCGTTCTGCTGTTTGGTCGATTTGCATATTAGCCTTTTATTATATAGGATGCTTTCCACAACCTCTCTATTTCCTTCTCTAATTTCCTTAAGGAAACTTCCTACAAGTGGATTTGCAGAGTTTGGGGAAATAAAAAATTGGCCATATTACCTCATAAGCAGATTTAGTACCTATTTAGATTTACTTCATATATGAAAATTCAGTTGGCAAAACCTTTGTCAAACAAAAGAAATATTATCAATTTATTTAATTTTCCAATATGATAGATGGATTTTGTTTGAATATGTTTGCTTGCTAATGAAGGTAAGCATTTCTTCATTTATTTATTGGCCATTTTTATTTCTTCCTTTGTCAATTACATTTTATGTTCTTTGTCCATTTTCTATTTATATTTTCATATTTTTTTTAAATATATTTTGTTGATTTTTTCAGCTGCCTCCTGCACACCCCCTACTGGGGATATGCCCACAACCAAGGTACATGCCCTTGACCGGAATTGAACCTGGGACCCTTCAGTCCGCAGGCCGACGCTCTATCCACTGAGCCAAACCGGTTAGAGCTATTTTCATATTTTTAAAATTAACTTGTAAGAAGTAAGTAGATCGCCCAAACCAGTTTGGCTCAGTGGATAGAGCATCAGCCTGCGGACTGAAGGGTCCCAGGTTTGATTCCGGTCAAGGGCATGTACCTTGGTTGCAGGCACACCCCCAGTGGGGGGTGTGCAGGAGGCAGCTGATCGATGTTTCTCTCTCATTGATGTTTCTAACTCTCTATCCCTCTCCCTTCCTCTCTGTAAAAAATCAATAAAATATATTTTTTATAAAAAGAAGTAGATCAATTATACTTAATATTTGCTGTAAATATTTTCCCATTTGTTGTTTTTCTTTAATATGGATTTTTAACCTACAAAAGGGTCTCAATATGTTTGTTTGCTTTTGTAGCATTAATTCAATCTTTTTCTTCCCAATTTTGTGACTTTGCTCTTATGTGTAGATAGATGTTGCTACTACAAGAACATATAAATGCAATAAACACCCATATTTTCTTTTTGTTATTTTATAGTTTTATTTTCAAATTTTAATTTTTAAACTATCTAGCAAATTTTTAATTAATGGTATGCAGTAAGGACCTGATTTTAGTTCATTTTTAGTAAATGGCCATTTATGAGATGATGAATTTTCACTAAAAATTTGCCAAAATTAATCCTGGAAAGGGTGTAGTGACTCTCAACCTAGTGAAATAAATTTTTTTCAAAACCTACATTTTCCATACTGCACCTTAGGTCTCAGCAAGTAATGAATTCTGATCTGCAAACACAACCCAGCATGCCAGCATTTGCAGATGTACCCATGAGCCAAGCAAATAGCAAAGCTCCTTTGAAGCAAAAGGTCAACTTCCCAGTGTGAAGTCTCCAGTTACATACTCACATTCACTCTCAAATCATCCTAACACTGAGAATACAGACATATTTACTTTTTACACAGCTCGTGGGTGAATTTTGCTCTGAAGCAAAGTCAACAACCAAATTTCTCCTCAACAAACTGAAGTACATTCCACATTGGTCTCCGGATAAAAAGCCCTTTGGTAAACTTGGGGAGAACGACAAGAAAAGAGAGATTTTTATATTAAAAGAAAGTTCTCCTATTTCACTACAATGTCCTTTGCACCTAAATACTCTTGGTTCTGAGTTTATTTCCTGTAAGATGTTACTAAGGCAAATTCTCAGGGAAATAGCATCTGGAGGCATTTGAGAGTTACTAATTACAGGGCATCACAGGTACAACTTATAATCCTCCTTGACATATGTGACCCGTTACATTAAACACTGTTGGCATGTTTTACAAGCCAGATGCAGGCAGAAAAGAGGTTGGTCTTTGAGTAACACAGCTTTCCAACAAGCTTTACCATTACAAGTAACTCTGTAACGGGACAATCAATGGGCCTGGGCTGCCTGTCACTACTTGAACCAATTCAGCAGAGACAGGGTTGAATCATATATGAGTGTTTATTCCAATAATGCTGGCAGTATGGGAAAGCAGTAGGTCATCCACAAAAATACGCTCTCCCCCCACCATAAGCCAGCTGCTTATATTGGGTAGATGGATGAAGATTACATGGGAAAGTAGGCAAAAGGGTATGCCAAATGGGCAGTTTATAGGTAATGCAGGCTGGAAATTTACAAAGGCTTGTGGGTGTGCAAAAGCTGGGGGTCTTCAAAGGGCTGGCAATATGCAAAGGGCTGGAAGCTCTGATTTCTGCAACAAGGTTGTTAATCTTTCCATGATAATAGGCAGCTCTGGATGGGGAGGATGGGGCCACATTTCCAGGTGAACTCCCAGGTCCCACTTGCAACTCCCAGCCAGGTTGGAATGTGCTTTCTTTAATCAGAACAATACAATCATGGTTAACAGAGCATGATTAATATTTCTTACAACTATAGTTGTTCCCTAGTATTCTATTTCTGTCCCTATGTAGGAGAAACAACTGCTGACATGATATAAGAAGATTTTTGAAAGATCAATTGGTTTTAAAATATCTCACTGCATACCATGAGGTATCAATATGCAAATAAATGCCCAGGTGATTCTGTTAGATTATTAACTCTGCCTATGTAATACAATACCAATGATTTCAACATTTGGGTTGAAAAGATTTTTTCTGGGTCTGACCCACAAATTTCCAATTAAAATATTTTAAAAATTTAAAAATATATATTTCTGATGATATTTCTCCAGCCCATGCTGCAGCTAAGTAAAATTCATACTACAGTACATAGAAATTAATGCTCAGTGAAAAGCATTTCAGGAAGAAGAAAAATTCAAAATAATCACCATCTCTGGATAGTGGATTGAGTGGCTTTTAGACTTTCCAGTAATTCCTGCGATGGCCTGGGGTAATGGCCAGAGTGTTCCTTAGCCACAAACACACAGAACCATTGTCCCTTCTACACAAGCCATGAAAAGACTCAAAGAAGAATCACATACACCTTTAATCATTATTATTTCTCTAAGCTCTCCTTCAAAGATAAAGAAACCAAAAAGATAATTTATGTTTACAGTTCTGTGACACATAAAAAATATAATTAAAGTACTAAATCTCTCCAAAGAACTGTGATGTACAGAATTAAATTCAGCATTTAGCTGGGAAGGAGTCCCCTTGGAGAGATCAGATTGATATGTGAGGGATCAGTTTTGAAGTCCTGTTGCTGGTTTTTTCAAGGGATAGTATTTTGGTCAGCCCTACTCTGATTTCTCCTCACAAATGTCAAAATGAATTATAGGACATATTACCTGAATCCCCAAATCTAGCTACATTAATAGCCTCTGATTTTTGTTCTTTCGGATGCCATTTAGATATATGGGAGTCGTTCTTTCTATCATATTTCCAGCACTCTCTGACAAAGCAGTATTTAATATTTCCCACATTTAATGTTTCCCACACAAGGCTTTTTTGTGTGTGTAATGTATTTCAGAATCCAGAAAGTTACAGAGTTTGTTTATTTTTTTAATTTTCTTTATTAGTCACATAAAACTGTCAGCAGCTTCTGCTTATCTTGAAAATATCAAGCTGATGTAAGGGAAGTTTTCCTGAACTGGGTGGAGAGTGGGGAGAGGTGATAAGAAAATGGAAGAATACAGAGAGGGGGACAAGAGTTTTCCCTAAAGGATTTTGATCTTTAAAAAATTTTGGTAAAAACATAGTTCATCTCTCTAACACATTATTGGACCTAATTAAGGACACCACAAACTCAGAAGGATCAGAGTGTAAGTTTTAAAGACTTACATGCTGTTTACAGACTTGGGCACTGACCACATTTTCTTGCATGAATCTCAAAGAAGCATTTTTGGCTCATCTCATGAAAAAATCTATTGGGACATCATATATTTAAAAGTACTATCTTCCCTCCTTGTAAGATGGTAGCCTCAATCAATCTTTTGTGTTATGACCAGGTGTAAGTCATAAAACAGCAGTTATTGCAGGTTTTATGGAGCTGAGAGCTGGGATACTCATGAAGAGGATAAGTTCATAATAGTCTTAAAGAGCAAACTACTCTTCAAGGTCTTGGGTTTACACAGAGAGGCTGCTCCACTGATCGGCTGTCTTGCTTTTTTACCTATTTCTTACCATTAGAAAACACTTTCGCGTTCACCAACACAGCTAGATTACCAGTAATTACTGTATTCAGAGGCTTATGTACTGAGAGATGTAGATTAGAAGAACCTGGTTGTTTTCTTCAACCTGTAACCTGTCAACCTCCCAGGTAGAGATGTGTGAGGCTCCCCAACCATTTTAATGGCCCTCATTAACTCAGTGTAGGTTTTTATCCATGGCTTTGAGCCTTCCTAAAACTATACTAGTACATTCAGCAGAAGCACCACACCTTTTGAGGTTATGTCTTTTCTTTGTCCTAAATTAGCCTCTTGCGAATGTCAAAAAAGGGATCCTTAGCTATAATATCATTGAAGTGTGTGCCTTTCATGTTCTCTAATCCTAATACACCACAACCCTATGGAGCCAAATTCCTCCCTTGGCCTGCTGAGTCTAGCCCAGTAGCTTAATACCACGCCACACCACACCACTCTAAACCACTGAATGAAAATGTGTAAGGCCAGACTGATTTCATTTCCTATAGTTCCCACTACCTTATCTCCCTGTAAAAGCTAACTAAATTTTAATGCTAAACCATCCTATCTAATAATAGACAAACATGGTAATTAACCGTACCTCCGGCACGCTTCCCATTGGCTAATCAGGGCGATATGCAAATTAACTGCCAACCAAGATGGCGGCCGGCAGACAGGCATCTGAAGTGAACAGGAGGCTTGCTTGCTCCAGTGATGGAGGAAGCCAAGGTTCTCCGCCTGCCGCTGCCAGCCTCTGAGCTGCACTCTAAGAAACAATGTTGCAATTATAGAAGCTAAACAAACCCCAGAAACCTGCTTTCAGCCAGCTGGGCCTCAGAGCTGAAGCTGCAACAGTGTTTCAATTATAGAAGCCAAACAAACCCAGATACCTGCTTTCAGCAGCCGAGGTCTCAGAGCTGGAGCCGAGCCTCAGAGCTAAAGCCGGCTCTCAGTTCCAGTGACAGCTATAGAAGGTAAATAAATCCCAGAATAAAAAAGAAAAAGAAAAAAAGGAGAGGTTGGGAGCTTCAGTCACCCGCCAGACTGAAAACGGCCCTCAGCCCCTCACCCAGACTGGCCAGGCACCCCAGTGGGGACCCCCACCCTGAAGGGGGTGTGACCAGCTGCAAACAGCCATCATCCCCTCATCCAGGCTGGCCAGGCACCCCAGCGGGACCCCCACCCTGATCCGGGATACCCTTCAGGGCAAACCAGCTGGCCCCCACCCGTGCACCAGGCCTCTATTCTATATAGTAAAAGGGTAATATGCAAACTGACCCTAACAGCAGAAAGACTGGGAATGACTGGTCACTATGACACACACTGACCACCAGGGGGCAGACGCTCAATGCAGGAACTGCCCTCTGGTGGTCAGGACGCTCTCACATGGGAGGAGCTCTGCTCAGCCACAAGCCAGGATGATGGCTGCCAGTACAGCGGTGGTGGTGGGAGCCTCTCCTGCCTCCTCAGCAGCGCTAAGGATGTCCGACTGCAGTTTAGGCCTGCTCCCCGCTGGCAAGTGGACATCCCCCGAGGACTGCCGGGCTGCCAGAGGGATGTCTGATTGCCATCTTAGGCCCAATCCCCTGGGGAGCAGGCCTAAGCCAGCAAGTGGTCACCCCTGAGGGGTCCCAGACTGTGAAAGGGCACAGGCCGGGCTGAGGGACCCCTCTTCCCCCCGAGTGCACAAATTTTTGTGCATCGGGCCTCTAGTCCTATATAATAAAAGCCTAATATGCTAAGTGCCCAGTTGTCCAGTCAGCCGTTCAACCAATCAAAGCATAATATGGTAATGATATGCTAAGGACACTCAACTGCTCGCTATGACATGCACTGACCACCAGGGGGCAGATGCTCTGACAGGTAGGTGAGCTTGCTGCTGGAGTCCAGCTGATTAGGACTGAGCGAGATGGGCTGGACACACCCTGGAGCCCTCCCACAGTCCCTCTCTGTCAGGTCAACCTCTGCATCCCTCCTTGGCCCCGATCATGCACCAGTGGAGTCCCTTGGCCTGGTCTGTGCCCTCTCGCAATCCAGGACCCCTCAGGGGATGTAGGAGAGCCAGTTTTGGCCTGACAGTGGAATGACCAGTCGCTATGATGCACACTGACCACCAGGGGGCAGATGCTCAATGCAGGAGCTGCCCCCTGGTGGTGCACTCCCACAGGGGGAGCGCCACTCAGCCAGAAGCTGGGCTCATGGCTGGCGAGCGCAGCGGCAGTGGCAGGAGCCTCTTCCACCTCTGCAACAGCACTAGGATGTCCAACTGATGGCTTAGGCCCGCTCTCCATGGAGAGCGGGCCTAAGCTGGCAGTCAGACATCCCCTGGGTGCTCCCAGACAGTGAGAGGGCGCAGGAGGGGCTGAGGGACTGCCCCCCCTAAGTGCACAAATTTTGTGCACCAGGCCTCTAGTACTGGTATAATAATGGAAGGGGACTAAAGGAGTCTACAGGAAACTAGCATAGATGCACTTCTCCTGGAGCGTTTTGGGAAAAGTGGTGTCACAACCTTTGTTGTCTAATCTAATTTTACTAATGGCAGAACCAAGGCAGGTTCGGGGGTAAGCAATAGGGTAGTCAGAGCAATACATGGGATACGATGTAGTCCCTTAAGAGCTGCATCAACTCCAGGGGTGGGCAAACTTTTTGACTCGAAGGCCACAATGGGTTCTTAAACTGGACCGGAGGGCCGGAACAAAAGCATGGATGGAGTGTTTGTGTGAACTAATATAAATTCAAAGTAAACATCATTACATAAAAGGGTACGGTCTTTTTTTCTTTTAGTTTTATTCATTTCAAACGGGCCGGATCTGGCCTGCGGGCCGGAGTTTGCCCACGGCTGAACTAGACCATGTAAGTCAGTGATGGCGAACCTTTTGAGCTCGGCGTGTCAGCATTTTGAAAAACCCTAACTTAACTCTGGTGCCGTGTCACATATAGAAATTTTTTGATATTTGCAACCATAGTAAAACAAAGATTTATATTTTTGATATTTATTTTATATATTTAAATGCCATTTAACAAAGAAAAATCAACCAAAAAAATGAGTTTGCGTGTCACCTCTGACACGCGTGTCATAGGTTCGCCATCACTGATGTAAGTAGTCACCTACCCAGATGTTTTTTTCTTTGAGCTCCTAGAAAGCAGAGACCATCCTCTGAACTGATTAATTAATTAATTAATTTAACAAACCTTAGCTTAGCTTCCTTGCCTTGTGGGGCAGGCCCAGTGCTAGGTGCTGAGGATACAGCAATAAATCAGACACGGGTCCAGTCCTCAGGTAGACCTTCTGGGAGAAGAGACAATCAATGAAACAAAAAAATCACAAGGGCACCATATCCATGTTGAGAAGCACCATAATAAAGGAGGAAGTAAAACTCTCATTGTTCGTAGATGACATGATATTGAAAACCCTAAAGACTCCACCAAAAACCTATTCGATTTAATAAATGAATTGGCAATGTAGCAGGAGAAGCACCAGAATGAAAGGTTTGTGGAGGGAATGAATTCCACATGGGGTGACATTTAAGACTACATAGCTCTCATTTTGGGAAATATATCATTTAAAACAAAAATAAAATTAATTACAATAAAAATACAAGGGAGCTGACCTTTGGTTTCATTTATCTAAAGTGAATTTTATATGTAAAGGAAGTTTCATAGGATATCTGACAAACCCATGACAAATAGCCCCAAACCCAAGTAGTTGAACTTTGAATTAGCCAGAACAGCAGTGCCTCTCAGTGTTCTTATGATTTGGAAACACTTCTTTTTCTGTGTTTTTCTGTTTTCATTGAGGGAGAATTAGCAAACAATAAACTGCACAGATTTCAAGTTGTCAGGTAAGCTTTGACAAATGTACACATCCCTGTAACCACCACTCAAAGTAATATTCCTATCAGCCAAAAAAAGTTATCTTTGCCTCTTTCCATGTACACATACAAAGACAATCACTTTTGTCAATTCTTCTACCACTATGGATTAGGTTTGCCTGTTCTTGACCTTCATATGTAAGGAATCATACAGCATTTACTCTTTTGCATCTGGGCAGACACACTAGCATTTGGGGCAGCATACTTGAAGGAATTAAAAGACTCAAAACCACATTAGGCAAGTGAGCAACAAATACATAACAGTTCCCACCGCAGTGTTTCAGTATCTCACCGTGTTTATAAAAACATCCATAGTTATGTATTCATTTCACTGCCCTTCAGCCCTAAATCATTTAAGTCTGTTTTCTCCACAAGAAAAAATTATCTTGCGTTCCAGGACACACACGATCTTTCCTTGATGTGTCCTGACATACTATGCATATTATGTCTCCCTCAAGCAGGTTGTACTTGGCTCTACTTTCATCCCTCAATTGTGACACACAGACAATTTACATGATGATCAAAATTTCACTGTGCAACTAACTGAGAAGGCTTCAAGGACACTGCTGTACTATATCACACTGGGTGACAACCACTGGGGACAGACATTCACTCCAAATAAAACAAGTGCATTTGCCTCCCTATGACAGGTTTTGTTCTACCTTCATTTCCTCACTAGGTCACTGAATAACACTGCCCATCATAACTGCTTGCACCATTTGAATTTTCCCAACCCCATTCAGCCCAGATGCTGCTGTTTTCTACTCTAATCAGAATACAGAATGCCAAAAGAAGACAGTTCAATACTGGAGTTAACTGGGTAGAGAAACAAAGAATGTCTTATATCTATGACTCAAGTCTTATATATTTCCTACTTACAACACTGGGAATTTGTTATGATTAATGATATTCTGTGAGAGATAAATCAAAGAACTTATATACTTATATGCATAGCCCATGGACACGGGCAATAGGGTAGTGAAGACCTGGGGGGTGAGTAGGGGCTTGGAGGAGGGGGCAATGGGGGGAGGGGGAAATGGGAGATATCTATAATACTATCAACAATAAAAATATATTAAAATGCAAATAATATAATGATATTTTGTGTATGCATAAAAGTGCAGATATATTATGTCTATATGCCTAAATAGGTACACAATAGCTAGAGACTAAAAACTGGTTCATCACAAGAAAGGAGAACAATTCTCAGATATGTGACTGCTATTTCCATTTATATTTTTATCCTCATGGACTATTTTTAACAAGAGTCTTCCACCTCAATTTCTACCACCCCATTAATGGATTACTTTTTAAAGTTGTCTATCTGTGGGGAAATGAGATTTTCAAACATTCTTTGAAAACTCAAACACACTTCTATTTCTTCTGTGGTTACAATCCTCTAGGGAAAAACTTTTCAATTTCACCCCAGTTTAGCAATTTGCTTTTTGCTCCTCTCTGCTAAATATTGGGTAATGTTAGGTCTTTAGTCTCAATGTACAAACAGGAAAGATGGAGACCTCTAAAGCTAGCCAGGTTAAGATGCATATTTCACAGAGTCTGGAAAGATAAAGCAGAGTTCTCTTTGCCTTGAAAATTACAAAAGACTATTCTTCAAGGCAGAGTTTTTCTGGATCTTGAATTCTGAGGGAGAATCTGAGAGTTAATGTGGGTTTTAATATATATTTTGTGAGGTAGCAATTTTCCACAGATGGGAGTTACTGGATTCAGTTGTGGAAGAAAACACCTTATGATAATTTCAATACCCCCTCAGTCCACCCTAAAGGAATGAGGACACCATCCCTTCACATATTCTGCTTATATACTGGAAAGGATTTAGCCTATTTTGCTAGGACGAGAAGCTAAGGGCAAGCTAGTTCAGAGGCTATCCCTCCCTCTCCCAGCACCAATACATGAAGGGAACTTCAAGCCAGGAGATTCAGGCTTCTCAAGGGTTCATCTCTGGTACAGATGGTTTTAGTGATGTTCCTCTACTTGTAAGGGACAGAAATAGAATATTGTAGACTAACTATATAAGAAATATTAACCATGCTCTGCTAACCGTGATAGTTTTGTTCTGATTAAAGAAGGCACATTCTAACCTGGCTGGGGGTTGCACATGGGACCTTGGAGCTCACCTAGAAATGTGGCCCATCCTCCCCATCCAGGAGCTGCCTATTATCCTGGAAAGATTAATAACCTTGTTGCAGAAGCCAGAGCCGCCAGTCCTTTGAAGAGCCCCAGCCTTTGCATACCTGCAGGCCCTTGCAAACCCCCAGACCACATTACCTGTAAACTGCCCATTTGCTATACCCATTCTTATCCCTTTTGCCTACTTCCCCACTTAATCTTCGTCCTTCTACCCAATATAAGCAGCTGGCTTATGGTGGGGTACAGAGCAGATTTTTGTGGATGACTTGCTGCTCTCCCATACTGCAGTAGTGGGATAAACACTCATATATGATTCAACTCTGTCTCTGCTTAATTGGCTCAAGTAGTGACAGGCAGCCTGGACCCCTTGGTTGTCCGGTTACATACTGAATACCCCTGAATTGAGTCCCTAGGAGCACAATGAAGAGTGGCAGGTGGCTGGTAGCTGACTCTAGGGCTTGTCAAAGGCAAGCAAATTTCCTCCTGCTCTAGGCCCAGTCAGACTAGCTGGCATTTTTCTGAATGTGGTCTCAAAGGGGAGTGTAGCTGTATGTATAAATTGAAAGAAATCTGGGAGAAGACAAGAAACCCAGGTGCCATTTACCATTATCTAGATAAAATGGCAAAGACACACACTCCACCTGCCACAGTTAGGGTGATAAATGCCTATTTCTTTAAGGTTTGTTTGAAAGTCAATTATGTAGATTATTTGGAGAATACTGACAGATGGCTTCCTTCCCCAGATGAGACAATCAAGTTGAACTTTGATATGTACAGAAAAAACACTGTCATTCCTTAAACCAGCGGTTCTAAACCTATGGGTCGTGACCCCTTTGGCGGTCGAACGACCCTTTCACAGGGGTCGCCTAAGACCATCCTTCATATCAGATATTTACATTACGATTCATAACAGTAGCAACATTACAGTTATGAAGTAGCAATGAAAATAATTTTATGGTTGGGTCACAACATGAGGAACTGTATTTAAAGGGCCAGAAGGTTGAGAACCACTGCCTTAAACAGAGGAGGTCTCCCTTAGAGGCCACCAGAGGTCTGGATAAAATTTTGCCATTGGCCACTTTTGATGAACCCTGCCCTTAGGTCTTTTTTCCTCCATAATTCCCCCTCCTCTCCCACCCTCAATGGAAGCTTTACTTCTTTTCATCTTGTAGTCAAATATTGATCCTCCAACCTGTCCTCAAGGTTTTGATTAACACAGAAGATTGCCATGTAAGCAGCTTTTTATTTGTTTTCAGCTAATTCGTTTTTTATTTTTCACTTGCTACAGTAAATCTTACTTTTATTGTCCAACCACTGAACAGAGAAAAATGGATTGATCTGAGTAACTAAATAATTTAAGCTGCAATGCGTAGTGGAGGGTGGGGGAAAAGAGGGGGGATTAGAGGGAGTCTGAGAAAGCTTGATGTATCACTGCCTTCAGTTTTTTTTAGTTCTCCTCTGATGCCCAACCCAGGTTACAATTTTGTGAGGGGGTTTATGGACGTGGCATTGCAGTAGATCTCTATTGCAGTACCACAATACAGGTTTATAAAATGGTTGTTTACAAAGATATCCTAAACCAGAAAGCAATAGAGATTCACCAAATGAGATCTGTTGCTTATTGCTTATTACTTTTCATTATATGTGGTAATTCATTTGGCACAATTATATAAGTCTGAGGTGTATTTATTTATTTATTTTATTCCTAAAGGCACAGATCAATCTTCTCCACTGGGGTTTACTGGTGACATCAAGTATTTCGAAAAGTTTTTGAAGAAGGCAGCATGGCAGAACAAAGCCAAAAATATATCTAGATGTAAAATTGAACAAATAACAGCTAAGGCAGTCTAATTTGTTTGTTAAAGGCACCAATTTCAGGATGGGGATAAGGGAGAAATTGTGGAGGAAGAAAAACAAGAATTAATGGGGATATTAATGGGGATATTTGCTTCCACCCTCTATCACCTACCCCTCTAGCCCTCTTTTCCTCAGGTAAGCTCTGGCCTCCTTAAACAGAATACATATGAACAAGCTATAAATGAAAAGATGGATAGGTTTCACTACATGAAAATGTAAAACTTCTATGTACAAAATGTACCATAAACAGATTAAAAAACAAACCACAGCCTGGATTTACAAAGCATAAAGCTGTCAAAAGATAGAGATCCAGAATATATAATGATTTTCTGCAAATCTGTAAGAAAAACAACACAATATGAAAATGGGCAAAATACTTGAACAAGCATTTCACAGAAGAGGAAATTCAAATGCCCAGTACATATGTGAAAATACATTTAACCTCAATGGTTATCAAAATAATATAAATTAAATCAGTGAGGTACCATTTCCACTACTGAAAAAATGTAAAGTCTGAAAATACCAAACATTGTGAAGAGAATAGAAATAAAAAAGAATTTCACACACTGGTGGAATTTCATGTACTTTGAGACATCACATAAAAGAATAATTTAGCTATATCTAGTCAATCTGAACATGTATATTCCCTAATGCCCAGTAGTGCCACTTCTAGTCATTTATTTTAGGAAAAAGTTTTGCACACATGAAGAAGTAGCATGTTGAATGATGTTTGCCACAGCATTGTAATACAAAACTATCTAGGCATTCATCAAAAGAGAATTGAATAAATTGTATTATAGTCATACAGTGTGATACAAGGCAGCAGGTAAAATGAATGATCTAGATATGCATGTATCAACATGAATTAATCTATATATATCAAAGGCTAAGTGTCTGTCTGTCCGACCGGTCACTATGACGTGAACTGACCACCAGGGGGTATATGCTCAATGCAGGAGCTGCCGTGACACGCACTGGCCATTTAAAAATAAATGGCACCACAGACCTGGCACTGCCGACAAACCAACGCTCAGCTCCCCCAAGTGGGACATAGGCCCTGCCACCACCCCAGAGTGACATCCCACCAAATTGCAGTCAATGCTGCCAAGACCCAAGGGTGCAAAATGTGGCCCACAGCCCAGCCCAGCTAGGAAATGGTTGCTGTGGGCACCAGGTAATGACATCACATAGCAATGCCTGGCTTCTTCTCCCTAGTGACTAGCCTCCTTGGAGTTTCTTCAGCCCAGGAACTGGACTTGCTTTATAGCCAGATGCAAACATTTTACAGTTTAACCAGATGTTTGTGAAGTGTTTTCCTGTGCCTCATTTCATTTGATCCTCACAGAAGTCCTGGAGTAGGTAGATAGAATCAGTAGAATCCTATTTTCTTTTCATTAGCAAGACACAAATAGTGATATTAAAATATTTCTTCTAATTAATTTCCATTCAATGTGCACAAATCCATGCACCAGGACACTAGTATAATCATAATGTTAGATGAAAAATGCAAGTTGCTGAATGACATGTATACAAGCAGTCATTTACATAAAGTTTAAAAATAATAATACTGTATATTGTCTGTGAAAACACACATACAAAAATAATACAGAAATAGGCATGGAAAGCATACACACTAACTACAGGAGACCTCAAAGGAGAGGTGAAAGAGCAATGTAATCAGGGAGGGTGGAGTACAAAGGGGATGCAACTCTATCTATAACACTTTATTTCTTACAAAAGGGAAAGATGTTAGCATTTATTAACTATGGGTTAGAGTCATGATTATTCATTATATTGCTCTTTATACTTTTCTGTTTGAAATAGTTCATAACCTAAAAATAACAAAATAAAATAATTATATAGTATCCTATACCCTATCAAAATACCCACTCCAATGCACTCTCTTATGAGCAATTTCTTACTAAGGTATTTATCCACTCAGCAAATGTTTCTTGAGTGTCCATTATATTCCTATCAATCACACTTTAAAACAAATGATACCTGAATCCAAATAAATGAATCTCTCATATTGGAGTTTCAGGTTCCAGAACAGACCAGTAGTTAAGACTTAGGAACCAGCAGGAGGAGCCTTAATGGTATCTCTCAAATGCTAATTCAGATCTGGGCAGAAAAGAGAAATGAGAGAGTAAAACCAAGGGCAAAAGGTGGGGAGGGCAGGCAGTGAAAGAAAAACGGAATACCTGGAAACACCTAGAGATTCGGTAGAATTCTATTTTTTTTTTCATTAGCAAGGTGCAAATAGAGATATTAAAATATTTCTTCTAATTAATTTCCTTTTAATGTGCACAAATCTATGCACTGGGACACTAGTATAATCATAATGTAAGATGAAATAGTTCATAACCTAAAAATAACAAAGTTGTTACTAGATTTTAGAACAACCATTTCCTTCCTGTGAGTGGTTCCCTTTCCTGCATTTTATAGATATAACCAATGTTTCCATAGTTTAGCAGTTCTAACCTAGGTGTTAAAGCCTTTGGTTAGCCTAAGTCAACCCCAAAGCAGGATTCAGAAGTACCCCACATTTTTAAAAAAGCAATCTATAAAGTAGTAAAAGAAAGTGTTGATTTTACTGGAGATTTTGTGGTGAGGAGGAGGAAAAAGTTTATATCAAAAAAGTAGACAACTAATCAAAATCTTCAATAGGCATTTCCCCCAAGTTCCTCTTCAGTAACCAGCTGCCAGTGTGCCAGTTTCTTATTCTTTATTCTTCTTATCAGTGTCCTCATTTAAGCTTCTTACCCCTTTTTTGTGAGATCATTTAGCTCCCTCCTACCTCTCAATCTGAGGAGTAGCTAAATTGATA
>NW_005871050.1:9624637-9681642 GCF_000147115.1 Myotis lucifugus | reverse complement strand
CAGGGTAAGGGCTAGGCCCTCCATCTTGTTAGAGGGTAAGTGCTCCATCTTACCTTGGCCATGTGCTTGTCAAGGAGCTTCTTCCCGGAAGTCTAAGCCTCTGCTAGCCACACCCAGGAACAAGACACCAACTTACACCTGGCCAATCGGCAAGGCCACAGCCCTTTCTCCTCCCCTTACTCCAACCCCCTATAAAACCCATCTCCATACAGAGTTTTCTCTCTCTGCTTCCTGTCGCTGCGTCGGCAAGGTGGGGGAGCCGAGCTAGCTCGAATAAAGACTCTTATGCTTTTGCATTGGACTGGCTGGCTCCCTGATGTGGTTTCTTAGGAATCCTGAAATCTGGGCATAACACAGAGATCATAAGAAATTACTCAAAGATACCTGAAATGGCCGGGTAAAATTTACAGTAATGCCAAAGGAAAAATTAAACAGAAAGGACCTCACACTCAATGACTCTAAAGAACAACTGTTAGGGGCAGAAATAGAATACTGGGGACTAGCTATGGTTATGGGAAATATCAATCATGCTCTGTTAACCATTATTACCTTGTGTTGGTTAAAGAAAGGACATTCTAACCTGGCTGGGAGTTGTACATCCCCAGGACCTGGGAGTAAACCTTGGACCTGGCAGTCAACCTTGGAATGGGGTTGCTTCTCATTCAAGAACTGCCTATTATCATGGAAAGATTAACAACTTTGTTGCCCAAACAATGGAGTCCCAGCCCAGCCCAAATATCCTACTTCCCCATGCCTATAATACCCACTTCCCCATATCCTATATAAGCAGCTGGTTTATGGGAGGTTGCTGAACAGATTTTTGTGGATGACCTGCTGCTCTCCTATAATGTTGTAAATGCTGATAATGATTCAACCCTGTCTCTGCTTAATTGGCTCAGTAGTGACAGGCAACCTGGACCCATTGATTGTCTGGTTACACAACCATTTATTCTCATTCACAAGTCTGTAGATTGACAGTGGTTGGCTCATCTAGACTGGGTTCAGCCAAGCAGCTCTGCTTTAAGCTCCAGATCCAGCTGGATTTGTCTCCTTGTAAAAGATATACTTGGGTCTGCTTATATATATTTATTCTGGGACCCGTGCTGAAGGTGCAGCTCTTTTTATGGTGATCACAGAAGCACGAGAGACACATATATTTCATGTCTCTGATTACCTCACATCTGTTAACATCCCACTGACCAAAGAAAGTCATATAATTAAATTCAAAGTCAAGGTGTGGGCAGGTATATTCATTCCATGGAGTTGGGAGGAGAAAGTAGATATTTTTGAACAGTAATCTAATCTACCACATCAATCAAAGTATGTCATTTCCATGCAGGAGACCTGTCTTTTGTCTGCTACCTTCCTAAAAAATGTTTCCACAAAACCTCCCCCATTAAACTTCCTGAAATCTTAAAATGCTCTCTTTAGAGAACACTGAATCACATCTTTACTGTAGTGAAGGTAATAAATGGTTTATTTGACTTGAAGAGGAATGGGCCATTGGTAGAATGTGCAGGCAAATCATGTCACTTCGATGTGTTAGGAAGCCCACAAATTACCTAGTGGATCCTTTAAAAAATGTTATAAAGAATCCAGAAGGTCAAGGAAGGTGAGGAGAGGCACTTTTATCAAATGGAAACTGATAGCAGTGATAGTTTTAGTTCCTTGGTTTATTCACTCATTCAATAAATATATATTGAGTACTTACTATGGACCAGACACTGTGTTGAGGACACATGGTGAGCAAAACAGCTGAGATACAACTGTGTGGTGCCATAAAAGAAAGGAACATAATGCTGTGGTAGAGAACAATGCTTGTGGAAAAGGACAAATTAGAGTAGTAAGGGGAGGCTTCATTGAAGAGGTAGCATTTAAGCTAAAACTTGAAGGGTGAGAAAGATCTAGCCACATGAAGAACTAGAGAAATCACATAATCAAGAGGTATAGATCAGAGTTTATTACCTATAACATTGATGAGAAAGTTAAAGGACTAAACGGCATTATATGATGAGTGTCATTGTAAGTGCTTTAGAGAAAGATGCCATGAGAAATAAATCTGTGGCATATAAAAAGGGAAGCAAAAGGGTAGAACAGGAATACAGTGATAGCACATTGTCTTATCATTACCCTTGGTCATACCCTTTGATGAAAGGTGCTAAAGTATATTGCACCTAGCAACAAAAGATGGATGTATTGCCCAGCTCTGCTACTAAGGTGCTAGTAACCTTAGGTAAGCCACTTTCCCTCACAGACCTCAGGCTTTCTAATCAGTAAGTAAGAAGATTGACTAAATCAGTTTGGTTTTTTTTAACTGTATCCATCAAGAATCTTATTTGTTGTGATGTTAGTAAATGTTATGGAAAAAAAATGTAATACTGGATAGAGTTAAGCAGGTTTCTTCACTGCAATGCTTCTCAGAACCCGCAAGTGTACTCACATAGATTGAGAATCTCTAAGAAGAAAACAGACGGTGCTGTGTGTTTACAAAACTTAATTGATAAGGAACCACTTTCACTGGTCACACCCCAGAAATAAAGGGTGTCCCAAAATTCACGCAAGAAGTAATTTTGATAGAAAACACAGGTTTATAATTAAAAATTGTAAATTTTTTATTCATTCATAAAGTATACAGTATAGGGTTATGTATGGAATAGCATATTGGGTAAATGGCCTCCACAGCACAAAAAACTGGATTATCATGTCTCGATAGCGAGCACCATTAACTGTTATTGCCTGAGCAGCCGCATTTCGGTCATGGAAAATTTCAACAAAAGAGTGCGTATGTGCCAGCAAAGCCGTGGAGGCCATTTACCCGATATGCTATTCCATACATATCCTTATACTATATACTTTATGAATCAATAAAAAATTTACAATTTTTAATTATAAACCTGTGTTTTCTATCAAAATTACTTCTTGTGTGAACTTTGGAACACCCTTTAGTATGCCAAGGAGCACAGTTTGACACTCAGGGAAATACTGTACTGGATGTCCTCCAAGGTGCAGTCCAGTTCCAAAAGGTTCAGTGATGAGCACAACCACCTCAGAGGGAGACCCTGTTGGTTCCACATTTTCTCTTAAAGGAAATGACTCATGTATGCAATCATATCTCAATTAATCAAAAGAATGAAAATAAGGTACAATCCTAGTCCCTTTTATACCAATAGCTACTCTTTAGTAAATACAGTAATAGATTGATCGTGGAGTACAGTGTGTGTTTAGAATCCTATATAATAAAAGGGTAATATGCAAGTAGACCAAACAGCAGAACAATCGAACAACCAATCAAAGCATAATATGCTAATGATATGCTAAGGCTGCTCAACCACTCACTATGATGTGCACTGACCACCAGGGGGCAGATGCTCCTACCGGTAGGTTAGCTTGCTGCTGGGGTCCAGCCAATCGAGACTGAGTGAGATGGGCCAGACACACCCTGGAGCCCTCCCACAGTCCCTCCCCAGCCCAATAGTGCACTGGTGGGGTCCCTCAGCCTGGCCTGCGCCCTCTCGCAATCCGGGACCTCTCAGGGGATGATGGAGAGTTGGTTTTAGCCCCATTCCACAGGCCATTCCCCTTGGGAGGGCACCAGAAGCAGGGCTCATGGCTGATGAGCGCTTCTGTGGCAGCACAAGCTTCTCCCAATCGGGACTGATTGGGTGCAAGCCCGAGGCAGGCACAGTGGGATGGGGATGAACGGGAGCAGCAGGTAGGAGCTGCAGGCAGCGTTGAACTGCGCGTTTTGGCCCGATCCCTGCAGGCCACCCAGAGGGACCCCACCCATGCACGAATTCGTGCACCAGGCCTCTAGTATAGGCTATAATCAAAAAGGAAAATGTTTATCATCTAGATAATGAAGACAAGAATACTTTTCTATTGATGTTTGGGAGGGATGGTGTAAAAAATAAATGAATTGAAACAGACTTATCCTGAAAACAATGAGAAAGTCATACTTTCTTATTTTTAAAACACTTCCTTGTTCACGTATTCTGAAATCAAGCCAGAAGTTTAGGAAATAATCTATGATTAAATGTGATTAAGTGAGAAGCATAAAACTTGTTAGCCCTTTGTCCTCTTCAGGAGGCCATCTCCACATCAATCAATTCAAGATTATTATCTTTTTTCATTTTGTGTCATTTGGCCAGAAAAATGGTTAACAATTTCTTTAAGCCACTTATAATTTACCATGTCGATGAGTGTATCAGCTTTGTCATTTCACAGGTTATTTCCCAGGTAACAGACATTCATTTTATCTTTTTATGCTTCTGCTACTCTTAACAAATAAAATCCAGGATACTAGAGCCATCCATGTGCATCTAGATAACTGAGAACATTCATTTTGTCCCCTGTCTGTGTAATTTTGTACAAGTCCTTACTCTGACTAGATAGCAATTTCCTCATCTGTAAAATGATTTAAAATAGATATTTGCTGCCCTAGCCAGTTTGGCTCAGTGGATAGAGTATTGGCCTGCAGACTGAAGGGTCTCAGGTTCAATTCTGGTCAAGGGCACATGCCTGAGTTATGGGCTCAATCTCCAGTAGGGGGCATACAGGACATACAGGAGGTAGCCAATCAATGATTCTCATCATTGAAGTTTCTCTCTCTCTCGCCCTCTCCCTTCCTCTCTGAAATCAATAAAAATATATTTTGAAAAGAAATAATAACTAAATAGATATTTGCTAAAGTTCCTTCTACCTCTAAAATACTCTGATTCAACTCTAATTCAGCTTGCTAGAAAATTATGCACTTTATTTTTTTTTAATATATTTTATTGATTTTTTACAGAGAGGAAGGGAGAGAGACAGAGAGTTAGAAACATCGATGAGAGAGAAACATTGATCAGCTGCCTCCCGCACATCTCCCACTGGGGATGTGCCCGCAACCCAGGTACATGCCCTTGACCGGAATCGAACCCGGGACCCTTCAGTCCGCAGGCCAATGCTCCATCCACTGAGCCAAACCGGCTTCTGCTACGCACTTTATTTTAAAATCCCCTTCTACCTACAGACAGTATATATACATATATATGTTCTATATACATAGTTTAGTTCTTAAACTATCAAATTTTAGGTACATAAAAAAGGAATTAAACACCATAGAAAATTCATGCTAACAATCCTTTTATTAATTAACTAGAAGCCCAGTGCACGAAATTCATGCACTGGTGGGGAGTCCCTCAGCCTGGCCTGCCCCTTCTTATAGTCCGGGAGCCCTCAGGGGATGTCCTACTGTGGGGAGTGGGCCTAAGCTGCAGTCTGGCCTCCCTCTGTGGGAGGCCACTGGCCAATCAAGAGAAGGCGACACCCCCATCGTGCCTCTGCTGCTGCCACTGCCAGCTGCAAGGCTACCTGAGCCTCGGCCATTGCAGCCACTGTGGCTTGCTTGAGCTTCACCTGGCCCTCATTTCCTGAGCCTCAGGCCCTTGAAATGGCAGCACTCATCAGTGGTTTGCCAGAGTCCCGGACCAGGCCTGGGCAAGTGGCAGTGGCTATCAGTGCCTTGCTGGAGCCCCAGGCCGGCCCTGGGCAAATGGCAGCAGCCATCAGGAGCACTCACAGCTGCCGCCACCATGTGGGGAGTATAGGCTGCCCCCCATCAGGCCCCACCTCCCCAGCCCCCAGCCCCGCTGCCAGGCCCCACATCCCCTGCCCCCAACCCCACTACCACTTGCCCAGGGCCAGCCTGGGGCAAGTGGCAGCGGCCATTGGTGGCTTGTCAGAGCTCCGGGCTGGCCTGGGGCAAGCGGCAGCGGCCATTCCCAATGCTGCAAGTCCCTGCCCCTGTCCCTGACGCTGCAAGTCCCCGCCCACCCACTGCACATGCAGCCTGCTAATCGTCCATTATTGTGATGGTGTCCCAACCAATTTGCATATTACCCTACTATTAGATAGATGTAATTTCAGGTGGAGACTAAAAAGGAAATTTAAAAAAGCTACAGTTATGACAATTTAATAGCTTATAATTTTAAGTGGACAGTATAATGTCAGCTTCTCTGGCTTTTCATGTATACTTCAATTTTCCCAATAGCTTAGTCTATTAATAATCAATAATCTTTTAACCAGATTTTTTTCAAGATGGATCTTGCTCTCACCTCCTCCCAGAACCAAACTGGAAATACAACTAAACTGAGGAACAATCACCCTGAATTACCAACTAAATACTATCTGAAGAGAAGTCTTATAACCAAGGACTTAATGAAGAAGGGCAGAGATGTGAAAGGAGCTGCTCCCCCTTCCCCCCCCAGCAGTTGCCAAGGTTACAGAGGGATATCTCAGAGGCAGTAGGTTCCCCAGAATAGGCATGAAGCCTAAACCCCAGACCAGGCTCCCCAGACCAGAGTGTCAGAGCTGGAAAGAGGTGCCCACCATGCATCCAGCTGTGAAAAGCAGTGTGGTTTCTGTCTGCCAAGGAGAGCCACAGCCTGCTGGAGAAAGACACCCTCTTAAAAGGCCAACACACAAAATTATGTTGGCAGCCACTCAGCTGGGGCTCTGACAGAGGAAGGGTGATGTAGACTGGAGTCACCTTAGGAGAGTCTGGGTTTTGTGGCTTTGGGGAGAGATGTGGAGGAACAGCTGCCAGGATCCCTGTACTAAGTCATTCTCCAATACTGCAGCAGCCATCTTTTTTAGGCAGGTCAATCCCATTCAAGCAGCATCAGCTTGGGGAAAAGAAATTATCCCACCCTCTGAAATCCAGCTCCTCAACACTGTCCACTTTGTGGATCTTAAGGCCTGCTGAGGAGTCAGCAGCATAGGCTGGGGTGGGGTGGGTGGGAGGTGTGGGAGAAGTCTGGGCATACTCAGGTTGTATCACCTCACACCTGCCAGAATGGATATCATCAATAAATCAATAAGCACAAGTGCTGGCAAGGATTGGGAGAAAAGGGAACCTTAGTGCACTCTTGGTGGAAGTGTACACTATACAGCCACTGGGAAAACAGTCTGGATTTTCCTTTAAAAATTAAAAATGGAACTGCCTTTTGACCCAGTGATTCCACTTCTGGGAATATCCTAAGAATCCCAAAACACCAATTTGGAGGAATATATGCATCCCAATGTTCATAGAAGCATTATTTACAATAGACAAGATCTGAAAACAGCCCATGTGCCCATCAGTACATGAGCAGATAAAAAAGTTGTGGTACATTTACACAATGGAATACTACACGGCTGTAAAAAAGAAGGAAATCTTACTTTTTGTTATAGCATGGGTGGACGTGGAGATTATTATGCTAAGTGAAATAAGCCAGACAGGGAAAGACAAATGCTATATGATCTCACTTTTAGGTGGAATCTAAAATGATGAACAAAATAGAAACAGAGGCATAGATACATGGAACAGCCTGACAGCTGTCAGAGGAGAGGGGAGAAAGGGGAACTGAATGAAAGAAGGTAAAGGGATTAGCTAGAGAACATATCTGCCTGACCCATAGACACAGGGAATAGTGTATTGAGGGCCAAGGAAGGGGGATCTGGGGCTGGGTGGAGGAGGGCAAATGGGGACATCTATAATAGTGTCAACAATAAAGATAAAGAAAAAAATATTTTAACCAACCACTTGTACTTATTAAGCATCTATATAGAGAATGCCTATTACTGTCCTAGTTACTGCAGAGAATTAAAATAGACTTCACTGACTGCAAAAAGCTTTAATTTGGCCCGGAGGAAACAAAACTTAATCCCAAGAAACAATTGGGGACTAATATCAGACACTATACAATTAAGTGTCAAATTCTGTGGTATAAGTAAACAGTTCTCAATTTTTTTTCACTTCTACAACATATATAATAATATTCCATATACTTAGAACAGGATAGTGACTTAATAAATATTTATTGAATGAATGTATAAATGAATCTTCACATGCTTAAGATAATCATACCAATACAAGAGTATCCAGCATTCTGATAACTCCAGCCCTTCTCTCCCATCCAAAAAATTATATCTGAATACAAGTAATTGAAAGGGATGTCTATTACAGGACTAATCCACTTGGAGATATATATATATATATATATATATATCCTATATATATATATATACACATGTATACATATATACATAATCTCTCCCAAAATAAATGTATTGTTATCATTAACAAATTAAAACACATTTCATAAGTGGGGCTGCAACACCATGGTTGAGCATGCTCTGCAGAAACTTCAGGTTCCATAAGACCTCAGCGAAAATAAAGATTACTATGGGATGAAATAGTTCCCAAGCACTTCATGGAGGCAAAGGACAAAAGACTTCCTGAAAGTAGGTAGGAAAGCTATAGTTAGGCCACGAGGAGTGAGGAAGAGAGAAGAAACATGGAGTGAGCAGGAAGAAGTGAGGATGCAGACCTGGAGTGGAGATTTTTGTTAGGGAGCAAAGAGATACAGGTGTGCTTAGATAAGTCAGGACCAGTTTATGGCAGGCCACAAAACCCAAGCTGAAGCATTCACAGTTGATCCCAATGGCAACAGGGAGCTATTACAGAGACTCAAATAAAGTCCAATAGAAAAAGGGTTTGTGTGCTCTGTGTGTGTGTTTGTGTATGAATGTAACAAGGACAGGGTAAAAAAAATGATCAGGGCAAGATTTATCTTTTTTATAGACCTTTTCTAAAGGGGTGGAAAATAAAGCCTGGCATTTTAATACCATTTAATGAGGCTTCATACATTTTAATTAATGTTAAACTGATTTATAGGCTGTGGGGTTATACACAAATGGCACAATCAAATAAAATAAAGGAAGACATGTTCACAAGATTGCATGTGTCTATACCAGCGATTTTCAAATAGTGTGCTGCAAGAATTTTTAAAACATGCAATACTTGACTATGTAGTCAGGGGCACTGACCTCTTTTCCCTTAGATTGTTATATAACAAAATAACAACACCCAACATAACAATAGCTATCCAGTGTGAATGAATCAAAGTTATACTATTTTTTGTCAGATTGGCAAAAATTATAATTTTTTATTGGTTTCAGAGAGGAAGAGAGAGAGATAAAAACATTGATGATGAGAGAAAATCATTGATCAGCTGCCTCCTGCACACCCCCTACTAGGGATTGAGCCCACAACCCTGGCATGTACACTTGACTGGATTTGAACCTGGGACCCTTCAGTCCACAGGCTAATGCTCTATCCACTGAGACAAACCAGCTAGGGCAAAATATATATTTTATGGTATGCCGCAGAATGTTAGTAATTAGTTTATGTGTCCCATGAGATGAAAAAAGTTGAAAATCGCTGGTCTATATTTATTTATAGACACATCATTCACCTAACATTTGACTATGCTTCTGTTAGGAGTCCCAGGTTCTACCCAAACCCCAGTCTTCCTGGCTTCAATCAAGAAGGCAGAAATAAGAGCACATGACAATTTGAGAGTTTATTGCCTATTATTTCACATAAAACAACTTGAACAGTATAAAAAAGTGCTGTTCTAAGAACAGGGAAATTGGTCACATAGCTCTTTTGTATCTCCACCCCTTGTTGGTTGTATACACAGCTTTCAACTGTAGGCTGTATTTATTTTCTCTATCCTAAAATGAAGTTTCTTAAAAGCTTGCCATGCATATATTCTTTTAATTTCTGTATTGATTAAGGTATTATATATGTGTCCTTATTCCCCCATTGCCCCCCATGCCCCCCCACTCATGCCCTCACCCCCTGTTGTCTGTATCCATTGGTTAGGCTTATATGCATGCATATAGTCCTTTGGCTGATCTCCCCCCTTACCCCTCCCCTCCCCTACCTTCCCTCTGAGGTTTGACGGTCTGATCAATGCTTCTCTGTCTCTGGATCTGTTTTTGTTCATCAGTTTATGTTGTTCATTATATTCCATAAATGAGTGAGATCATGTGATATTTATCTTTCTCTGACTGGCTTATTTCACTTAGCATGATGCTCTCCAGGTCCATCCATGCTGTTGCCCATGGTAAGAGTTCCTTCTTTTTTACAGCAGCATAGTATTCCATTGTGTAGATGTACCACAGTTTTTTAATCCACCCATCTGCTGATTGGCACTTAGGCTGTTTCCAAATCTTAGCTATGATGAATTGTGCCACTATGAACATAGGGGTGCATATATCCTTTCTGATTAGTGTTTCTAGTTTCTTGGGATATATTCCTAGAAATGGGATCACTGGGTCAAATGGGAGTTCCATTTTTAGTTTGTTGAGGAAATTCCATATGTTCTCCACAGTGGCTGCACCAGTCAGCATTCCCACCAGCAGTGTACGAGGGTTCCTTTTTCTCCTCATCCTCACCAGCACCTGTCATTTGTTGATTTGTTGATTTGTTGATGATAGCCATTCTGACAGGTGTGAGATGGTACCTCACTGTCATTTTGATTTGCATCTCTCAGATGATTAGTGACTTTGAGCATGTTTTCATATGTCTCTTGGCCTTCCGTCTTCTTTCGAAAAGTATCTATTTAGGTCCATTGCACCTTTTTTTATTGGATTGTTACTTCCTTTTGTTAAGTTGTATGAGTTCCCTGTAAATGTTAGAGATAAAACACTTAATAGTGATAACATTGGCAAATATGTTCTCCCATGCAGTGGGCTTCCTTGTTGTTTTGTTGATGGTTTCTTTTGATGTTCAAAAGCTTTTTATTTTGATGTAGTCCCATTTGTTCATTTTCTCTTTAGTTTCAAGTGCCCTAGGAGCTGTATCAGTGAAGAAATTGCTTCGGCATATGTCTGAGATTTTGCTGCCTATGGATTCCTCTAGTATTTTTATGGTTTCCCATCATATATTTAAGTCCTTTATACATTTTGAGTTTATTTTTCTATATGGTGTAAGTTGGTGGTCTAGTTTCATTTTTTTGCATGTATCTGTCCAATTTTCCCAACACCATTTATTGAAGAGACTGTCTTGACTCCATTGTATGTTCATTCCTCCTTTGTCAAATATTAATTGAGCATAGTGGTTTAGGTCAATTTTTGGGTTCTCTATTGTATTCCATTTATCTATATGTCTGTTCTTGTGCCAATACGAGGCTGTTTTGAGAAAAGTGTCTTTGTAATACAGCTTGATATCTGGTATTGAGATCCCACCTACTTTGTTCATCTTTCTCAGGATTGCTGCAGCTATTCAGGGTCTTTTTTTATTCCAGATGAATTTTTGGAGAGTTCATTCTAGGTCTGTGAAATATGCCATTGGTATTTTAATGGGGAGTGCATTGAATCTATAAATTGCTTTGGGTAGTATGGGCATTTTAACGATGTTGATTCTACCAATCCATGAACATGGTATGTTCTTCCATCTGTTCAGGTCTTTATCTATCTCTTTTTTCAGTGTCCTGTAGTTTTCCGTGTATAGGTCTTTTACCTCCGTAGTTAAGTTTATTCCTAGGTATCTTAATTTCTTTGGTGTAATGATAACTGGGATTGGTTTTTTAGTCTCTCTTTCTGTAAGTTCACTATTGGTGTATAGAAATGCCATAGATTTCTTGGCATTAATTTTGTATCCTTGCTACATTGCCAAATTCATTTATTAAGTCTAATAATTTTTTATGGAGTCTTTAGGGTTTTCTATGTACAGTATCATGTCATCTGTGAATAGGACAGTTTTACTCCTTTTTTTCCAATTTGGATGCCTTTTATTTCTTCTTCTTGTCTAATTTCAATGGCTAGTACTTCCAGTACTATGGCGAACAGGAGTGGTGAAAGTGGGCATCCCTGTCTTGTTCCTGTTCTTAGGGAAAATGGTTTTAGTTTTCGCCCATTGAGTATGATGTTGGTTGTGGGTTTGTCATACATGGTTATTATTATGTTGAGGTATGATACTTCTATTCCCACCTTGCTGAGAGTTTTTATCAAGAAAGGGTGTTGATTTTTGTCAAATTCTTTTTCTGCATCAATTAATATGACTATGTGATTTTTATCTCTCAATTTGTTTATGTGATGTATCACATTTATTGATTTGCAAATATTGTACCATCCTTGCATCCCCGGGATAAATACTATTTGGTGTGTGATCTTTCTAATGTACTGCTGGATCCGATTTGCTAAAATTTTGTTGAGTATTTTGGCATCTATGTTCATGAGGGATATTGGCCTGTAATTCTATTTCATTGTGTTGTCATTATCTGGCTTTGGTATTAGGGTGATGCTGGCTTCATAGAATGAGCTTGGAAGTGTTCCTTCCTCTTGAATTGTTTGGAATAGTCTGAGGAGGATAGGTTTTAGTTCTTCCTTGAATGTTTGGTAAAACTCCCCTGTGAAGCCGTCTGGCCCTGGGCTTTTGTTTGCTGGAAGCTTTTTGATAACTGCTTCAATTTCTTCCATAGTTATTGGCCTAGTGAGATTTTTAGATTCTTCCTAATTAAGTTTTGGAAGGTTGTATTTTTCTAGGAAGGTGTCCATTTCCTCCATGTTGTCTACTTTGTTGTAATAGAGTTGTTCATAGTATTTTTTTTAACAATCGTTTGTATTTCTGTGGGGTCTGTAGTTATTTCACCTCTTTCATTTCTGATTTTGTTTTTTTGGGTCCTCTCTCTTTGCTTTTTGGTGAGCTTGGCTAGAGGTGCATCAATCTTTTTTTATCCTTTCAAAGAACCAGCTCTTGGTTTCTTTGATCTTTTTTATTGTTTTTTTTGTTTTTGTTTTTTTTTGTTTTTTGTTTTTTTTGTTCTCAATGTCATTTATATCTGCTCTGATTTTTATTATCTCCTTCCTTCTGCTCTGGGCTTTTCTTGTTGCTCTCTTTCTCATTCTTTAAGTTGTAGAGTTAGATGATTTACTACCGTTTTTCTTGTGTTTTTGAGGTAGGCCTGTAAAGCTATAAACTCCCCTCTCAGGACTGCTTTCATTGTGTCCCATAGATTTTGGATTGTTGTGTTTTTATTGTCATTACTTTCCTGGATGTTTTTAAATTTCTTCTTTGATCTCTTTGGTAACCCAATCATTGTTTAATAGCATGCTATTCAGCTACCAAGTGTTTGAATTTTTTGGATTGTTTTTATTGTAGTTTATTTCTAATATTATGCCATTATGGTCTGAGAAGATGCTTGATATGATTTCAATCTTCTTGAATTTGGGGAGACTTTGCTCGTGACCTAATATGTGGTTTATTTTTTAAAATGTCCCATGTGCACTTGAGAAGAATGTATATTCCATGGCTTTGGGGTGAAATGTTCTGAAGATGTCAATTAAGTCCATCTGATCTAGTGAATCATTTAGGATTGCTGTTTCTTTGCTGATTTTTTGTCTACAGGATTTATCCAGTGATGTCAGTGGGGTATTAATGTACCCTACTATGATTGTATTGTTGTCGATTTCTCCCTTGATATCTTCCAGGAGCTTAAGTATTTGGGTGCTCCTGCATTGGGTGCATGTATGTCTATCAGGGTTATATCCTCTTGTTGTATCGATCCCTTTAGTATTATGAAGTGGCCTTCCTTATCTCTTGTTAAGGCCTTCACTTTGAGGTCTATTTTGTCAGATATAAGTATTGCTACCCCAGCTTTTTTTTTCATTTCCATTTGCCTGAAAGATAATTTTCATCCCTTCATTTTCAGTCTGTGTGAGTCCCTTGTTCTGAGGTGTGTCTCTTGTAAACAGCATATATATGGGTCATGTTTTTTTTATCCATTCAGCCACTCGATGTCTTTTGATTGGAGCATTTAACCAATTTATGTTTAAAGTTATTATTGATAGGTACTTGTTTGCAGCCACTTTTATTTTTTTGTGCCTGAGTTCCTTCTTACCTTTTTATTTCTTCTTTTACACCAGTCCCTTTAGCATTTCTTGCATTGTTGGCTTGGTAGTAATGAACTCCCTTAGACTTTTTTTCGTCTCTGAAGCTCCTTATTTCCCCTTCAATTTTGAATGATAGCTTTGCTGGATAGAGTATTCTTGGATTCAGTCCCTTGCTTTGCATCACTTTGTAAATTTCCTTCCATTCTTTTCTGGCCTGGTGTGTTTCTGTTGAGAAATCATTTGATAATCTAATGGGCGATCCCTTGTATGTAACTTTTGTCTCTCTCTTGCAGTCTTTAATATTCTCCCTTTTTCATGAATATTTGCCATCATAATTATGATGTGTCTTGGTGTGGGTCTTTTCGGGTTCATCTTGTTTGGGACTCTCTGTGCTTTTGGGACTTTTTTCTTCCCACATCAGGGAAATTTTCTGACATTATTTCTTCAAATAGGTTTTCTCACCCTTGTTCCTCTTCCTGTTGTTCTGACACCCCTATTATTCGTATGTTGCTTTGTTTCATGTTGTCCCATAGCTCCCTTAGGCTCTCCTCCTGTCTTTTAAGTTTTTTCTCCAATTGCAGTTCAGTTTGGGTGTGGTTTGCTTCCCTGTCTTCTAATTCGCTAATTCAGCCCTCCACTTCTCCTAGTCTACTGTTGAAATTTTCCATGGTGCTTTTTATTGCAGCTATATCACTCTTCATTTCTTCTTGATTCGTACATAAGTTGTTGATTTTTTTTTTTCATCCATCTGGTTTATGAACTGTATGACCCTTATTCTGAATTCTTTTTCTGACATACTGCATGCCTCTATTTCACTTAGCTGCCTTTCTGGCGATTTCTACTTTTCTTTCCTTTGGGGGTTTCTTTGTCTACCCATTTTTGAGCTCACCAACAGATCTAGATGTCAAGTCGTGTAGGAGCTGCTTCTTGGGTGGCAGTGGCTGCTCGGGCTATGGTTAATCCTCGGGTGTTCACAGCAGTGGCTGCTCCTCAGTTGGCAGCAGCTCCTCTGGTGGATGCTGTTTGCAGCAGTGGTGACTCCTCTGGCTGGTGGGGGAAGGCTGCTAACACAGCTGCTACTCCTCAGACAGGGGTGGGCTGATCACGAGGCTGCTGTTCCTCAGATGGGGGCAGACTTTGCGCAGCTGCTGCTCCTCATACAGGGGTGGGCTGCTCTCGTGTCTGTTGCTCCTCGGCTGGGGGTGGACTGCTCACAATGCTGCTGCTCTTTGGATCAGGGCTGGCTGTGCATGGTTGCTCCTCCTCAGACGGGGCGGGCTGCTTGTGAGGCTGCTGCTCCTTGGACAGGGGCAGGTTGCTTGCAGGGCTGCTGCTCCTTGTATGGGGGCAGGCTGCTCGCATGGCTGCTGCTCCTCAGATGGGGGATGGGCTGCTTGTGCAGCTGCTGCTCCTCAGACGTGAGTGAGCTGCACATGTGGCTGCTGCTTCTCGGACAGGAGGCTTGCCATGCATTTTAATGCAATACCTTGCCACCTTCCCTTTGAGAATGAAGAAAACAGGACTTGCCTTACAACATAGAGAAAAATTTGTATGTGTATGTTGCAGGCAGTTGCACTGAGATAAAAGAAGGATAACAAGAGAATGAAATAGTTGGCTTTTCTAACCTCATGACCCCAGTGATAACTACACACAGACATCCTATATTCAGTTATGTTAAGTGGCAGAAGCACTCGGACATAAGTGCAGGAGAGAAATGAGAAGCAAAAAGAAATACACCTTTGAATTTATAAAGCATTTTATGCTTTACATCTTTATCAAATTTGATTCTCTTCCTACTCATGTGTAATAGAAAGGGCAGAAAATTGACAAAATGGAAGAAAGTTAGATGAAGAAAACTTGAGTGATGTGCCTAAGATCTCACAGACAAGACATCCTATATAATAAAGAGGAAATATGCTAATTGACCATCACACCTTCACAAGATGGTGGCATCCAGTCCCCTCAGCCCCGCTGGGAGCCCTGAGTCCTCCTGCACCCGCCACTGTCTGAGGCTCAGGCAAGCAGAGCTCCCCAAGGCACAGGCAAGCCTTGGATTGTGGCTGCCCAGCCGCCCAGGGCTGGTCTGAGGTACAGTCAAGCCTCTGATGGCGGCTGCCTAGCCACCCAGGGCCAGCCTGAGGCTCAGGTAACCAGGGCCAGCCAAGGCTTGCACTCCCGGCAATGGCAGCAGCAGAGGTGTGATGGGGGCATCGCCTTCCCTTGATCACCAGGTTACCTCCCAACCCTGAGGGCTCCCAGACTGTGAGACCGGGCAGGCCGGGCTGAGGGAACTCCCTTCCAATGCATGAATTTTCATGCATTGGGCTCTAATATATATATATACTTTATTGAGCTATCATTCAATATCAAAAACTTGAGTGGGTGTTTTTTTTTTTTTTAGTATATTAACAAGTTTGTGCAAGCATCGCTGCTATATAATTCCAGGACATTTTCTCACCTCCAAAAGAAACCTCATACCCATTAGCAGTCACTGTCCACCTCCTACCTGCTCCCAGGCCCTGGAAAATACTAATTTACTTTCTGTCTCTATAGATTTGCATATTCTGGACATTTCATATAAATGGAATCATACAACCTGTGGCTTTTGGTTAGGTGTCTTTCACTTGACAAAATATTTTCAAGGTTCATCCATGTTGTAGCATGCATGATTTTCTATGCCCAAATGATATTCTGTATACATATAAGACATTTTAAACCCCATTCATCAGTAGGTGGATATTTGGATTGTTTTCAGCTTTGTGGACATAGATTTTCATATTTCATACTTGGAGTGAAATTGCTGGGTCATATGGTAATTCTACATTTAACTTTTTTGAAGAACTGCCAAATTGTTTTCCACAGTGGCTGGCAAACTTACCAAGAAAGGATTGAGGGTTTCAATTTTTCCACATGCTTGCCAACACATTATTATATGTATCTTTTATTATAACCAACCTAATGGACCTAAATTAGTTTCTTAGTTTGGTCTTAAATTTCATTTCTTAATAGCTAAAGATGTTGAGCATCTTTTCATAACCCATTTGTATATCTTCTTTGGAGAAATATCTATTCAAATTGTTTGCCAAATTGTAATTGGATTATTCATCTTTCTATTATTGAATTGTGAGATTCCTTTATGTATTCTGCATACAATCCCTTATTAGATATATGATTTGCAAATATCACAAATTCTTTGGGTTGTCTTTTCACATTCTTGATTAGTTCTTGAAGCACAAACTTTTTTTGTGTGGTTTTTAAAAAAATCCACTCCGTCACCCAGAACACATTCACATACCAGACAGCTGTCAGATTGGGAGGGAAAGAGTTTGAATGTTACCACCAAGTCAACAGCCTATTCAGTAAGGTGAGGCATTCCAGCAGCAAAGGGGCAAGAGGCCTTCTGGGTGTCTGTTGGTCCTTAGGTTCTACCTTGCTGGAACGTTTACTACTTAAAAGTATCCTGGAAGGGACGTCAAAGGAATGGTGGTATGAAAGATCCTCTAGGCCTCTCCCTCTGACATTATAACAAGTTAACCAACTATAATTCAATAAAGAATTCCTTATTCAATACAGAGGCATGCCTGACAGACCCACACATTGAAACATCTAAAGGTGGGCAAGTTGAAATAATTGGGGAAATGAGAAGGGAGGGAAAAGCATAGATGACCCACAGACATAGCCCTGCAGCCAAGAGCTCATAGCTCAGGCTGGAGAGGGGAGGAAGCCAGCCATAGCAGACGCTTCCCTTGGCTGGGAGGAACAGAGAGCTGCTAGGGCCAGCCCAGCAAGGCGAGCTGCTAGTGGAGTTAACGATGACTGAGCCATCAGATACCTGACAGGGCACGAGGTTCTGCTGTTCAGCTTTCCACTGTTGGGCGAGGAGGTGGTGTTTCAGACAAAGAAACAGAACCACAGAGCCCTGCTGCTGCTTGGACTCCCAAAACTCGCCTTCCATTGAGTCATGTTGAGGAGCATATATATCTGTACACCAACATCCATTGCAGTAGAACCACTGTTTCCCTCTGTGACTGATCCCCAGGTGGGGTGCTTGGGGCAGGACTCCGTGGAGGTCAGGGGTCGCCATTGTGATGAGGGCAAACAAATTCCACCTCCAGGAGGGCAGGGCAGTACTGTCTTACAGAAGCCATGGAGGTCAAGATTGGGAGAACTCAGAGGTAAAAACTCTTGTGATTCAGTGCCATCTAATGGAAAACAGTACAAAGACCTCTTCAGAGGAAGCTGCTATCAGCCACTGATAAGACAGATATATATGCCAAGACAAAGAAGAACAGCAAATACTATAAGTAACCACGGTAATGAGAATAATCAGAAAGAAAATGAAAAATACCCAGAAAACAAGCTGGAACACATGGAAATATATGATATAAATGACAGAGATTTCAAGATTGTAGTTCTAAAAATCCTTAACGAGATGCAGAAAATACAGAGAAGGCAATTCAATGCACTCAGAAAACAAATCAATGAACAAAAATGAGTAATTTACTAAAGAAATTAAAACTTTAAAAAAGAACCAATCGAAAATTCTGGAAATGAAGTATGCAATTCAGGAGATTAAGAGTAAACTACTGAGCATAGAAAACAGAGCCAACCAAATGGAGGAAAGAATTAGTGAGATCAAAGATAAGAATCAATGAGGGGGCGAGGAGGAAGGAGACATATGTACTACTATTTGTAATACCTTAAACAATAAAATAAAATTAAAAAGAATCAATGCAGAGGGAAGAAGAGAGAAACCTGAGCATAAAGAAAAATGAAAGAGCTCTATGAGAACTATCTGGCTCCATCAGAAAAAGCAAATATTAGAATAATAAGCATTCCAGGAGAGGAAAAGAGGGAGCAGGGAACAGAGAGTCTATTCAAACAAATAGTGGGTGAGAACTTCCCAAATCTATAGCAAGAACTAGATCCTCAAATCCAAGCAGCAAACACATCTAGTTACCTCGATCCACAGAGACCCTCTCCACAGCACTTGGTATTAAAACTGTCAAAAATTAATGACAAAGAAAAATTTCTTAAAAGAAGTGACCTAAAAGGAAAACACATCAGAATTTCATCTGATTTCTCAGCAGAAATTCTACAAGCCAGAAAAGAGTGGAACCAAATGTCCAAATAAAGAGGAATACTTTGAGAGAGAGAGAAATTACCAGCCATAGCTATATCCAGAAAAATTATCCTTTAAATATGAAGGAGTAATAGACATGTTCCCAGACATACAGAAGCTGAGGGATTTTTATCACTGGAAAATCTTCATTGCAGGAAATACTCAAGGGAGTTATTCTACCTGAAACAAAGAACATAAGGTCACAAAACTTCAAGTAAGACCACCAAAAAATGTACAGCATAAACAAGGATAATTTGTAATAACAAAAACATAAAAGGGGAGGAGGTAAAGATCTGAACTGTCAAAGGAGTGTGAACATCAGATGCACTCAAAAGAAAAAAAACTACTGTATATGCAACTTTATTTTTTATAAACCTAATAGTAACCACACAGAAAAATCCCCAAACAAGGACACAAAGGTAAAAAAAAAAAGGAAAGCAATATAGAATAAAACCATAATAATAATAATAATAATAATAATAATAACAACAACAACAACAGATAGAAACACAAAGGAAAAGAACCAACAGAGGCACAGAGC
This sequence comes from Myotis lucifugus, assembly GCF_000147115.1. Classification (NCBI taxonomy): domain Eukaryota; kingdom Metazoa; phylum Chordata; class Mammalia; order Chiroptera; family Vespertilionidae; genus Myotis; species Myotis lucifugus. Next base: position 9,662,275 of record NW_005871050.1, on the reverse strand, counting down.
TACCAGGAAACAAAAGATAAAATGGCTATAGGAAATCCTCATACATCAATAATTCAAAGGAACAGGTTAGAGAGCCCAGCTATAAAACCACATGTACATGGGCGGATAATTTTCCACAAAGGAGTAAGAAACACCAAATGAAGTAAATATGGTCTCTTCAATAAATGGTGCTGGGGAAACTGGAAAGCCACATACAAGCGAATGAAACTGGATTACAGTTTGTTCCTATGTAAAAAAAAATTAATTTAAAATGGATCAAAGACCTAAATATAAGACCCGAAATGATAAGTGAAGTTTAGGAGGAAGCTTCTAAAGGTCATTTTGTTATCTAGGAAGCATTGGAAAAACAAAGAAAAATACGATGTAGGAAAATTAAGTACCTAAAGCATGAGTTTCATTTAATAATACAAATTCCTGAATATATTGCAAGTAAACTGAATGGAAAACCAAACTTGGCCTTCTTCACTTAACTCTCCAAGATGTTTTCTTTTTAATTTAGATGGAACTCCCATGGACGTTTGGTCCTACAGTTTTGGTGACCTCTTTGGTCTTTTTCTCAAGTTCTTATAATCTAACAACAAATAATGTGCTAAGGAGAGTCTATACTTAAAAGAGCCTAGCACTGAATCCTTTGGTAAACCAACTCATCATTTTATCATTGGAATAAGTCTTCCTAATTTATATGTTTCCTCGGGTTAATTAGTATAGCAAAGGCATACCTCAGAGATATTGTGGGCTTGGTTCTAGATCACAGAAACAAAGTGAATATTGCAATAAAGTGAGTCACATGAATTTTTTGGTTTCAGTGCATTAAAAAAGTTGGTTTACACTATTCTGCAGTCTATTACATATGCAATAGAATTATGTCTAAAAAACAATGTACATATCTTAATTTACAAATATTTTATTGCTAAAAATGTTAACCATCGTTTGAGCTTTCATCAAGTTATCATCTTTTTGCTGGTGGAGGTTCTTGCCTTGATGTTGCTGGCTGCTGACTGATCACAGTTGTGGTTGTTGAAGGTTGTAGTGGCTATGGAAATTACTTAAAATAAGACCACAATGAAGTTGGCCACATCAGTTGAGTCTTCCTTTTACAAACAGTTCATCTGTAATATGTAATACTGTTTGATAGCATTTTACCCCCAAAAGAACTTCTTTATTTTTTAGTTTTATTAAATTTATTGGGGTGACATTGGTTAATAAATTTATATAGGTTTCAAGTGTGCAATTCTATACTACATCATCTGTAAATTGCATTATGTGTTCACCACCCAAAGTCAAATATCATTCTATCATCATATATTTAATCCCTTGACTCTCATAATTCTTCCCCACCCCACTGTTTTCTGTGCCTATGAGGTTTTTTGTTTTTGTTTTTGTTTTGCTTGTTTGTTCATTTGTTGCTATCAGTTTTATATCTCATATATGAGTGAAATTATATGGTTCTTGACTTTTCCATCTGACTTATTTGGCTTCACGTGATATTCTCATTGGCGTTAAGTGCCAAGCCTGTTTTGTCTTCCAGACAAAAAGTATAGTGTCAGTCACCGGTGACTGACATGGCACTTAACGTGTTAAACTAACCCTTAATGATGTTTGGGTACATTTTCATGTGACCTAATGTTTTCACCCAGTTTAAAAACAAATTTCCTTGGAACCTCAGGGTCAGATATTTAGAGTGTGATATTGATGATGGGGGTCCCCTCAGGCAGGCTGATGTGGCAGAGCCCTTTAGATTGAAGAGGACTTCTGATGCCCTTCACATCACCTATCAATCCTACCTAATGAGTAAAGACAATCTTGCTCATATATTGCTGTGTGCTCCAAATTCAGACATCCATATTCACTTTCACAATTCTTTCCCTATTCATTAATTGCCAATACTATAAATACCCATGCATTAAGTATCAGCAGTACTATTATTTATTCAATATTTTATTTAAATTAACTTTTATTAAATGTCTACTTTAGTCTCATTCTATGCTAAAATATCTATGAAATCATGAGTCTTTGTGCTAGCTATATGTAACCTTTTATTTAGGTAGTACATAAATTAAAATTTATATTAATATTTATGGATTTATTTTAATGTACATCGATAAATATTTCTTTTTCAATATTTCTTTTAGTAATATAGTAATTCATTAATTACTATAGTTATAATGAAACAAATATAAAATAATTTAGATATTCTACTAGTGGCACATATACCATACTTTGGGAAATTAAACTAGTCCAGCCCCATGATTTCGAAAATCATGACATTTCATCAATGATAAGTATGCAAATACCAAAATATCTATACAGTTCAAAATTATCTTAAACTCTGTTTCTCCAGGCCCAACATCAGCAAAAGTGACACTAACCAGGCTGTGATATTCTACAGCAAAATGTCAGCAATGATTGACCAGGCTTCTCTGAAGGCTCCAGAACCCTCAACCTCTGAGGGTTAGTCAAGTGTGCCCAGTGTCAAACCCAACTCCAGCTCATATAATAAAGTTTACATTAAAAGTCAAGGTTTTGATGAATGTCACACTTGGAAGCCAATTAAAAGGGCTGAAAGGAAGACACAATTTCCCTTTGTCTAATTGACTTGCAGCACCTTCAAGGTAATAAATTTGTCACATTGAATTATTAATGAGAAACGAATATTTGACTCACTGCCTTGAATAGAAAATAGTTCATTATCAGGTAGGATTGTTCCTACCAAATAATGAGTCTTTCACTAGGGGAGCTTAGGGACAATGTGACTGAAAATTGCATTTTCCTTCATCACTGTATTTCCCATACCATACACCTCTTTAAAATAAAATCTTATGATCACATTAATGGGCAGAAATGGTACCTTTAATTTAGAGTTCAATTTTGCATTAATTTTTGTTGTCATAGACTTTAGAGTTTTTTTCCAACATTTTCAAATACCCAAAGATATGTTTGTGGCTAGGAAAAGGAATTACCTAGACCTTATTGTTTATTCAATATTTTCTTTCAATCCAAATCCCTTATTTTTTATACCTCTTAAGCCATAATTCATGAAATCATGGGGCTGATATATGAGTTTTAATGTTTTTCAACTGTGTATAAACACATGACTATTAAAATAGAAAATATTGACCTGTATATTACATATAAATATCACCTACACACTTAAAGTAATACTGCTTTAAAAATATGTATTAAGCCTAACGTTTATTAAGTGAAATAAGCCAGTCAGAGAAAGACAAGTACTATATAATTTCACTCGTATGTGGAATCTAATGAACAAAATAAACTAACTAAATAGAAACAAACTTATAGATTGAGAACAGATTGACAGCTGTCAGATGGGAAGGGGGTTGAGGGGCTGGGAGAAAAAGGTGAAGGGATTAAGCAAAAGAACACCCAAAAACCCAAAGCCAAACTCATAGACACAGACAACAGCATGGTGGTTACCCGAGGGGAAGAGGGCAGGGGGGAGTAGAAGAGGGTATAGTGGGGATAAATGGTGATGGAAGGAGTTTTGACTTGGGGTGGTGAACACACAATACAATATACAGTTGATGTATTATAAAATTGTACATCTAAAACCTATATAATTTTATTAATCAATGTCATTCAATAATAAATTCAATTTAAAAACAAACAAAATACATATTTAGCAAATTGGTTCTTGAGAAAATAAGGGAGGAAGAAAGTATGTAATCTATAAAATCAAAATTTCAAAACATTCTTTTGGTGGAGATACTTGGGAGCCCGCTTAATTTGTTACTCTTTTATTAAGAACTAGAGGTCCAGTGCATGAAAATTGTGCATAAGTAGGATCCCTAACAGCTGCCAGCTGCTGGCTAGGGTCTCCCTTCCCCCAACTGCCTGCCACCACTGCTGGCTGTTGCAGGGCCGGCCGGGGGGAGGGGCCTCAGGCGGTTGACTGGCAGGCCCCACCCCCTGGTCAAACTCCGGATCAAACTCCTGGTTGAGGGGACAATTTGCATATTAGGCTTTTATTATATAGGATTCCACTACTACCACTCCACCCTACTTCACCAAACCCCTTTTTCTGTGCCTATTCTTTCCTCTTAAGCCTTCCCTGATTCCCCCATCAGCTCAGATCTTGTTTTACTCTGAAATCCTATAACATTTTGTATTCCTTTTAAGGTCCTTATCATATTCTGACATCAGCTATAGTTATGCTTGCAGTGGACTTGTTCCTCTCATTAGACATTGTATCCCCCGAGGTGACTAACACAGTACTTTGAACACAATAGGTACTCAACAAATATTCTTTCAGTTGAAAGAGCATAGCACAAACCAGGATAGCTTAATAAGCCTAGCAAACCTCACAAACCTTCGTTTATTGAGAATCTTGAATGGCAATTATTTGAACACCAAGTCTCTTAGACATAGATCATGACAATGACGGTATAGGAGTTTTGGGTGAACATGTAGAAATTCTATATGTCTTGTGTTGGATGCTGAAAGTTTCATTTCAGCTTCTGCTATAAGTGGCAATGGGTGGCTTTTTGTAATGCTCTTTCCATAAACCTGCCTAGTGGGACAACATATCTTATTTGATGGATTCAGCAAGTAGCAATTAGGTTTTTTACATAGGCCACATTTCTTGATCATGTCTGTGCTGTGTTCATTATGTTCACTCTCTCAACATCAATAAGTCAATTTTAAAGAGCATCCGATGCTTTACAGGGTATTATGGGAAGCCCTCTTTCTGAGTAATGCAGTTTTTCTCATTGTCCCTGATTATGTACAGGTCTTAAATGGAAAATAAGATATTATATTTCCTGAGGATTTGTTCCGCTTAGCCTCCCTCAACCTTATCTTCTAAAATTAAGGCCTAAAAGTAGAAAGAAATAACATATATCTGGAATAATCGGGCCCAGGTATAATCTAAGTGTTTTTAAATACACAAAATCAAGAGAGCTATTTCATGCCCCTTTTTCTGCCTAGGCAAAAGACTGTAGAGGTAAAATGTAATAAGTATCATTCACTGTACAAGCAGACACATCAAACCCACTCTAGCAGACAGGCAATGCCAAGGTAACATTTATTCTATCCTAAATGAAAGCAGGAGTTTGGAAATTGGTGCCTGCATACAGGATGCAGAAGGCCACTTATACAAAATGTTCATATCCACTGTTCTTCCCACTGTTACAGGCACTAATCGGTTACTTTCCCCCAGTGACTTTTTTTAAATATGTCTTTATTGATTTCAGAGAGGAAGGGAGAGGATTTAAGAGAGAGATAGAAACATCAATGATGAGAGAGAATCATTGATTGGCTGCCTCCTGCACATCCCCCGCTGGGGATCAAGCCCACAACCCAGGCATGTGCCCTTGACCGGAATCAAACCTGACACCTTTCAGTCTGCAGGCTGATGCTCTATCCACTAAGCCAAACCAGTTAGGGCCTCCAATGACTTTTTATATTTGGTAAAGGATTTAATATACCTTATAATTAAAGATATGATAGTGCAGAGTGAGAGGGTGGGGCCCGAGAGAGAGACAGAGAGAGAGACAAAGAGGAGAGAAACATGAACCATAAAAATCAGAATAATGGAGCAAAAGTTTTGTAATACAGACAGAAAGAAATATTTATAAAAGAAAATATAATTAATTAATATGATTACATAATATAATAAATGATAGGTATAGCAGTTGTGCAAGAAAATTCTTATGAGATTCCTGTATCCAATGCAAGAGTAATATAGAGTGATTACACAGCACTCATTATCTAACAAAAAGGAAAATGGGGTAACTTTGTCCTCGCACTGAATTCTAAGAATTTTTAGAAAAAAATATTTTGTGGAAAAAAACAAACAGCACAATTTAATCTATCAAATTTTTACTCAACTAGGGGTCTGGAGTTCAAAAAACAAATAGACCTAATCACAGACCTTGAGATCCTAACAGTAAAATTAGTGTGGTATAAATGTGTGAACATATGTGTCCATATTTATGTGTAGATATAGATATAATTCCATGTACTTGAAGTGGGTTCCTGAAGGAACAATTCTGAAGAAAAACTCTCTTAGTGCTTATTTTTGGGTAAAGCCAGTGAAGGATATAGTAATCTAATGCAATGGTCCTCTAAGTGTGGTCCCCAGACCAGCAGTACTTGAATCACCTGAGAACTTATTAGAAATGCAAAATTTTGGAGTCTACTCCATACCTACTAAATCAGAAACTCTGGGGCTGGGGCCCAGCAATCTATGTTTTAACAAGTCTTCCAGCAGATTCTGGGGCACTTTAACATTTGAGGACCACTGGCTTAGTAATACCTACCCTTAATCTTTATCATCCTCCTTTGGGTCCAGTTCTTGAACTTTCTCCCTAGATGGGGAATCAGATTGCCTACTTGTTTTGTCATGTTTGCCCTTTCAATCCCTGCACCTACTCCAGAATGCTATCCAAACATAGGACAGAAAGATATAGACATATTCTAAAATAAATTTCCCAGAGCCCACTCCATGCTTTACACATATCAAGTCTTCAGAATTAACTAGGATAATAAATTCAATTTCAAAAGTAAATTTGATCTGTTCTGAAGATAAAATATTGTTAGAGATCAAACAATATAATGATTCTAGCCATAGAATAACAAATTTGGGGAATTTCTTTAGACTTTTAAATAAACTGCCAAACAAATTATTCCATAAATGAGGACCACAGCAAGAGAGTAACCTCTCATATTTCATTCAACTAGACATCACTTTCCCAGATTTCTCATGTATCCTCAATAAGGTGGGGAAAAAAGTAAAACAAGCAAAAATAAAGCTAAATAAAATAAATAATAAACAAGTTTCCAAGAAGCAAAAGTGGTTATCATGATGTTTATGCTAAAATGTAATTTACTCATAGAGTACTTTATTAAGCTAATATTCAATTACCATTTTTATTTTAGGTACAATGTTAACAATCATACTTTAGTGGGGCTGTTTAGTCTTTATCCATTGACAACAGCAAGAAATTCACCTGGGGCACAGAGGACACAGGCAGGAGGAGATAAGTTCTCCAACAACAGCAGAAGAGGACATACCATATTTTCCAGCCACACATACAGTCCTCCCCCATATAAGTCTAAGCTAAATCACCAAAATTGGCCAACCATCCTTATGGTCAACTTGCTGACTGGACACTTGACTTAAATTCTCTGCTTTTTTTACCTATTTACTTTTGGTTTTAATTTTGTATTCATAACAGCATTTTGAGGAATGGTTGGTTCATTTCTGCCTTTGCTCCCTCCTGTTACAGTTGGAGAATGAGAGGCAGGACGAGAGAGTAAGATTGAGGGTATAAGGTATGCTACTGTATAAAAATAACTCATAAATACTTTTCAAGATTATCTTAATATGGTTATATTCACAAAAATTCTTAATATTTAAGAGCATAATCAAGAATGTATTCAAAATACATTTATGAACATATTTTAAATATATTTACTATATTAAAATATATTGAAGAATATATTTAAGAGTTTATTCAAGAACATATTCAAGACCTGGACAGGTGGATTAGTTGGTTGCAGTGTCATGCCATTCATAAAACATTTGTGAGTTCAATTCCTGATCAGGGCATATACCTAGGTTGCAAGTTCAATCCCCAGTTGGGGAGTGTACCAGAGGCAACCAAATGATGTCTCTCTCTCTCTAAAATTCAATAAAAACACATCCTCTGGTGTGGATTTAAAAAAAGAAGAAGAATATATCCAAAAGTACAGGGTGGGGCAAAAGTAGGTTTACAGTTGTGAGTACGCAAAACGGTTTATTTTGTATTATTATTTATTAATTATTGTATTTTCCATGTGTAAACCTACTTTTGCCCTACCCTGTGTATTCAGGTATATAGTCAAAATGCAGCCCTACCCAGTTTGGCTCAGTGGATAGAGCATCAGCCCAAGCACTGAAGAGTCCCAGGTTCTATTCCAGTAAAGGGCACATAGTACCTCAGTTGCAGGCTCAATCCCAATCTTGGTCAGGGCGCATGCAGGAGGCAACCAATCGATGTGTCTCTCTCACATTGGTGTTTCTCCCTCTGTGTCTCTCCTCTTCCATTTCACTCTCTCTAAAAATCAAAATGGAAAAATATCCTCGGGTGAGGATTAGCAAACAATTTTAAAAATGCATTAAATGTACTAAAATGTATTCAAGAATATATTCTTCATAAATATATTTTTCTTCAAAAATTTTCCTTCCTATGTGAGTATTGGTAATATACAGTATAAATACAGGGTATTTCCCAAAAAATGTATATACACTTTAACACCTGATAGCTCAATTTTGAAAATGAAATGTATTTTCAGAAACACTGCCTTTATAATTATTCAAATTGTGTCTATACATTGTTTAGGGACACCCTATATATGAAAGGACTGGCAAGCAGCTGGTGGATAGATTTACAATGTGTCACTCAGGATCGCTAATAATAGGTTAAAGTTTCAGAATAGTCAGTTTTGTCTCCACTGTGATGTTTCTTTTGTTGTTGTTGTTGCTTTTCTTTGTTAATCCTCTCACCCAAGGATATTTTTCCATTGATTTTAGAGAGAGGAAAAGACAGAAATAACGATGTGAGAGAAACACATTGATTGGTTACCTCCTGCACACGCCCCAACAAGGACCCAGGGCCAGGTAGGAGCCTGCAGCTGAAGTGCATGCCCTTGACTCGAATCAAACCCGGGACCATTGTGTCCGCATGCCGATGCTCTATGATAGAGCAGTGGTCGGCAAACTCATTAGTCAACAGAGCCAAATATCAACAGTACAACGACTGAAATTTCTTTTGAGAGCCAAATTTTTTAAACTTAAACTATATAGGTAGGTACATTGTTATTAACTTAATTAGGGTACTCCTAAGGCTTAGGAAGAGCCACACTCAAGGGGCCAAAGAGCCGCGTGTGGCTCGCGAGCCGCAGTTTGCCGACCACTGGTAGGGAGAGAAGTTTCTAACTGTGAGAGCTATTGAGAAGTAGACTCTGTGCCCTAGTTGATAAAAAGCTGTCCCTGGAATTAAATAAACAGAAAGGACAACACAACCTCCCAGGTCTTTCTCAACCTTAAGGTTCTGATTCTAAATTGTTCAACAAAGTTCTGCTTAAAACCAAGTGGGAAGCTTCCTTAGCTTAAAAAAGTTTTCCTGAACCAGACAGGTGCCTATTTACTCAATAAACACAAATACAGAGGAGATATTTTTAGGGGGAAAATCAATACCTTTAAAGATAAAACCCATCAATGTTACTTGTGTCAAGTGCCTAGAGTAAATTAAGTTTACAACTTCAGCAGACTGTCATGTAAAAGTGTGGCAGTGACTAACAAATTGAATTACCATAGTACTACATCACTCACAAAAGTATTATTGATAGTGACAGAGGGATATTGAATTTAAATTATTCATTTTTATTGATTGAACAGCACATCTTAACTAGGAAACAAGAAGAAAAGAGCTTAGATGTTAGACTTAGATTTTAACTCCAATCGAAAATGACCCCAGAAAAGAATGTGTATATGGAATTGAGCACTGTAAAAAGTATCAACTAACTAAAGTTTTCTAGATATCCTTGAACCTCTGTCTTCTCCATCCATGCCCACCTAGGCAGAGGCTTAGATACCCAGAACCCTATCTGTGCCTCAATATCTCCTCATCTCATCTTACCCTGCTTCCCAAGTGCCCCTGTGACCTAGTTTCATTCTTTACTTCAAGTCTTATATTGAATACTTTTTCAGCGCTAGACACCATTCTGGGATTCAGGGATACACAGATAAGTATGACTTTCCCTCAAGGAAGACACAATTTGATGGAGGGAAATAGACACACATAACATACTGGAATGGCCCTAGCTGGTTTGGCTCAGTAGATAGAGCATCAGCCTGTGGACTGAAGGGTTCCAGGTTTGATTCCGGCCAAGGGCACATGACTGGGGGATGTGCAGGAGGCAGCCGATCAATGATTCTCTCTCATCATTGGTGTTTCCAACTCTCCCTCTCCTTTCCTCTCTAAAATCAATAAAAAAATATATTTAAAAAACATACGGGAATAAAGTGTGTACATTTTTCTCCATCATTCAAAATCTCCTGTCCTAAGCTCTGTTTCCTCATATCTAAGTAGATTCTTTGCCTTAAGAGAATTGCAGGATCCATCTGAAGATTCAATGTAAGCTATGTACTCTCCCGCTAGGAAAAAACATTCACAGATAACATGTACATATGTGCATACATAAATATTTCATTAAATTTGGGGAGTTCAGAGATCCCCTGAAGTCTAAATAAGAAGCCCTAAAGTTAAAAGCCCCATTCATGATTATTAAAAGTAAATAGTTATTCTTTTTCTAATGCCAGGGCATTTCAATTGTCATGGGAAACTTCTGGCATCTAAATGCAATAAGGCAAGAGAATTATGTGATGATGGGAATTTTAGAATTCTTGAAAGGACAAGAAAACATTATCTTCCTCCACCAAATTACCTAACACAGGTGTCCTAAATGAAGAGATGTACTTTACCCAGGTCTTTGTTCACTGTTATGAGCTAAATGTTTGTGTTTCCCCAAGATCATATGTTGGAACCCAATTCAGCCATTTTTGGAGATAGGATTTTTAAAGAAGCAATTAAGCTTATATTGGGTTATAAGGATGGGGACCTGATCAGATAGGATTAGTGTCCTTATAAAAGGAGGCACCATACAACTTGGGTTTTCTCTCTTCCCACTCTCCCCACCCAAACACAAAGAGGCCCTGTGAGAACACAGCAAGAAGACTGACAATATAAGCCAAAAGAATAGGCCTTAGAATGAAACCTGTCTTGCTGATGACACCTTGATCCCAGATTTGCCAGTCTCCAGAACTATGAGGAATAAAGGTCTGTTAAGTCACCCAGTCTGTGGTAGACTGGAAGACTAATCCATTCAACAAAAAATCTTTCATCCAAGTTCTTTGTAGAACTTTCTGGCATCTGTCACCTCCAGAACTCCCTTGTCTCATTTTTTAATTAAACAAAGGCAGGAACATTATTCCATCCATCTAAAAAAAATTACATCCATGAACTTTATAGCTGTAAAAAATGTGTATCTTAACTGATTTGGCGTCTTTTAAAAATTAGAACATGTATGGGTGTTGGTAGAGCTTGAAAATTAAGCAGCCAACTCTTGGGCCTCAGGTAAGGAAGTTTCTCTGTAGCAAAGGAGCAAGAGACTCCCCATAAAACAGCGATCACCTGGCTAGCTACTCCCACTACCCTTTTTTAGCTTAAAGCCTTTGTACTCAATGTGTGGTTGATCGACCAGGAGAATCAGCATTGCCTGGGAATTTGTAAGCAATGCAGAACACCAGGCCCACCCCAAGCCTACGAAATCAGAATTTGCATTTTAACAAGATACCCAGATGATTCATATGAGCATTAAAATTTGAGAAGCACTATCTTACCAAAATTACAACTAAACTACAGAAAACTATCATTCAGAACCACCTAAAATCTAGCTGAATAAAAGTCCTACACCTAGGGATTTAAAGAAGCCATATCAAGACTGGTAGGAGGGCAGAGACACAGAAAGGGCTGGTCTCAAACCCACATGTGGCAGATAAAAATCATAAAGGATATCTTGGCTTGCAGAGGTCCCTCATGAGGAGTGAAGAGTCCCAGCCCCACACCAGGACCCCAAGCCCAGGGTTCCAGTGCCAGGAAGAGAAATCTGGGTAGCTTCTGGCTGTAAAATACATCGTTAATTGAGACTGAGTGAGATAGAGGGCTAATGGAATCCCAGATATCCAGATTCCAGCATACAGAAAAAGGTGATGGGAGTATAGAGGAAGCCCAAATGTCACAAACCCCTGACTCAGAAATGGTACATGTCACTTCTGCTAACATTCTATTGATGAAAACTTAGTCTCTTGGCCACACCTATCTACAAGCAATGTTGGGATATGTAGTCCAGCAAGACAGCTGTACATTCAGTTGTTTTTCTTTGGCTATATAAGAAGAGTCAAATGAGTTTTGATGGACAGCTAGTGGTGTCTGCCATAGAAGACAAGAGCAAAAATAAGTAGATGTTGCAGTATTCAAATGAAAGATTGTGGCCAAGACTAAAGTGGTGGTAGTGAAGGTGGGGAGAAGTGGTTAATTATGGATATACTATATTTTGAAGGATTTTCTGATAGACTGGATGTGGATGTAAAAGTCCAGGATGACTCCAATAGTGTTGACCTGAATGACTTGGAGAAAGGAGTTGAATTAATGATTGACTGAAAAATATTTCTCCCCATCTTCTTAAACCCAAGATTATGAGATTATATATTAGTGTGATAAGACTCAACTCCTTCCTTGAAAGCCAGATTTCAAATTTCAATTCTACTATATGTACATGTGTGACCTTAAGCAAATAACTTCATACCACTGAGTCTTACTTTTCTTCTCTATAAAATAAAAATAATAGTAGCACATACCTTCTAAATTTACTGTGACTATTAAATAAAATAATATACAGAAACTACATAGCATAGTGAAGGACACATAAGAAGCATTTTATAAAAAACAACCTGTGACAAGGTTTGCATATGCCTTTGTTAAAGCACATGACACAATTCTTGGCACATGATAAGTGCTCAACAAAATAGCATTTGCTATTATTAAAAGGTTAGAGTTGCTAAAGAAAAATTTAATGACTCTCCAAAGTTCTCAGAGATAGCACTAAGAAGATTATATTCTCTCACCACTATGCAGAAACTAAATAAACATGCTCTACAGAGTTGTTGGACTGTTAGAAATATTTATCTTAGATCCATGGTTTATAACTTCCAGCCATAGTTTCTCTCTATTGCTTGTATAGAGGACCTGACATCCTCCTCTATAGTGTCAGAGAGGAATATAAATGATCTTCATTCAAACCATAATGTTGCTGCAGTTTCATTAGCCACTCATAATGCCTGCAAAGCATCCATCAGTAACTAAACTCAAGCCAGTCTACAGTGAGTGAGTGTCTCACTTGACAGGATAAAGACATTTGCACAAACCACAGCAAGGAGAGCTGTAAGAGCCACAAGTCTCCTTTTCCTCCTTAGTCCTCAGCGTTACTTGTTGAATTCAAGCAACAAAGTACATCTCTGATCAGGAAATGAGGTTTCCATTATGAGCTATATGTTATAATCTGCATATCTATGTATAATCCTACATAGTTTGCAAAACACTTTCACACACTGATACTTTCATCAATTCTACAAGGTATTATTATCTCCCTTTTATAAATTTAAAAAACTAAAACTGAAGAGGTAAAATGGCTTGCCCCAATGGCACAACTAATGAGCAATTTAAAATCATCTAATCTAATAAAAGAGAAACATGCAAATTGACCGTACCTCCACTACACCCACAAGCCACATCCACAAGCCAATCAGGATCGAATATGCAAATTAACCCAACTAAGATGGCGGCAGCCACGGAGCTGGAGGGAGCAGGAGGCTTGGGTTGCCCCTGGCGATGGAAGAAGCCAAGCTTCCCGCCTGCCCTGCTGGCCCTGAGCTCCGCTCAAGGCTACAAAGTTTCAATTATAGAAGATAAATAAATCCCAGATACCTGCTTCCAGCCCGCTGCAGTGGCCAGCCTGAAAACAGCCATCAGCCCCTCACCCAGGCTGGTCAGGCACCCCAGTAGGGCCCCCCACCCTGAAGGGGCTGTGGCCATCCTGAAAACAGCCCTCAGCCCCTCACCCAGGCTGGCCAGGCAGCCCAGTGGGGACCGCCAACCTAAAGGGGGTGTGGCCAGCCTGAAAACAGCCCTCAGCCCTTCACCCAGGCTGGCCACACCCCAATGGGGTGAGGGTCCCCACTGGGGGGATTGACCAGCCTGCAAACAGCCATCAGCCCCTCACCCAGGCTGGCCAGGCACCACAGCGGGGACCCCCACCCTGAAGGGGCTGTGGCCAGCCTTCAAACAGCCATCAGTCCCTCACCCAGGCTGGCCAGGCACTCCAGTGGGGACCCCTACCCTGAAGGGGGTGTGGCCAGCCTGAAAATGGCCCTCAGCCCCTCACCCAGGCTGGCCAGGCACCCCAACGGGGACCCCAACCCTGAAGGGGCTGTGGCCAGCCTGCAAAGAGCCATCAGCCCCTCACCCAGGCTAGCCAGGCACCCCAGTGGGGACACCCACCCTGAAGGGGGTGTGGCCAGCCTGAAAACAGCCTTCAGCCCCTCACTCAGGCTGGCCAGGCACCCCAGTGGGACCCTCACTCTGATTTAGGACACCCTTCAGGACAAACCAGCCGGCCCCCACCCGTGCACCAAGCCTATATAATAAAAGGGTAATATGCAAATTGACCCTAACAGCAGAATGACTGGGAATGAACTGGTCACTATGACACACACTGACCACCAGGGGGCAGACGCTCAATGCAGGAGCTGCCCCCTGGTGGTCAGTGCTCTCCCACAGGGAGAGCTCTGCTCAGCCACAAGCCAGGCTGATGGCTGCCAGTACAGCGGTGGTGGTGGGAGCCTCTCCCGCCTCCTCAGCAGCACTAAGGATGTCGGACTGCAGCTTAGGCCTGCTCCCTGCTGGCAAGTGGGCATCCCCAAGGGCTCCCGGGCTGCCAGAGAGATGTCTGACTGCCAGCTTAGGCCTCATCCCCCCGGGGAGCTGGCCTAAGCCAGCAGGTGGACATCCCCTGAGGGGTCCCAGACTGTGAGAGGGCACAGGTCGGGCTGAGGGACACCCCCCCCCCCAAGTGCACAAATTTTTGTGCACTGGGCCTCTATCTATAATAATAAAAGCATAATATTCTAATTAGACTGGACAGCCGAACAACCTTCTGGACATCATTCCTGATGTCCTTCCAGATGAAGCTGCGGCAGCGGGGGCCAAGGCAGAGGCAGTTAGGGGTGATCAGGCAGGCAGAGGTGGTTAGGGGCGATCAGGCAGGCAGACAGAGTGGTTAGGGGTGATCAGGCAGGCAAGCAGGTGAGCGGTTAGGAACTAACAGTCCCAGATTGCGAGAGGGTGCAGGCCATGGGAAGGACCCCCTCCCCCATGCACAAATTTCATGCACCAGGCCTCTAGTTTTGTATAAAGTAGGGAGCTGCTACAACTTAGATTTAAGATCTTGACAATGCAATTCTGAATTTGCATCATCATATTGATGTTTTCCCACAATTGACAAGATTTTCTAGTGTAAGCGCCCAAACCACGCTGGGATCTGTGAATCCTGAGCCCATCCCTCCTCTCCAAAATTAGTGAGACTTGTAGCATTTTAATTCTTCAGCTTGTTCATGTTTTCCCACTCATAACTAGAAATTGAACCATACCTGAGCAAAATGTTCCACCAGGCAATATTTGTTCCATTGTCTGACCAAATTGTCTCCCATGGTAGTACAGTTGATCCTGAACAATGTGTGGGGGCAACTAACCCCATGCAGTCAAAACCCACATATAACTTGGGACTCTACAGTCACCCCCTTTGCATCTGCAGATTCAACCAATGGCGAATCAAGATTAGTATTTCAACCTCTGAGAGAAAGTACTGACCGGGGATTGAACCTGCAATTTAGGCATGTGCCCTGACCAGGAATTGAACTCACAACCTTTAGGTGTACAGGATGATGCTCCAACCAACTGAGCACCCGACCAGAGTGAGAAAATACTCTTTTTTACCCACCTTTGATTGAATCTGCCGATGTGAAACCCACAGATACAAAGGCCTTCTGTATTTATGCATTGAAAAAAAATCCACCTGTAATTGGACCTGCACAATTCAAACCGATGTAGCTCATATATGAATTTTGACTATGTGGGGGTCAGAGCCTCTAACCCCCGACATTTTCTTGTGTTCAAGGGTGGACTATACTTGCTTCCTGTGTGATTTGAGTTAGAACCCTGAGTTCACATCTTCTATCTGAGAAACGCTGTGAAATTACTTTGCCTTTTCCTAAGCCTCAGTTTTCTCAAATGTAAAATTGAGATAATAGTGGGATCCACTTCACAAGGATTGTGGGAAATGTAGTGATGTCTGTAAAACACCAGGCACATACTAACAATCCAATAAATGATGATGGTATGACATAGCAGTGATTGCAGTGGTAGTATTAATTATAATTAGCTTCCAGAGCATTCCATTGCCACTTCCAATGAAAACATCTCATTTATCCTCAAGGCCATGTCTGATGCATAATCTGTTGAATCACCTCATAACCTGCTGATGATAATTTAATGTTACCCCATCTGATAATGCATATGCATTTTAACAAGATACTTGAAATACTTGTCTTGAAGAATAACAAAAACAAAAGGGATGTGCCCCAAAGAAAGAGATTTGGAGGCTAGTTTTATTTTGGCTTCATCCACATTCTGTAGACAGACCCTTATTCTATCTGGTGTAGATCCAGGACTGACTGGTTGGGTTTGGCTCGGAAGAACAGATTTTATCAGGTATTCCAGAAATTGACTTTCAAGTTAAGCTATTTGAAAATGCTATTTTGAAAACAACAACAACAAAAAGAACAAAATCAAACAACTGTTATTATTCCAACCACCCCAGCTCCCTCCCTCTATTCATCCAAGCCCACTATACCCCAACACAAACACATAAGCAAATATCTCTGGACACCAGGTAAACTGTGTAAAAGACTATAATCTTCTGTCATGGTGGGGCCAAGAGTAAATGTCGCATTGTGCTGTAGTCAAATGCATTTGATAAGAAATAATGCATGAGATGGCGAGCACAGGTATTGTCAGAAATGCAAAAAATATCTCTGTGCTTCTCAGAATTGATAAACATAAAAAGGCTGAACACAAAACAAAATCAGGACCTTCTCTTCCTGAGAATATTTTATTTGCCATGATTATTTCTGAACACCCTGATGCCCTATAAGGAGTGATAAAATCTTTTAGATGTAAGATGATCTTTCCAGAGGAGCAGAAGATCCTGGCTAGGGCATCTGGCTGCTATAGATTTTTACATTTCAATACGACACTGGTGAAGCTTTTTTATATAAAACAAAAGGCTAAGTCATATGTTCATCCCAGTGAAATTGACAATACTGAATGCCATCCTATTTCTCAATTTATAATCTCTTCCAGGAGGTTTTTCATCCTCAGTAAATTCTCCAAAAACCCAAATCTGAATTCTCCTGGCTGTGGGACAGTGCAAGCTTTCCAAACAAGAAATGGTTTTACCCAAGAAAATGGAATTGTCCAGGGATCCTGGCTGATGTCTGCTTTATAAATCAAAGGTACCACCTCAGGGAATAGAACAATTAATACAGACAAGTTTAAGTACAAACCAGGGTCAGCCTCACTAGGAGGTGGCTGTCTATGTAGCTAATTCCTCATCATCTTGCCATATAGTATCAAAATTCATTCCTTTAACAGACAGGTGCTTGTAAAAAGGTATCACCCCAAAATAGGAGTATTCATATATTATTTTATCAGGAAGGGCGAATGATCTTTTCTTTTAAAATATATTTTTACTAGAGGCCCAGTGCACGAATTTGTGGATGGGTGGGGTTCTTCGGGGTGGCCTGCCGGGATCAGGCTGAAACCCGCAGTCCAACACCACCTGCAGCTCCTATCTGCCGCTCCCACTCATCCTGGCCCCACTGTGCCTTCCACACGCTCGTGCCCAATCAGTCCCAATTGGGAGAGGCTCATGCTGCTGTAGCAGTAGCAGCAGCAGCAGCAGCAGCAGCAGCACTTGCCAGCTGTGAGCCCTGCATCTGGCACCCTCCCAAGGGGAGTGGCCTGCGAGATCGGCCGAAACTGGCTCTCCGACATCCCCTGAGAGGTCCTAGATTGCAAGAGGGCACAGGTCAGGCTGAGGGACCCCACCAGTGCATGATCAGGGCCCGGGAGGGACCATGGGAGGGATCCAGAGCGTGTCTGGCCCCATCTCCTCCAGTCCGGATTGCAGCCTGAGTGTCCATCCCACCTCGCTCAGTCCGGATCGGCTGGACCCCAGCAGCAAGCTAACCTAACTGTCAGAGCGTCTGCCCCCTGGCGGTCAGTGCATGTCATAGTGAGCAGTTGAGCAGCCTTAGCATACCATTAGCATATTACACTTTGATTGGTTGACAGTTGACCAGTCACCAGAAACTTAGCATATTAGGCTTTTATTATATAGGATTGATTTCAAAGAGGAAGGGAGAGGGAGAAAGAGTTAGAAACATCACTGATGAGAGAGAATCATTGATCAGTTGCCTCCTGCATGCCCCGCACTAGAGATTGAGCCCGAAACCCAGGCATATCCCCTGACCAGGAATCAAACCATGACCTCCTGGTTCATAGGTCATCGCTCAACCACTGAGTCAGGGCGACTGGGTGGGGGACTGATCTTGATAGAGCCAGAGCATTTGGGTACTTCCAATGGAATGTAGATCTGAAGGAGGTCCTGCCATATAAAGTGAGGGAGGTGGAGCAGATGCTAAAAGAACTGTGATAGGACATAAAATCACATCAGCGACTAAGCAATTTTCCCAAGAGCCATCCCTCTTGGCTTTCCTCATCTCTAAGTATTGTATAATTCCTTCATAATTTACACCACCCCTTGAAAGACCCTGAATGATGACCATGTATTATCACCACAATAGGCTATTAATCAGTCTTATCTGATAACTATGAAAAGTAGAGAACACATTTCCTCACTCCTCATGTTGCTTTCCATGACTCCACCTCCTCACTTCTTCCCAGGAAGTTGGGACCACCTAAGGGGTCAGTAAAAGCCATTTGTCCCAGCCCCTTTATCTACTCTTGCTCTTGGGAGTTCATCTCATGACAGAGAGTGTATGTCCTGCTCTGCTCTTCCATGAGGAAAGTTTTACAGGAATATAAATATTCATGGGGAGGAAAAGGGCAATGTGATGGTCTAGTGCTGCCTCTGGGTGGATATGTCTGGAATGCACTATTAGGAAGCTCACTTATCCACAAATAAAAGCTAGATTTTCTAATATCAGGTGGGAATAAAAGGGCTATTTTCATTTTCCATCTGCCTTGCTCCTTTTTCTTAAATAGCTGCTGGTTCAGGATTCAAGGTGTTGACAGCCATTCTGACAGGTGTGAGGTGATATCTCATTGTAGTTTTAATTTGCATCTCTCTGATGACTAGTGATGTTGAGCATCTTTTCATATGTCTATTGGCACCTGTATGTCCTCTTTTGAGAAGTGTCTATTCAGGTCCTTTGCCCATTTTTAATTGATTGTTTGATGTAATTGTGTGGGGTTTTTTTGGTGTTGAGTTTTATGTTTTTTATAAATTTTGGTTATTATTCCCTTATTAGATGTAGCATTAGTAAATATGTTCTCCCATTCAGTGAGTTGCCTTTTCATTTTGTTGATGGTTTCCTTTGCTGTGCAAAAACTTTTTAGTTTGATGTAGTCCCATTTGTTTATTTTTTTCTTTTGTTTCCCTTGCCCAAGGAGATATATCAGAAAAAAATATTGCTACAAGAAATGCCTGAGACTTTACTGACTATGTTTTCTTCTAGGATTTTTATGGTTTCAAGACTAATATTTAATTCTTTAATCCATTTTGAGCTTATTCTTGTGAATGGTATAAGAAAGTGGTCTAGGTTCATTTTTTGCACGTATTTGTCCAAACTTTCCAACACCATTTGTTGAATAGACTATTTATCCAAAGAAACCCAAAACACTAATGCGCCCCTATGTTCATTGCACAGTTATTTATAATAGCCAAGATTTGGAAGCAGCCCAAGTGTCCATCAGAAGATGAGTTGATAAAAAAGCTACAGCACATTTCTATAATGGAATACTACTCAGCCACAAAATGAAGGAAATCTTACCTTTTGCATGGATGGACCTGGAGAGCATTATGCTCAGTGAAATAAGCCAGTCAGAGAGAGACAAGTACCATACAATTTCACTCATATGTGGAATCTAATGAACTAACAAGCAAAATTGAAACAGACTCATAGCGCAGCCAGCATGGCTCAGTGGTTGAGTGTCGACCTATGAACCAAGATGGGAGGTTTGCAGGAGGCAGATGATCAATGATTCTCTCTCATCATTGATGTTTTTCTCTCTCTCCCTCTTTTCATCTTTGAAAGCAATAAAAATATATATTTTAAAAAAGAAGCAGACTCATAGAGAGCAGGCTAACAGCTGTCAGGGCTGGGTTTACTCAAATTAGTGAGTAGGACTCTCAAAATAGAGATGAGCCTAAACCTCTAGGATGAGGGCTAGATGTTAGCTCCCAGAATAATAGGACTAGTCTCATAACTTCACTTTTGAACTAAAAAAAAACCCTTTAAACTTCACATATGCTCACTTTTAAAAATTCTCCTGATTCAACAAGGTCTAAAGTCTGAATCAGAATTGAGCAACGTGATAAATAGCAATATGATCAGTAGCTTATTTGCTCTCACACATTCCTTTTGCCTCTGGGGATTTTCTTGATAGTGGGGGACATGAATTTGCAAATAATGTATTTCTCTGGGTTTGGAAAAGTTTCTGTCATTTTCTTTATTTTTGTTGACATTTCCCCAATAATTTATGAGTTTCCCTTGATATGGGGAAGGATCAATAGTTATGTGTGTCTTTGGGAAGTAAGTGACAAAACAACATTTACATGTTCCGGAAAAAAAAACACCATATTTATCTTGTCATGGTCAATATTTGAAGTTGGTAAAACAGAGAGGTGAGTCTTTGTGCATATCTATGTCTCCTCGGATATTCTGAAGCATGGATTTCTTTCTAAATGCCAAGGGGCAGTGGAAATTTTTTTAATTGCTGAGAAACAGCATCAAAGTGTCAAGGAACACTTTCAAGGGTTGCATGGAAGTAAAGAGTAAACAGGTAGGCTCCATCTCTTTCCTAACTGTACCTGAAGCACACCTATTTTACACACTAAATTTTCTGAAATACTTCATTTGAATACAGGGCCCCAGAATTTTAAAAATCTAACAAAAAATGCAAACAACTCAATTAAAACATGGAAAAAGGACTTGAATAGACATTTCTCAAAAAAAGATATACAAATAGCCAATAAACACAGGAAAAGATGTCAACATCACTAATCATTAGTAAATTCAAATCGAAGTCACAATGAGATATCACTTCACACCCATTAGGTTGGGTATTATAAAAATAAACAATAACAAGTGTTGGTGAGGATGTAGAGAAATTGGAACACTTGTGCATTGCTGGTGGGAATGTAAAAATGTTGCAGCTATTGTGAAAATGGTATGGTTGTTCCTAAAAAAAATTAAACATAAAGTTACCATATGATCAAAAATTCCACTTCTGGATATATATCCAAAAATATTGAAAGCAGATATTTATACCCATGTTCATAGCAATATTATTCACAATAGCCAATGATAAATGAATAGGCAAAATGTGATATATACATACAATGGAATATTAGTCTTTAAAAGGAAGGAAATTCGGACACATTACAGCATGGATGAACCTGGAAGACATTATGCAAAATAAAGTATGCCAGTCACAGGAAAAAAATACTGTGAGTTTTCACTTATATAAGATACCTATACTAGTCAAATTCACAAAGATAGAAAGTAAAATGTTGGTTGCCAGGGGCTGGTGGGAAGGGTAAATGGAGAGATATTGATTAATGGGTACAAAGTTTCAGTTTGGGAAGAGGAAAATAGTTCTGGACATGATGGTGATGGTTGCACAACAGTGTGAATATACTTAATGCCACTGAATGGTACACTTAAATGGTTCAAACAGTAAATTTTATCACAACTTTTTAAAGTTTAAAAATCAGTGTTCTGTGAGACTATATCTTTGTTGATAATGAGAAAAAGTCACCTTTAAATAGAACCAACGTGTCCTTAAGGATGAAGAATTTATGCATATTTTATTTTTTTACTGTAAACCCTGCCTGGGCATGAACCAAACACAAACTCATTGGGACCTCTGCACAGATTCAAGGATCAAATCCATCCTAGGGAAGAGCTCAGGAAATGGGACACAGAATATATGTGAGTACAGCAAAAGATCTAGATCTTTGAAGGTTGGTTGGTACCTAGCCCCATCCATTGTGGTGAAAATTGTTGATCTGTGTTACCAGTAGCTTCTATAATTATTTACTACAAGTACACATTAATAGACAAGGTTCTGAGACTAAGCTAGGGAAGAAGAAAAATTGAAAACTAGGAAGTTAAACTCAGATACCAAAGTTGGAGCTTGGACTGAAAAGACTCAGAAACTGGAGAACACAGAAAAGATAGTGAACACAGAGAGTAGAGAAGGATTGAGATATCTGTATAAGCACAGTGTTGGGGCAGTAGGAATAATAGTCCTGAACCATCAATGAATATTGGGGCACAGTTAGCACTCCTTATACTGTGCCACTGGTGAAACTTACTCAACCTCTCCAAAATTTCTGAAATAGGTAAGATAATGACAGGAGAAACTATTAAGTATTCCTTAAATGTAGCCTCCCCAGTGTTGAAGAGAACTGTTTAAGTCCCAGAAAACTATTTGAGAAGAGGAGGAGGTGCCATTCCCAAAACAGTTAATTCATATGTGGATGGTCAAGAGTGAACCATAACATTAAGCTGAGTCTCCAGAAGGATTTCCTAGTCATCTTGTTCTTTTGTAGGTATATATTTAAATTTACAAAGTTGTTTTGTGGGATTTTTCTTTTACAGAAATAGTATCAAGTCATACAAAGGATGGGGCAAAAGTAGGTTTACAGTTGTGAGTAAGCGAAACACAGGGCTTATTCTTGTGTTATTATTTATTAATTATTGTATTATTTTTCATATGAACAACTGTAAACCTCCTTTAGCCCCACCCTGTATGGTATTTGATATACATTATATAATATATAGTTCCACTTGCTTTTTCTCCTTAACAAGATGCCTTGGAGATTTTCTATGTTTAGTAGATAGAGCTATCTTACTCTTTTTTTTTTTTAAATCTTACTCTTTTTATTTGTTAGAAAATATTCCAGAATAGGGCTGTCCCATTGTTTATTTATCAGTTACCTTTGAGAGGACTTTCATGTTTTCTTCACTTGGGATACTCTTGCAATTTATGAAATATTCCTGCTATAGAAATGTTTGTTTCCCCAAATTTATATGTTAAAAAGTTAACCTATGTGATGGCATTAGGAGGTGGGGCCTTTGGGAGGTGATCAGGTCATGAGGATGGAATCCTCATGAACGGGATTAATGCCCTTATAAAAAAAGACACCAGAGAGCTCCCTTGCCCCTTTGACCTGAGAGGATACAAAAAAAAGACAGCTGTCTATGAATCAGGAAGTGGGCTCTCACCAGACACTGAATCTGCCAGCCTCTAGAAC
Source organism: Myotis lucifugus (assembly GCF_000147115.1). Classification (NCBI taxonomy): domain Eukaryota; kingdom Metazoa; phylum Chordata; class Mammalia; order Chiroptera; family Vespertilionidae; genus Myotis; species Myotis lucifugus. Next base: position 9,639,031 of record NW_005871050.1, on the reverse strand, counting down.
GATGACTTCCAAGTGTCTAGAACTGTGAGAAATAAACTTCTGTTCTTTATGAGCCGCCCATTCTATTATATTTTGTTATAAAAGCCCGAAAGGATTAAAACAATGCCATATTACACACAATAGCATCTTTTCTTTTGTCATGTAACCACTTTAACCTGTTCTATACTACTTCTCACATTTCCCCTACTAATTTCTTATTTTGGGGACCATTGTCTTGATTAAGACTAGAAGACTATGGAATAGAATCATCTAATTTTTCTCTTTCACCATAATGGTGAGCTCTATTTTCTATCCCTATCATAACAATTTGATTGATCCAAAGCCACTTCCTATAACCATTTCCTCTTTATTCTCCAAGGCCAAAATCAGTCTATTTACCTTCCCTGTAGTTTCTAAGACAACTTATTTCCAAAAGCAATCATTCACAACTTCTAAAAATATACTTTTTTCAGTGATGTTATTTGAAATACTTAACAACCATACAGCTCAGGCACAGATAAATTTTAAAGAATGCCTGAAAAGGCCAAACCCTGGTCTTTCGTGTCATGCTATGCCAACTGGACGAATACAAGGTTGTTTGTTTGTTTGTTTTTGCTTTTTTGTTTTTGTGGGTTTTTTTTCAATTCCTTTTCCATGAGATTTTCTGCCAGGCTCTATCTTTGCTACCAAGTCTAATTTTCACCCCCCAAACTTCATTCATTCATTCAACACACATTTTTCAAGAGGTAACAATGTATTTAGGCATTTTATTAGAGCAGGGTTTCTCAGCCTCAGCAATATTGATATTTGTAGCAAGATAATTTTTTCTCGTGGGGACTGTCTTGTAAGATGTTTAGCAGCATTCCTGGCCTCTACCCACTAGATTCCAGTAGCAACCATCTCCCCCTCCCCAGTATTGACAATAAAAAATGATTCCAGATATTGTCAAATGTCCCCTGGGGAACAAAATTACCCATGGTTGACAACCACTATGTTAGATGTTGAGGAGATATAAGAGATAAGATCTCTATCCTTGGTTAGATTACAGTCTCATTTAACATTTCATTTAATATAATGGTGAGTCAGCCTAAAATATGTTTCTGTTGTTAGAGTAGTATAACCTAAATATTTGCTCTTCAACCAAAGTTATATAGAAGCATCTTTACCTTGAGAGTTTCAACCTTAAGGGTCAGAGCTATAGGTAATGAAAGGAATAAGCCAATGCCTATACGCTTTATAAATAGAAACTATAATCACATTGTACCTTATTTATGCAATAGTTGAGCCCTGAAGCATTGTGAATAAATACAACTACATTTCCCCATTGACAGAATGTAATAGCATAGAATCACTTTTTTTTATTTTTATTTCTACCTGATCCTAAATGGATACAGTCTCCTCAGACTTAAGGTATTTTGTTCTGACCATGTGTGTAAAGCAACTATTCCAGTACTAAGTGCTTTTCCTGGATTATCTCATTCATTCATCACAACAAACCTATGAGGTAGGTGCTGCTATAATCTCAACTTTAAAGATGAGGGAACAAAGGTACAGAGAAGTTAAGTACTAGTAAGTGGCTCAATGTCACACACCATTAAGTGGTGGACCCAGAGCCCAAATCCTCAACCACTATGTGGCACTGTTTCAATGAAGATGAAGAGAAAAAATCATGAGGAAAAGGAAGAGAAAAAGGAATATATAATTAAATTTACCCCTGCCTCCTCCCATGGAGTCGAATATGGTCGCAGTAGCAAGAGAAGAAGGTTCTGCATTGTAAATGCACCAGACCACTTTCAAACTTGCTTGTGACCACCTCAGCACCAGGTGCCACAGATCTAAAGTCAAGAGTCCCTGGTAGGTCTCAAGGTGTGTTCTCAGAAGGGAAATGAAATTGGCAGAAATTACTAGTCTTGCTCAAGGTCAGAGAGAAGCAAGATAATAAAGTCCAAATTCTTTGACAATGTCTCACTACCCATTAACTGCTTTATACCCAAAAGAAACAGTACTGCTTGCTGTGGAAGAGGATGCTCAATGTCAGAAAAGCAGGAGACCTAGAACCAGAATAATAAATAACTGTTAGTGAGAAAATCCATGAAAGGAGTTTTTACATAAAATTTCTGAATGGTCCTCCACCAAAGATAAGCATCTCCACCGTACTTGAATATTTCTCTTCTTTCTGTTCTTTTTGTTCCTGCAACACAGAAGCTTCACTGACTTGATTTTCTTGCTTTCCAAGCCCACCCAAATTCACTGTCCTAGGTAAGTTCCACTGTAACACAACCTATGTATCCTTTGAAATTACTGCACTATGCAAAATTGCACAGTGAAAACCATGGGGCTTATTGGGGGAAAATGGGGTTAAAGGAACAATAAGAAAAACATCAGTGATATGTTTAAAAAATGCAGCACAGTTTTACACATGTTAATGTTTAAGAAATATGTATGTACTAAATAAATATGGGACTTTACATTGAAAGATCTAAAGTGCTTGTGGATGTGGGCCTAACAGGTTATGAGTTATTGCGAAGTGGTGGGAGGAATGCTATCTGAAATCAAATGGAATGTAACATTGAATGTGAATGGGTGTGGCTGGTAGATGTTTGAGGTATGTGTTTTGTGTTGTACCACACAGCTCAGTTCAGCTGGGTGTAGTTTTCTGCATTCATCTAGTGTTTCTTGCTGATGGAATCATGCTCAAGCAAATGCAAAATTCATGTCATACTCATATTTTTCCCTAATATACCAATCTCACTGGAACAAACTAGCGTTTTCAAAACAGACAATAAAACAGAACTGACTTATGGCCATTTAGTTAGTAAGAAGATGGAAGACTGTAGCAGAATGGGGTATTACCAAGGACAATAAGCCTCTAATCCAGACTACCTTTCCAAGCTATTGTAAAGGCATACACCTACAACTAAAATAAAGTATCTTTTTTTATATTTTCCCTTCTGTTCCAAGATCTTACAAAATACTATGAGAACTACAGGTTCTATTTATCCCCTAGAGCAGCTGCCTTGCCTAAATAAACAGGACAGGTAAGGCTTTGGTGGGTTATTTGATATTTACAGAAATTTCACATCAACCAGTGCTTAATAATAAGCCCAACTGAATTAAATAAAAACAGAAACAGCCCCAAGGATTCAATTTTAATTCTTTTCCTTGATTTTATGCTTTTGCATATCTGATTCCCTCCATCTAGAATTATATTCCCCCTTGTAGTTTTTACAATATGCTCACAAATTCTGTGAACTTCCTCATTTTAAGATGTGGAGTTTAATTCTCCTCCCCTTGAGTGTGGCCTGTACTTAGTGACTCACTTCTAATAAATGGAATATAATAGAAGTGAAGACATATCATATCTGAGATTAGGTTACAAAAAAGACTAAGGCTTCCATCTTGGCTTTCTCTCACTCCCATTTGGACCTTGTGATCTGAAGGAAGCCAGCTGCCATGCCATAATGTTCCCCAAGAAGATAGCCACATGGCAAGGAACTGGGGCCTTCAGTCCAACAGCCCACAGAAACTGATGCCTGTTGACAATCATGTGAGTGACCTTTGAAGTAGATTCCCTAACCCCAGCTGGCCCTTGAGATGACTACACCCCTACTGACAGTTTAACTGCAACCTCATGATACACTGAGCCATAGCAACTCAGGCCACAACCATATTCTTGGTCCTCAAATACTACATGAGATAATAATATTTGTTGTTTTAAAATGCTATGTTTAGGGGTAACTAGCTAATAATACTTATCTATTAGCAATAGTTAATTAATACAACTCTTCCCCCACTTGGTTTACTTCATTTGTTCTTATATTTTGAAATTTTATTTATTTTTCAATTTACATTTAATATTATTTTGTATTAGCTTTAGGTATACAGCATAGTGGTTAGATAATCATATACTTTGCAAAGTGTTCCCTACAATATTTACAGTACTCAGTTGACATGATACAGAGCTAACACAATATTATTGACTGTATTGCCTATGCTGTACTTTATATCCCTGTGACTATTTTGTAACTACTAATTTGTACATCTTAATCCCCTTACCACTTTCACCCAGTCCCCCAAATTCCCTCCCTTCTGGCAACTACCAGTCTGCTCTCTCTGTCTCTGAGTCTGTTTCAATTATTTTTTGTCTATTTTGTCCTTTAGATTTCATTCGTAAGTGAAATAATATGGTGTTTATCTTTCTCTAATTTCAATTTGCATAATACCCTCTTGGCTCATACTTCACAAATGGTAAGATTTCATTCTTTTTAAGGCTGAGTAATATTTTCTTGTATATATACACATATATAATAAAATATATATATAATGAAATATATATATATATACAATGAAGTATATATACAATGAAATATATATACCTATATATACTGGAGGCCTGGTGCACAAATTCATGCATGGGTGGGGTCCCTCAGGGTGGCCTGCAGGGATCGGGCCCCAGCTTGCACCCCTAGGCTTGCAGCCCCAGCTCATGCCCCCAGCCTTGCAGCCCCACAGCCCCATCTGGCACCCTGCCTTGGCCTAGCACCACCCCCTCACCTGCTCCACCATCCCGCCTCAGGGTGATCAATCAGGGAAAGGCCCCCTGCCCAGCCCCCTCAGCACCTGGGAACCAGTCAGCAGCCCCACCCCCCACCACCCCCGCCACTGTTTGCTGTCTGCAGGGCAATTGGCAGGGTGATCAGGCCACTGCTTGCACCCGCATTTGCCTGGCACTCACCTCCTCCACCATCCTGCCGCGGTTCCACTCTCATCAGGGCAGGCAGTGCCTCCACTCCTGCCCACTGCCAGCACCATGTCACCGACGCCTGCCATGCTCTGCACTGCCCCCTGGTGGTCAGCGCACATCATAGTGAATGGACAAACTCCTGGTCTCCCGGTTGAACGACCGCCTGAGGGGACAATTTGCATATTAGGCTTTTATTATATATACTAGTGTCCCGGTGCACAAAAATTTGTGCACTCTGGGGGGTCCCTCGGCCCAGCCTATGCCCTCTTGCAATGTGGGACCCCTTGGAGGATGTCCACCCCAGTGGGGACCCTCACCCCATGGAGGTTTGGCCAGCCTGGGTGAGGGGCTGATGGCTGTTTTCAGGCTGGCCACACCCCCTTTAGGGTTGGGGGTCCCCACTGGGGTGCCTGGCCAGTCTGGGTGAGGGGCTGAGGGCCGTTTTCAGGCTGGCCAAGCACCCTGGCGACATAAGCTCCCAGCCTCTCCTTTTTTTCTTTTTTTTCTTTATTCTGGGATTTATTTACCTTCTATAATTGAAACTTTGTTGCTTTCAGTAGAGCTCAGAGTCGGCTCTTGCTCCCTCCTGCTCCATGGCCACGGCCGGCTGAAAGCAGGTATCTGGGGTTTATTTACCTTCTATAATTGAAACTTTGTTGCTTTCAGTGGAGCTCAGAGCCGGGCCACAGCAGGCGGGGAGCCTTGGCTTCCTCCATCACTGGAGCAAGCAAGCCTCCTGCTCGCTCCAGCTCCGCGGCTGCCGGCCGCCATCTTGGTTGGGTTAATTTGCATATAGTCACTCTGATTGGCTGGTGGGCGTGGCTTACGGCATAGCGAAAGTACGGTCAATTTGCATGTTTGACTTTTATTAGTATAGGATATATATAGGATAATCTCTCACAACCTTTTTATCCATTCATTGAGCTGATTTCTCAATAGAAATAGTCCAGGCCATAAGGGATTGTCATGAAATATTCAACCAAGACTACTATACCCAGGAAGGCTATCATTTAAAATTAAAGGGGAAATAAAGACCTTCCCAGACAAGCAAAAAGCAAAATGAGTGCATTACCACCAAACCAGTACTACAAAAGATATTAAGGGGTCTTCTTTACGAAGAAGAGAAGAAAAAAACCAGAAGAACATAATTAAAAGAATAAAATGGCAATACATATGTACCTATCAATAATTGCTTTAAATGTAAATGGCTTAAGTGTTCCATTCAAAAGACATAGGGTAGCTGAATGGATAAGAACGCAATATTATAAGAGACCCACCTCAGAATGAAAGATACACATAGACTAAAAGTAAAAGAATGGAAAAAGATATTTCATGCAAATGAAGAATAAAGCTGGGGTATCAATACTTATATCTGACAGAATAAACTTAAAACAAAGGCTATAGTAACAGACAAATAAGGACATTTCATAATGATAAAGGGAGCAATCCAAGAAGAAGATATAACTCTTGCAAACATTTATGCACCCAACATAGGGGCACCTAAATATATAAAAAAGTCTTGGTGGACATAAAGAGAGAGATAGACATACAGTCATAGTAATACAGTCATAGTAGGGGATTTAAACAACCCATTGACATCAATGGATAGATCTTTCAGCCAGAAAATCAACAAGGAAACAGATACCATAAATGACCCACTACTACAGATGGAGTTAATAGATATCTTTAGAGCATTTTTACTCCAAAGCAGCAGAGCATATATTCTTTTCAAGTGCACGTGGAACATTTTCTAGGATAAACCATGTTAGGACCACAAATCAAGTCTCAATAAATTTAATAAGATTGAAATCATATCAAGCATCTTCTCTTGCCACAATGGCATGAAACTAGAAATAAATCATAAGAAAAAGCTGAAAAACACACAAAGAAATGGAAGCTAAATAACATGTTACTAAACAGTGAATAGGTTAACAATGAGATCAAGAAAGAAGTCAAACCTTTCAACAAATAAAATGAGAACACAACAACCCCAAATCAATGAAACACAGAGAAAGAAGTTCTAAAAGGAAAATTCATACCATTATAGGACTACCTCAAGAAACAAAAAAATCTCAAATAAACAATCTAACTTTCACTTAAAGGGACTAGAAAAAGAATAACAGACAAATTCCAAAGTGAGTAGAAAATAATAAAAATATGAACAGAAATAAACAAAATAGAGTGTAAAAAAAAATACAGCCTGGCTGGTGTGCTCAGTGGTTGAGTGTCAATCTATGAACAGGAGGTCATGGTTCGATTCCCAGTCAGGGCACATGCCCGGGTTGTAGGCTCGATCCCCACTGGGGGACATGCAGGAGGCAGCCAATCAATAATTCTCTCTCATTGATGTTTCTATCTCTCTCTCCCTCTCCCTTCCACTCTAAAATAAATAAAAATATAGAAAAATTTAAAAACAATAAAAAAGATTAATAAAACCAAGAGCTGGTTGTATTAACCTCATCAAGAAAAAAAGAGAGGACCCAAATAAATAATATCAGAAATGAAAGAGGACAAGTAATTGACACCAAAGAAATCAAAAAGAAAACATCATGAATAACTATATGCCAATAAGTTGGACAATCTGGAAAAAAATAATAAATTTCTAGTAACATACAAACTTCTAAAATTGAATCAGGAAGAATCAGAAAATCTGACTAGACAGATCACAACTAATGAAATTGAAGCAGTAATAATAATAATAAAAAAAAAACAGACAACAACTCACAACCAGATGGCTTCACAGGTAAGTTTTACCAAACATTTGAAGAAGAGCGAACACCTATACTTCTTAAACTATTCCAAAAAATTCAAGAGAAGGGAAGACTCCCAAGCTCATTTTATGAGGCCAGCATTATCCTAATTCCAAAACCAGATAAAGACACTGTGAACAAAGAAAATTATAGGCCAATATATCTGGTGAACATAGATGTAAAAATCCTCAAACCAGATCCAGCAATACATTAAAAAGTTCATACACCATAACCAAGTGCTATTTATTCCAGGAATATGAGGTTGCTACATTCCGCAGATCCATCACTCAAGTAATCAAATTGGCAAATGAAGTTTATATTATGTGACTGCTCAGCAAACCCATGTTGATTCCCACTGATCAGGGCTAACTCTTCTAAGGATTATGAATTATCATTTAATAGCAATTTGTAGAATCACTGTCTAAGATTAACATCAAGTTTTCCAGTCTGTGTTTTGTATAATGAATCCAAGATTGCTTCCATTCTAAAAACCAGAATTTCATTGGATGTTTCATATCTTCCTGAAAATGGGTAGAATTCAGAGTCCAACTTCTTTGACTTTTCTAATCTGCAGAAGAACCTAGAAATTAATATCTATGATTATATCCGATGTGTGACTTTCACTTCTAAGGGCTGTGTCCTATTGAAAATCGAGACACTTGAGTAACTAGCTAGCCTCTCCTTCCACTTCAACTTTCTGCTGCAAAATTGAATACTACACACACCGGCAATCATTAAAACATCTCATTAGGGAATCAAAGAAAGGCTCCCGCCCCTATTTTAGCTCAACAGTCTTTTCCTTCTTTGATCCTTCTATTCACTATTCTTGTGCTTCGCTAGCAGGTGTTGCCAAAGTGTCTGTGTTGGGGAAGGTGTGGATTTTCATGTCATAAACTTTTATCTGTGGCTATACTGTAACTTTGAGTGTTTTTGCTGCTTTATCATTCTCTTTGAGCTGAGGGCAAAGATACAGACCACATTAGTATTTAGTGGAAGCTGCAATTGAAGAGTCTGAGAAGCAAGCAGAATAAAGAGCAGCAGAATATGCTTTTTTTTTTCTCACAGAGCTCTTGCTTTTTACCTCTATATTTTATGTTTAGATCTTGCTTGTGAAATGCTTTCATGTCTCTCTCCCTATCTTTCTCATGTTATCTCTTTCCTTTCCTTTACCTTCTGTTCCTCAAATAAATCATGTTCCGTGTCATAAGTGGGCCTCTCAAGTTGATCTGAATTCATTATTTTTTATTATTTTAATTTAAATTCTTTATTGTTTAAAGTATTACATGAGTCTCCTTTTTCCCCCATTGACCTCATCTAGCCACCCTCACCCCCAAGCACAAAGCTCACTCCTCTACTCTGTGTCCATTGGTTTTCCTCATATGCATGCATACAAGTCCTTTGGTGGATCTCTTATCCAACCTCACCCCCCGCCTTCCCTCATAGGTTGTACAGTCTCTTTGATGCTTCTATGTCTCTGGTTCTATTTTTGTTAAACAGTTTATGTTGTTCATTATATTCCACAAATGAGTGAGATCATATGATATTTATCTTTCTCTAACTGACTTATATCGCTTAGCATAATGCTCTCTAGTTCCATCCATGCTGTTGCAAATGGTAAGAATTCTTCCTTTTTACAGCAGCATCGAATTCCATTGTGTAAATGTGCCAAAGTTTTTTAATCCACTCATCTACTGATGGGCACTTAGGCTGTTTCCAAATCTTAGCTATGGTGAATTGTGCTGCTATGACCATAGGTGTGCATATATCCTTTCTGATTGGTGTTTCTGGTTTCTTGGGATATATTCCTATAAGTGGGATTATTGGGTCAAATGGAAGTTCCATTTTTATTTTTTTGAGGAAATGCCATACTGTTCTCCACAGTGGCTGCATGAGTCTGCATTCCCACCAGCAGTGCACGAGGGTTCCTTTTCCTCCACATCCTGTCCAGCATTTGTTTGTTGATTTGTTGATGATAGCCATTCTGACAGGTGTGAGATGGTACCTCATTGTCGGTTTGATTTGCATCTCTCAGATGATTGGTGACTTTGAGCATGTTTTCATATGTTTCTTGGCTTTTTTATGTCCTTTTTCAAAAAGTGTCTATTCAGGTCCTTTGTCCATTTTTTGATTGGATTGTTAATCTTCCTTTTGTTAAGTTGTATGAGTTCCCTATAAATGTTGGAGATTAAACCCTTATCGGAGATAATATTGGCAAATATGTTCTCCCATGCAGTGGGCTTTCTTGGTGTTTTGTTGATGGTTTCTTTTGCTGTGCAGAAGCTTTTTATTTTGATGTAGTCCCATTTCTTTATTTTCTCCTTAGTTACTATTGCCCTAAGACCTGTATCAGTAAAGATATTGCTACGACATATGTCTGCTATTTTTCTGCCTATGGCTTCTAAACTTTTTATGGTTCCCCATCTTATGTTTAAGTCCTTTATCTATTTTGAGTTTATTTTTTTGTATGGTGTAAGTTCGTGGTCTAGTTTCATTTCTTTGCATGCATCTATCCAATTTTCCCAACACCATTTATTGAAGAGATTATCTTCATTCCATTGTATGTTCTTGCATCCTTTGTCAAATATTAATTGAGTATAATGGCTTGGGTCGATCTCTGGGTTCTCTGTACTGTTCCATTGGTCTATATGTCTGTTCTTGTGACAGTATAAAGCAGTTCTGAGAACAGTAGTTTTGTAAATATAGCGTGATATCTGGTATTGTGATGCCTCCAACATTGTTCTTCTTTCTCAAGATTGCTGCAGCTATTTGGGTTCTTTTTTTACTCCAGATGAATTTTTGGAGAGTTTGTTCTAGGGCTTTGAAATATGCCGTTGGTATTTGAATGGGGATTGCATTGAATCTATATATTTCTTTGGGTAGTATGGACATTTTAATGATGGTCATTCTACCAATCCATGAACACGGTATATTCTTCCACTTATTTATGTCTTCCTCTATTTTTTTTTTCAGCGTCCTGTAATTTTCTGAGTACAGGTCCTTTACCTCCTTGGTTAAATTTATTCCTAGGTATTTAATTTTTTTGTTGCAATGGTAAATGGTATTGTTTTTTTAGCTTCTCTTTCTGTGAGTTCATTATTGATGTATAAAAAAGCCACAGATTTCTGTGTGTTAATTTTGTATCCTGATACATTGCTGAATTCATTTATTAAGTCTAGTAGTTTTTTGATGGAGTCTTTACAGTTTTTGATGTACAATATCATGTCATCTTCGAATAACGACAATTTTACTTCTTCTTTTCCAATTTGGATGCCTTTTATTTCTTCTTCTTGTCTGATTGATATGGATAGCACTTCCAGTACTATGTTGAACAGGAGTGGTGAAAGAGAGCATCCCTGTCTTGTTCCTGTTCTTAGGGGAAATGGTTTTAGTTGTTGCCCATTGAGTATGATGTTGGCTGTAGGTTTGTCATATAAGGCTTTTATTATGTTGAGGTATGATACTTCTATTCCCACTTTGCTGAGAGTTTTTATCAGGAAAGGGTGTTGGATTTTATCAAATGCCTTTTCTACATCACTTGATATGATTATGCGATTTTTGTCTTTCAGTTTGTTTATGTGATGTATCATGTTTAATGATTTGTGGATATTGTACCAGACTTGCATCCCTGGAATAAATCCCACTTGGTCATGGTGTATGATCCTTCTAATGTAATGCTGGATCTGGTTTGCTAGAATTTTGCTGAGGATTTTAGCATCTATGTTCATCAAGGATATTGGCCTGTAATTCTCTTTCTTTGTAGTGCCTTTATCTGGTTTTGGGACTAGGGTAATGCTGGCTTCATAGAAAGAACTTGGAACTGTGCCTTCCTCTTGAATTTTTTGGAATAATCTGAGAAGGATAAATTTTAGTTCTTCTTTGAATGTTTGGTAAAACTCCCCTGTGAAGCCATCCAGTCCAGGGCTTTTGTTTCCTGGAAGGTTTTTGATCACTGTTTCAATTTCATCAGTAGTTGTCAGCCTATTCAGGTTTTTTTATTCTTCCTGATTGAGTTTTGGAAGCTTATATTTTTATAGGAATACTAGAGACCCAGTGCATGAAATTCATGCATGGGGGGGGTCCCTCGGCCCGGCATGCATCCTCTCCAATCTGGGACCCCTCGGGGGATGTCTGCCAGTTTAGGCCTGATCCCACAGTCGGACATCCCTCTCACAATCCGGGACCACTGGCTCTTAACCACTCGCCTGCCTGCCTGATTGCCCCTAACTGCTTCTGCCTTCCAGGCTGATCACCCCGAACTGCCCTCCCCTGATGGCCTGATCACCCACAACTGCCCTCCCCTGCCACGACCTGCCTACTCCACTGGGACCCACCTCTTCTGCTTGAGATGGCAGAGACGCCAGGACCGGCCTCCTCTGTGCTGTGCAGAGCCATAGGACCCCCGAGAATCACCACGCAGAGTAGCCACTAGGTTCCGCTTCCGCTGTGCGTGTGGCCATCTTGTGGCAGCCATCTTGTGATGACATCGCAGGAGGGCATCGCATGTGGGTGTCGTACGAGGGCATCGCAAGAGCATGATGCCACCTAGGCTTTTATTACATAGGATGTGCACTTCATTGAGGTTGTCCAGTTTGTTGGAGTAGAGTTGTTTGCAGTATTTTTTAACACTGTGGGATCGTTTGTTATTTCACCTCTTTCATTTCTGATTTTGTTTATTTGGGTCCTCTCTCTTTGTTTCTTGGTGAACCTGGCTAGAGTTTCATTAATCTTGTTTGTCCTTTGAAAGAACCAGCTCTTGGTATTATTGATCTTTTGTTTTTGTTTTTTGTTTTTTTGTGTGTGTGTTTTTGCTCTCTATGTCATTTATTTCCACTCTGGTCTTTATTATTTCCTTCCTTCTGCTTACTCTGGGCTTTTATTGTTGCTCTCTTTCTCATTCTTTAAGTTGCAAGGTTAGATCATTTATTACCATTTTTTTCTTGTTTTTGGGGGGTAGGCCTGTAGAGCTATGAACTTGCCTCTCAGGACTGCTTTCATTGTGTCCATAGGTTTTGGATTGTGTTTTCATTGTCATTTGTTCCCAAGATGCTTTTTATTTCTCCTTTGATCTTTTTGGTAACTCAAAAATTGTTCAATAGTATGCTATTTAGCCTCCAAGTATTTGATTTTTTTTCATTGTTTTTATTGTAGTTGATTTCTAATTTTATGCCATTGTAAACTGAGAAGATGCTTGGTATGATTTCTATCTTCTTGAATTTGAAGAGACTTTGCCTGTGTCCTAACATGTGTTCTCTCTTTGAAACTGTCCCATGTGCACTTGAGAAGAATGTATATTCTGTAACTTTGGGATGAAATGTTCTGAAGATGTCAATTAAGTCCATCTGATCTAGTGAGTCATTTAGGATTGCTGTTTCTTTGCTTATTTTTTGTCTAGAGGATTTATCTAGTGATGTCAGTGGGGTATTAAAGTCCCCTACTATGATTGTATTGCTGTCAATCTCTCCCTTGATATCTTCCAGAAGTTTTTTTGTTTGTATGTTTGTTTGTTTGTTTGTTTTGTTTTGTTTTGTTTTTATGTATTTGGGTGTTCCTGTATTGGGTCCATATATGTTTACCAGAGTTATATCCTCTTGTTGAATTGATCCTTTAGTATTAGGAAGTGGCCCTTCTTATCTCTTGTTATGGCCTTTACTTTGAGGTCTATTTTGTCAGATATAAGTATTGCTACCCCAGCTTTTTTTTCATTTCCATTTTCCTGAAAATATTTTTTCCATCCCTTCACTATCAGTTTGTATAAATCCTTTGTTCTGAGGTGGGTCTCTTGTAGACAGCAAATATATGGGTCATGTTTTCTTATCCATTCAGCTACCCTATGTCTTTTGATTGGAGCATATAATCCATTCACGTTTAATGTTATTATTGATAAGTACTTGCTTGTCGCCATTCTTATTCTTTATGCTTGTGTTCCTTCTTGCTTTTTTGTTTCTTCTTTTTTACAGCAGTCCCCTTAGCATTTCTTGCATTACTGGCTTGGTGGTAATAAACTCTCTTAGCCCTTTTTTTGTCTTTGAAGCTCCCGATTCTACCTTCAATTTTGAATGATAGCCTTGCTGGGTATAGTATTCTTTGATTCAGTCCCTTGCTTTGCATCATTTTATATATTTCATTCCATTCCCTTCTGGCCTGATGTGTTTCTGTTGAGAAATCAGTTGATATTCTAATGGGAGATTCCTTGTAGGTAAGTTTCTGTCTCTCTCTCTCACAGCCTTTAAGATTCTTACTTTGTCTTTGATGTTTGCCAATTTAATTATGATGTGTCTTTGTGCTGGTCTTTTTGAGTTCATCTTGTTTAGGACTCTATGTGCTTCTTGGACTTGTGTGGTTTTTTTCTTCCTAACATCAGGGACGTTTTCTGTCATTGTTTCTTCAAGCAGATTTTCTATCCCTTGCTTCACTTCCTCTCCTTCTGGGACCCCTATGTTGCAGATGTTGTTTCATTTTGTGTTGCCCCGAAGTTCCCTTAGGCTCTCCTCCTGCTTTTTTTTAAATATATATATATATATATATATATATATATATATATATATAATTGATTTTTTACAGAGAATAAGGGAAAGGGATAGAAAGTTAGGAACATCGATGAGAGAGAAACATTGATCAGCTGCCTCCTGCACACGCCCTACTGGGGATGTGCCCGCAACTATGGTACATGCCTTTGACCGGAATTGAACCCAGGACCCTTCAGTCCGCAGGCCAATGCTCTATCCACTGAGCCAAACCAGTCAGGGCTCTCCTCCTGCTTTTTAAGTTTTCTTTCCAGTTGCTGTTGTGTTTGTGTGTGTTTTCCTACCTTGTCTTCTAATTTGCTGATGCGGTCCTCAGCCACTTCTAGTCTACTATTTAAGCCTTTTAAATTGTGTTCTTTATTGCAGCTATGTCATTCTTCATTTCCTCTTGGTCCTT